>NC_089875.1:20310249-20635249 GCF_040182565.1 Anser cygnoides | reverse complement strand
AAAGATGCTGACAGCTTATGTATTTGTGTAGAGGAGAAGAGTATCTTCGTTTTCTTCAAGATCTTACAAATGATATTTTGACTAGAAGTTGTTACCACAAGGAGTAAGTGCTTTGCATTTCTTACTTATTATTTTGAGTAGGAAAATTTTGACCAATTAGTCAATCAGAGTAAGAAATTGGTGTTTTTAATGAGATTAAATTGAAACCTGAAGCCAGTTTAGCTTGGTGCACACTTTTGTGACTGCACTTTATCAAAGTCATGATTTAAACCGAACAGCTGAACAGAAAATACTTTCATTCAGTCTCCTATTTCCCAGTAACTTCTAGTAGAAACATGGAAATGTCATGTTTTCTGACCCTGGTCTCAATCTCATTCCCTTACAAAATATCATGGTAGGCATTATTTTTACAACACTTTAATTCCCATTCCCAGTCAATCCTGGGCTGTCAAACCAGGGAGCTACAATGAGTCTTCCTTAGCAAAGTGCATCGCAGCAGAAGATTTTGGAAGTAGAAGTCTTCCTCCCACGTATGAGAGCAGAATAAATGAATGCAATAACTGCTTCCTTTAGGATGCGTGCTCCTAAATTAATGATGCACACATAAATCCTAGAGCCAAATACACCCAGTGCTGCTGACATCCAACTGCAGCATCCTTTTCTGGTTTCAAATTCTGTAGGTGAAATCCTGATGTGCACACACACCAGTATACATTCCCATTCTCTATCACATTTCTAATAGAAAACTATCATGTTTGTAACATTTAGAGAACAGTGACAAACCTTAGGTCCATTTGTAGGCCTGCTCAAAGCTCCAACATTTTGTCCTCTTTTTCTATAACATTGCCTGGCCAGCATTTTAAATGGGAGGCACTTTTCCATTGATAGATAATTTAACCCAAATGTTTACAACTCCAGTCTTTGTCAAGTGCTGTGCTTTGATGCTTAAGAGGTGCTAACCCTCTGATACCAATCAAACCCATTCTGAAACCAATCAAGATGTTTCCCTTTCAATCTAGAGGATTTCAGCTAAAATTTCTGGGGATCTTTTATTTATTTATTTTTATTTTTATTTTTATTTTTTTTAAGCAGTCATTATTATGAATGGCTAGTTTGTTTTCTGAGCAAGCAGTTAAACGTAAGAGTTTTCTTTCTTCCTTCTAGGGGTAGCAGTTTTCAGACTGCCTTCAAGGCCCAAGTTAGACGTGCATATGTCAGGTTTCATTTTGAGTTTTCTGGTTACACCAGGAGGAACAGTGGTAGCCTGGAAAAACACTGACTCAGCATACATTGAAGAGGTTGCTGAGCTTCATGCCTGCCCATAGGTACAAAGATAATATTAAAATAAAATAAAGCCTCGAAAAGCTATTGTGTGTCAGCCCCCAAGTTAACAGGAGAATTGGTATCCTTCATAAAATGTCTTTTCTCTACAGATAGTGAAAATCAAACAAAAGAACCCAGACTTGTACCTGAGCGTGACAGCAGCAGGGGTCGTGTGTGTGCTCCACACTCAGCCCAGCTCAGAGCGCCGTGGGGCACCAGGGTGTCCGTGCTCAGGCTTGTAGGGTGAAAGTACCAATCTGTTGACTTCAAATGGTGATTGCTTAGATGCTGTGCACTCTTCCCTCAGAGGTTACTAAACAAAGGTTACTAAAAATATATGAATAATCATTTGTTATTTTCTTGGGTGATCTTTAATAACAGAGCTTAATTTTATGCAGAATAAAAGCAAATGATCAGTAGTCGCCTTTCATTTTAAATCCAGAGTTCAATCTTTAAATAGATTTTTGTAACAGACTAGAAAAGACACAACTGATAGCCTTAGCTACCCTGCTGCAAGATTATTATGATAGGCACATATTTTAAAATAGCTCTATTTATTTTAAAAAAGCTTATTTACAGATAGAACTGTAAACGCCCTCCCAATTCGAATAAACATTATACAACCAAAACAGCCCTGCTAACACCTCCAGTTCGTTGCAGGTATTTTCATTTTTTATGATTGTCTGAAAACCCAAACATCGGGTTAGATTTAACTGAATTACAATTGCAGAACCTGGAGACCTAATTTCCTTGTCAGTTAGGTTTATTTTTCACAGATTCTAATCACAGTGAGTGCACCTTTTGCTTGCAGCTGATCATACCATCAAGAAAAATATTCTGAGTGCTTTTTTGAAGGCATCTCTCTTGCCCTAGTCCACCTAATTAACAAAACTATGACCATGAAAGTTCAGCCTTTTCAGTGTTTCTCTTAAAAGTTACTGGAAAAGAGGCCCAAGAACAAGGAGACCATGCAAATGACATGTGGAGGTCTAAGAAGTGTTGACTAGAAGCAATTCAAAAGTCAGCTTCGAGTAATGCAGTATCCTGGACAAAGGAACTACAGCTATAAATGAATCTAGGAAGCTGCTTCACCAGTTTCAGCTAGCTAACATGTGGTGGGATGGCAACTGAGAGAAATACAGAGGGGGACTACTGTGTTGCCATGGAGAGCTCCAGTACTCTTATTAAATGCAGAAGAAGAAATTGAAGTTATATATATGAAATACTGTCCCCATCCTGCCAAGCTGCATGCATTTGGAACAACCTAACAAATGTTCAATAAGTTATTTTTTAAATCCATTTACAACTATGTTAGGGGCAGGGGGAGGAGAGGATGGAGCAAAAGTGAAAAGTTGGGATATGTTTTAAGTGATCTGAAAGACAGGCTGAGTGGTATTTTTCATATGAAAGTATAAGGCCTTTGAATAGTTTTGTGGTTTTTTTTTAATCACAGATTTTCCCTTTTATTCTATTTTAAGGGCATTAGAAGATGTATTTCAGATGCATATTAAAAGTAAGAGGCATAACCTTGATGAGGTGAGCAAAAACTGGCTCTTATTAAATACTCTGTCACCTCCAGGAGAAATGTTGTATATCAATGCTGAGCAACAATTTATGGCAGACTGACTGCTACACAATTTAAATACAAGGTGAGGAGAAATTACTTCTACAAATTCAACAAGAAGGGTGTTTTCCATAGGGGAATGGTAAAGAGATTTTTCTGTAAGTTTTTGTGCATTATTCTAATAAGATTTCCGAAAGGCAGATAATGTACTTAGTGTGCAGAATGGCTTTAATTATATAAACCCTGTTTATGAAGAATGTTTCTTGCAGCACTTTTTTTTGCTGTGACTGCTACTTTCTGGAGTAGAACAGCAAGAGAGCCTTGTAGACTGTGACTAGACCCAGTAAGAAAATGTTGTTTTTTAATAGTTTGCTTGTAGGAGCTTGGTCACCAGAGCAGAATAAAACTCCAGCATTCAACATTAAGAATTCCCATGTGGTTCCTGCCAAGAATTATGCATCTTAAAATGCTTATCTGAAAATCTCACATGCTGAGAGGGAAGTTGCCTATGGAGAGACAATAGGAAATGACAGGCACAAATATGCATGCACAGTCCTGTCTCTCAACTCTGCAGGTCTGGCATCCTATTTAGGATGAACAAAAGCACCTCTGCCTGATTTAAGCCTGATCTTAAAGCCCTCTCCTGAGAGCAGGACTTATAACTGCTCTTTGAAAAACCTGAAGGAACACACTGTTTTCCTTTTAAAGTCATTCACAAAGACAATGGTATTACTGGCTGCTATGCCAGAGTGGTTGAAGTGTTCCCATGAAATAGGGGAGGCAGATCCCAACACCTTCCGCAGACTGGGGAGGCCCAAATCCAACACCACACCTCATGAGCAAATGCACCAACTGGGCATTTCACTCTTCAGGTTTTGAAATTTGTTTTTTTTTTTTTTTTTTTCTGTGCGAGGTAATAGGAGCAAACAGGGACACTCTGTGTTAAGGCTGCAGCACTCATTTAAAAGGCACTAGATTTTTCTCCACCCCATGACTGTAAAATGTAAATTCTTCCGTCTTTGCAGTCTCTATATTGAAAAAAAAAAAAAAAAAAAAAAAGACATTCCTAAGAGCCTGGAGCAGAACTCTGAGCTCCACAGAGGGTGCAAGAGTTTAGTCACGTCCTTCCACTTACATTGCCTGCCTCCTTGCCAGAAGGTCCCTCCTCAGCATGCGAGGTTTGGGTTTTGGACCTCTTTCATCCCACGCTTCTCCCATGTCCTGCAGGGTGTGAGGCTGCTAGTTCCAGCCTCGAAAGGGATTTGGTGTTTGAGTCCTTCTCTGGATCTGACTTTAAGGGCCTTGATACAAGAAGGTGTTTCATTTGGTCTGATGATCAAGAGGAACTCATGGTCAGGGGCATGGAGTTTGCCTTCTAAAGCTCGCATTGCTGCAGCAGATTCAGGTGGGAGCGTTTCTGAGAAATCGATGCAGTGCAGCACTTAAATGTGTTACCCTTGCTTATTTGTTTCTGTGAATTTGCAGCACTGCCTTTTAGCATTGTACTTTCTTCAGCAATAGGCATGTGGGAGTTACGCATATGCTTTGCACGATAAATAAATAGCAATCAAAGAGATTATAAAATAATTAGAACTCAGAAGGTTATTTTGTTTTTCAAAGTGCCGTGATTAGGAGATAAACAGTGTTTTGGTATCTGTTTAGATGCTGGTCTGACTGACAGTCAGTAGGTAGCAAAAGTGTTTGAGGAACATTCTAAGCTGAAATTTAGTGAATTTTAGGGCTGTTTTGTGGGGGGAAAAATCAGCATCAGCACCTCAGTTTGAGAAGATACATAATCTCCATCTGCCTAGGGGATGCAGAGCTTATTTCTAAGGCCAGTGCCTGCAAGACTCTGATTGCCTTACAGAGAGAGCTGAGAAGCCTTTAATAGGCAATTGAAGGTACTCGATTCCTTCCGCAAGGATGAGTTTGCAAACAGTAGTGGATTTTAACTACGTCCCATTGCAGTGTGTGATATCTTGTGTTGCTCTGCATTTGGGCAGAGTTTAAACCTGATATTTTCTTCTCAGAAAATAGTGGCTGAAGACTTTGAAGAAACTCAGAAAAGAGGAATAAAACTAACTGGCATAAAACAGGCTTAAATGACTTTTTTTTAAAACACAAATTAACATGTTTAGTCACATAATGATGAAAGGAAAAAGACCCAAACTGCCGCTATCTGTGAGAAGGATGTAGCATGCACAGAAGGAAGAAAGGTTCTTCGGAAAGGCTAAATGAGACGTGTATGGACAACTAACACCAGGAGAAGCTCGTGGGCACAGTTCCCACAAGGAAAGTAATGGAAGCTAAATTGCTTTGAGACTTTTACAAGTGGATTGGCCAGTGGATGGAGAGGAATTACAAAGTGGGGGGACTTTCTGTCCTACAAAAATACATTGTTCTCTTGTCGCTTGTTGTCTTCAAACCAAACCCTTTTTTCATTCACTATCTACGTTTTCTGGACCAGGCAGACAAAATAGGACGACAGAAACATTTGTCAAGGCCTTTGCAGTGCTTTTTTCGCCCATGCTGGATGTCTGCCAACTTGTTATTTGGGTACTTGCTTCCCTGGGCTCTGCTCTGCTGTGTACTTGCTGTCTAAAACCAACACTCCTCTGCATGTTCCTGCTGCCACTTACTCTAGCCTAGTGTCGGAGACCGTTCCCTAAAACAACCTCCACTCCAGCCTGCTGCTAGTTCATGCATCACGAGGCTGCTTAAACCCCTCTGGCTGTATTGCCTGACTCCGTGCCTCTTCCATTTGCTTTGTGCTTGGCCATGCACCAGCCAAGCCATCCCCACCGCTTACAGGCTGTTGTACCTGTGGCTTCTTCTCCAGAAAAAGAGAGTAGCGCCACCTGTCCTTCAGGAAGAAGGTCACACGCTGAAGAGGTTGTTACATGGGGACTGAGGAGAAAGACGCGACCAATGGCCTAATTCTGTTAGAAAAGACAGACAGTAGCTGCATGGTGAGGAAGGACAGAGTGAAGAAAGAGTAGAGGAAAGACATAAAGGGAGGTAAGGGCAGTGCCTGAAAGACAAGAGCCTTTTTTAAATGCTGTTTAGCATTTCCCCTTCGCCACTGCTATTCTCTAGGTACCTACATGGTACAGTTATTGGTGTGAAGTGGGGGCACAGAGGGCAGCTCTTTCACTGGACCCAGCCCAAGACAACTTTCAACCTGGTTCATCAAGGCATGTCTAAGGAGCAATTTTCTTTCCTTTAGGACATGCTGTTTCAAACTGCGTGCCCAGGAGAAAGCATGCACCGCTCCTCCCATCCAAGACTCATTTCTGCTGTTCATGCTGTTTTACCACCTCTGCATTCTGTGGTCTGCTTGGGTGGTTTGCAGCTTCCCAGGTTCAAACTTACTCCTTTATGGCTCAGAACTACATTTTCTTCTACAATACTTACTACGAAACTGGAGAGTTTCTCTAACATTTTTACAGAAGGGAAAGGTTCCCCTATTTTCTAATTAATTACTAATGAAGTGACGTCTACTCAGGAAAGCTTATGAGATTTTTACCTAGCCACTGCGTCAAAACCAACATTAGGCAGTTTTATACCTACCTGTACGAGTGCGAGGACGACATCCAACTGCAGTGCAGGGGTCTCAAAATCTGATCCATACTCAGTTACAATTCAAGAAGCCATCAATTCCGTGACAAATATTTTCTTAAAAAGAAAAGAATACTGATTCTTGCTGGGAGGTACAGGTAAAAGAGCTGTTCTTAGAATCCAGGAGACTAGAAAAAATGTCACTCCTGGGTTTGAAATAGCCACTGAAATGGGTCTGTAAGTGCATCATTTCAGGGAACTGATGGGAAACTAACACAGCACCTGCAGGGGGTGGGGGCTCTGGTGCCAGCCTGTCTTCCACCAAGCAAAACTGTTCCAAGTAACTTATTTCCTGGAATTTTATCATATAAATCCAAAAGCTCCCGAAGAAGTAACAGCTGATACTTTGCTTTTAGGAGGATCATAAAATGTTCAGTCCCCCCAGAAACACAATGTGAAGACATCAGGTTTACCTCAGGAGAGGAGGTGGAAGACAGCTGTTCAATGGCATCCAGCAGCATTACCAAACATTTTAAGACAGGAACACAACAAGACATAGGCAGCTGAATGCCACAGTGGTGTAGAAGCTGAGGGGCCTTCCTTCCTTGACCAAAGAAAATGATTTGCTTTTGCTTTGATTACTGAGTGAGTACAGCCTCAGTGATAAGAACTGGTGGGATGTGTCATATAGGGTCTTTCATAGCCAGCAGTGGAAAGGTCTATTTTTACATTTCTTATGCAAGAAAATCTCTTTTGCTGTGCCATGTCCCATCACTACCCTAAGTCACACTGAAGCAGACACGGCAGAAAGCAACCACTGGCCCAACCTCCTACATGTTCCTTGCCCTTCCCTTCTTCAAGTGCCGTACCCACCCTACTTAGCCCATCAGGTCTCATGGGATTGCCTTAGAAGGAGAAGTATTGGCAGACAAGTGTGGTTTAGGATGCTAATGCAATAATTACTGGCTTAATCATCAAAGTGAATAAGCAATTTACCAACAGTCACTTTCAGCACTGTGCACTGTTACCATGTAAATACAGATTTTTGTATACCATAATTAGATGCCGCACATGGGAAAGTTTTAAATGCAAACCAGTAAAAATGAAAATGACTGCTCTGAGATGAGCACAGGTCCCACGTTTATTCTTCTCACAACAGATAATGTCAGTGGTCTGGTATGCAGAAACTTCCCTCTGAACCAATACTGACCCCATCACAGGCAGAGGGGGAACTGCCCTGTGGAACAGGTTCATTTCGGCATGGCACCTAGAGCAGGAATCTTGTACTTTGGCGAGGTGGCCTGGGTAACAATTTTAGAAATTCCAGTGGGAAGAGTTTCATTTCAATTTCTTAAATTTCTTCTGAAGTTTTAACTGGACACATTCATTTCACTGCCTGCCCTGGCAGGACATACCACATAGCTGGGTATGCTGATAGGTTCTTCCCGTTTCATACGCACGTCCATTTGTGTGTGTGCAGTGGCAAACACTGACGGCTTCAAGTACGCAGGTACCCGTCTACATAAATCAGGGTTTCCGCATATGGAGACAATTGGAAAATATGTAGAAAGTATATGTAGAAGAATATGACCATCATCAAACTTGGTCCACCTCACAACCTTCATGTGCAGGACACATGCACGCTGGAATCTTCACACCTGACAGCCTGACCTTCACATCTGACACACCTGACCTCATAGCTGACAGTTTTGATTATTTTTGCCACTGAAACCAAGCCAACCTGTTCTCTAAGATCATGCTTTAGTTGTAGGTCAGCAAGCTTCAGAATTAGATTAGAGTGGAAAAGAGGAAAAAGTGATATGTACATAGTTAAAACACTGGATCAAATTCTGCTGGCTCAGCACTGTGCAGGTCTGGCCACAAGCTCTCAGTCCTCAGCCTTCCAGCCCTGGCCACCATACAGATTTTTCTCTTTTGTTGAAGCTTCTCTTTAGCAGTCTGTTCAGCAAAACAGAGCACGAGATATAAAATTACCTTTTACTATCTACAAAGAGTGGTCTTCCAGATAGGTTTTTTAATAGCACGTACATTATCTCAGAAATTATGCTAAAAATTGCTTTAAAGTCATGGAGGAGGTGTTAAAGTTGTTCTTTTCACTGCTCTTGGGCATTTCTAAACGTCTATCAAGGCCACAATCCTCTCAAAAGAGAAACAAATCCCTTGGCATTGAAGACTGCAAATATCATCTGTTAGTTTAAGAAAAGATGTGCACATTGGATTCACGTGCACAAAGACTGTGATCCATTCAATCCCTATCACAGACACATGGGATTGCTCCGTATCTCCTTACACCACTGTGCTGAGCTAGAAGAGTGAGTCAGGTTTGAAGCACTGGCTATTACGAGCTTTTTGCTCAATGAGAGTGGATTATCCGTTGTGCTTAGTATGTTTCAACAAGACGAATTAATTTTCTGCTCAAGATTCAAAGCCCAGTATAAGGACCTTCAAACTGAGCTCAAGCCTTAAGATTTTCCCAATTAATTCCTCAGAATCTGCTGAGTCATCATCCCTGGAGGTATTCAGGAACCGTGTAGATGTAGAACTTATAGCATGGTTTAGTGGTGGACTTGTCAGTACTAGGTTAAAGGTTGGACTGGATGATCTTAGATGTCTCTTCCAACCTGAATGATTCAGTGATTCTAATTCTACCCATCCTTTTTGCCTTCTACATGACAGTTTCTGAACTCTCTTTTGTGCCACGAATACCCCCAGGTCACCTTCCACGGAACAAAAAAGAGAAGAGATGACAGGGCTTTCATGGTTACTCTCTCTTATTACAGTAGAATTCCTTGGGGATGTTCTAGCACTCTTAATTGGTTAACCTATAAACCATTTTTCTTGTGATTCATTCTGACTATATTAAATATTAATAATTTCTCAGTCTTGAGCAAGTCAGTCTGCACTGCCTGAGCACTATCAGTCCATTTTGCAGTCATCTGCCATTCAGAATCTACTCTCGTATTTTTCCAAAACAGTAAGCAGTCAAAAAGTCCACCTAACTGGCTGCAACCCAAACTGCAGACCACATATTTCATCACTTCCTCTGTTTTCCCTTCTCCCGTGATGGTTGTACTTGGTCATTGATGTATTTGGCTCACTCTTGGCTCTTTGAAGGCTGACATAGATAAACGACATGGGGGCACAGCAAAACATGCAAAAACCCCACCCCTTGTTTTGCTCCAATGAATTAATTTCACTGGAACTTCAAGGCAGTGCCTTACTTCTGAGGAACCTGTGCACATGCGAGGCCTTACCTTAGAATATGGGGAGTCCCGGGCTATGCTGTAGTAGCAATGTTCTGCAGTAGTCATACAAAGGAAAGGCGTATTTGATGCTACCTAACGTGTTTTGTGGATTTACTGCTGCATGGTACCTTACTGCATGCCGGCCCTTAGCACCCCATGGGCATTTAGGACAGAACAGCTCACACCAAGGGAATGGGATAAACGTGAGAGCTTCCGAGGAGTTACCTGCACTACAGAAGCCCGAAGACATTTCTGTACAGCCACAGAAGTACCCCAGTGTTGCTGAAGCACTGCTAACACTGTAAGAGTTGGAATTTTGTAAGGCAGCGCTTGCCTCTAGCATCAGCTGGTGAACAGCAGAGATGGAAACTGCATTTGCGATGTTCAGACGAGGCTCTTCACTGCTAAGTTCCAGGAACGTTCCCGCAGCACGCCGTGACTCCTGGCTAACTCACCGCTCGTGCTCTGCTTGTGCAGCAGCGTTTCAGGCACACGGCTTCTTGCCATGGCCCACAGAACAGCCTTCTCGAATGACCGGCTGTGCTTTGCTTCCCTGCAACCGACTGCAGCTTCGGTTTGGTATTAGGCAGCTTTTCACCACCTCTACCGCAGCCTTGCCTCTGTGCTTCGTCCCACCGCTGGATGCATTTTGCAGGGGATTTAGCTGCAGAGAGGTAAATCCAGAGTGCCGAATTTCTTGCAAAGGAAAGATAACATCTCTGAGACTGCTTTAGTGAGATAAAGGAAATAAATGAATGGGGTAGTGGCAACAAAAGTGAAACACCTACTTAACTGAAAAATCATTTCAGTCTTTTTCTGCTGTTAATTAAGTACCGAGGAAAATGGATGTAGAAAGCACATTTTAAAGCAATCAAGTACTGCCAGAAATCAAACCAGCAATTTGAAAAGAGAACAACACTGCTCTCTGGCATCTGACAAAATAAGATATTTGACAGGGAACAATATGTGCAGTACTGGTTAATTGAGAGGTGAGGAGAAGAATAATCATAGATGCATTATTGCATTTATAGAAGTATCTCCAGTGTGCCACAGGGACTGTGCAGGTCTGTGGAATCCTCCTGCCTGCTAGAGCAAGCCGGCAATCTCTTACATTCCCATCAACATTTTCACCATGTACCCTTGGCAGCAATGCAGAAATAGCAACTGTGTTGGCTGAAAATGAGAGACTTGCCTTTAAAATGACTGTATGCACAAATTTCTTCAGCTAGTGAAGATATAAGAAACAAGCGGGGAAGAAATCTTCATTAGAGTTTGCTCTGTCCACAGCACCCTTTGCTAGAGCCCCTCAAAGCACTGTACAGCCCTTTACCCTTACAGCTCCTGTGGCGGGGAACGTGGCTATTTCACTGCCAGTCCTGCAGCCGGTTAGGCTGACCGTGTTTTCAAAGTGTCAACATCAGAGTGAAGGCAAGACTTTAGATCTCCCTCCTTTACCTCAGAGCTGTAGCCAAACACGGTGTCAATTCTACCCATGAACTTATCTATGTTTAAGAGGATGACGCTCTCTACAGCTACCTGAAAGAAAGTTGTGGGGAGCTGGGGGTCGGCCTCTTCTCACAGGTAACCAGTGATAGGAGTAAAGGGAATGGCTTCCAGTTGTGCCAGGGGAGGTTCAGGTTGGAAATGAGGAGACATTTCTTCTCAGAAAGAGCAGTCAGGCGTTGGAAGGGGTTGCCCAGGGAGGTGGTGGAGTCACCGTCCCCGGGGGTGTTCAAGGAGAGGTTGGACGTGGTGCTTAGGGACATGGTTTAGCGGGTGATACTGGTGGTAGGGGGATGGTTGGACCAGATGATCTTGGAGCATTCCCCAGACAAAATTAGTAATTTCCCACTCTTCTGTTTTGCCTCTGACAGCAGTAATCGGATGTGGGTACAGACTTCACAAAAAAGCTCATTTTCCTTCACAGAATCAGCGGCATTCGCACTGCATTTCCTATGGCAGCCAGCAGGCCTCCTGATGAAGGGATTCTGAAACACCACCCAGTGCTAGGAGCACATTCTCACTAAGCTTTCATCTATTTCATTTATGAGACGTGGTGGTAGAAAAGCAAAACACTGAAAGCTGCTGATCTTTCCGTGCACCCATCAATCATCACTGCATTCACCTAAGTATCTTAATAGCTGAAGTGTGAAGAGTACACGATCTGTCTGCTGTTAAAAAAGCTTCAAGGGAGACAAATAATGCAAGCTAAATCTTTAGCTACTCTATAGCTCAGTCCTGTTTTTCTAAGTTCCATGTAAGTTCTGATTTTACACTGAAATAAGCGTTTGGCTGTGCACATACATGTCTGCAAATATGCGCGCACACAGCCACGATCGAGGTACCTGTCCCGTTACTGGATTCATTTAGGTACCGGTCTGTATTTTAAGCAAATCCACATTGCCTTTGAGTACTGCCGGCCAACTTTCACAGTAGTCTACCGCATGTTCAATTGTCAACATCTTCCAAGAAGCTCAAACAGCTGTTTTGAATTACTGTTGGTGTTGTTTGTTTGTTTTTCAGAAAATTGCTGGCAGCCTTATTATAATTTGTGGCTATTTAGGATAAGGTGGCAAAAGCAGAAGGAAGGGGAATCATTTTAAGGGTTAGCTGAGATCTCCAACAGCAGGAACAAGGACCAGCAGTTGAAACCAGTTCTCGGACAGATTGGGGGTGTTCTCACCAAAAAGAGGTGGCACCTGGCCTACGGTGCGACGCTACTTTCCATGCTGTACAGAGGGGTTACATCTTTCAGCTGCATTTCCCTGTCTAAAAGGAAGTCGTCTGCAACTTACAGTGCAAAGACAATCCCCGCTAGATGTACGTTGTGCTTCCCTCTGTCGTTGCCTTCAGGTTTTAGGAGGGAAGGAAGCCAGTGCTTCGGAAAGCAGCACGAGCCTGTGCTCAGTCAATGGCATTTGGTCCTGCCATCTCCTTTAATGGTTTTCTTTCATTAACCAGGTAAAGCGGAGAGGAATAGTTGAGAGCCTGAAGAGAGAGCTGAACATCACAGATCAGCCAGGCCCGTCTGTCAGCTGCAACCACACACAGCGAAAGGACAGCGGCATTCCGGCAGCAGGCCTTCAGCCTCCAGCTTTTGGTGTTTCAGACAGCGTTCGAAATTAGTTAGGGCATCCAGGTAGTTGAGATAAACACCAAATACAATGTAAACCTTGGGCAAACAGGAAAATGAGGAAGAGACCCAGCTAATGCATCTGCCTGTGATGTAGCACAGTCAGGTTACCGTGCTGAGAACAATGCCAGAGCACCAAGGAGGGCATTTTTACCGGGACTTTCACAATTCAAATAGAAAGCCAGATGCAAGTGCCCTTTAGTTACTGACAGCTGACACCAACACTTCCTGTGCAATCCTCTTCCTAGGAAACCTGATGAGGCATTTTGATTTGTTCCTACCACACACTTGATTTACAAATAAGTTGGAAATTAAGTGTTAGGTACAGCGTTCAAAACCTTACATGAATTGTGACCTGAAGTCTCACTGGCTTACTATAGCATGTAGAATAGTAAGTCCCATTTTCAAGTGATTTAGGTATTAATCTAAGTACTTTCTCTTAAAAATCTTAACCTTTATTAGCTCATATGCAAAAACCGAAGATTAGCTAGTACTACAGTACATACCAGTAAATGAGAACAAACATCGTGATCTTTCAAAATGTAAGGTTCACATTTACAAGAATCTACAGGCTCATAAAATACAAACATGGCCAAATAGGAAAATATGTAATTACAAAAGCCCCAATCCTTTCTTTAGTGATATTTACTTCATTATAACTTAGTTGTTTAAACTTTTCTGGTTAAGATTAGACAGCTTTCTAAACATAGATGCTTTTTCCACACTCTGCTCCAAGTGGGACACTTTTCAAGGCATCAGATGAAAATAGAAAAAGATTGGGATAAATAAAACACTCCAGTGTTTTTTTTTTCTATTGTCTGTTACCAATGCATTCTCCTACTCATGCTTCTACCTCAAGATCTGCTTTGCAATGAGAGTTATTTAAAAAAAATGCTACAATTCTTTGCACAATCCCTAAACAATTTGAATATACAAAGCTTTATCTGAAATAATTGAACTGTTACGAGCAGACGCTGAGGCAATCAAAATGCGTTAAGCTGGGCCTCTTTCAGGCTCCCTTGAAGATGCCTCTAGGCATAGTGCCACAAGGATTGTTTTGATTACCTAATATCTGGGTTCACAAACAAGTGAAGAAGCTTAAGAAAAAGCCACAAGATCTACTGATCTGATGCCAGCTGTAGGTGTATCTAGTTACTGAAGGATAACTTGAAGTTTTTGTTCCTTTTAACTATATGGAATATTTTGGTCTGTGTTACCGTTAGGCTCATTTGAGACAAATGTTGAATTTCTTTAAAGATCTTTCAGTTAGGCTGATGAGAAAATCAGTTTGTTCTCATAAACAGTATTCTAGCAGACAATGCTGCCAGCAAGGCAGAAAGCTGGTTTGTACGTATTTGTAAGAGAAGAACACCGAGTGGAACACTAACACAGCTTGGAGCAGAACCTTACCTTGTATCATTAGGGAAGGACTTGTTATACTTCGAAGTTCAACTTGGAACAAAAATATTTTACTTCAAATTAAGAAACCTCTTTCAAGGAGTAGAAAACGCTATTACCCACCTATGCTGAAAGAAGAAATGACACCTTTCTGATGAAGGAACAACATGAGAAGGTCTCTCTGCTGCACAACTTGAAGTCTCAGAGGACTATTGCTCATGTAGAGCAGCTTGGTTTTCCTAATATTTGGGTAGGCAAGCATAAGCAAGATGAATTATTGGAAAAGTAATTTCTCTTCTGTTGGATAATGACTGATTTAGTTGATGTAACCCTCTTCTCCTGTGCAGAATTACTCTGAGCTACTGAGCAAGCCCAATTAGATCTCTGAAATCAACAAGCACAAGCTTGCTGTGGTGAGCTTATTTGTAATGAATCATCGTAAATTCAAGTGCACAGTCATAAACTAGACAAATTTATTTTCTTACATTGATGATACCAGAATTTTAGATGGTATTTCCAGCTAAATTATTGTTATCCCTACCTTCTTTTAGGATCTAAAATAGGATTTTTCTCAAATGAAAAGGGGCCAACTCAAGGCTTTACATGCAACTATTTCTTGACACCTGACCATCTCTCCAACACATCCACTCCTGTTATATCAATTACAAGTCAGCTATCTGCAATCGTTTTCATATAAAATAACACATTTGAGGCCAAGGATTTTAAGGGTAAAGGGTGACTTCCTGCAGAGAATCAGCAGGCAGCCACTGCTTGTAGAAGGAGCACTGCTTGTTGTCACAGCGTCCTTTGTGGCCGGGTACATGGTTCCCACCCCAGCTTGCTGGGGACTGCTGGCAGGCCAAGGGCCGTTTTGCAGAGGTGAAGATTATCGTTGTAACATCTTCAGCTACAGCCAAAGCCAGAGGATAGTGGAGAGTACAAAGAGATGGACTGGCAGATACTTAATTTCAGGGAAAATTGATTTGTTTGGAGCAGGGCTCCTCCCTGCACAATGTTATTCCACCTGGAAGAAGGGGTACCAAGAACACAGTGCACTGAACCTGTGCACTCCAGCCTCTGTCTGGTTATACATGTTTTGCAGTTACAAACGAAGTCAGTACCTCATTTTGAAACCTCTAATAGCGTTTGCCTCATTTTTCCTGGAACCTAATAGTTTTAGAGATGCTCGGGTGAGTTTAATTTCCATTTGCAAATCATTCTGTACACGGAACAAATGGCAACAATGATCTACAAGGCAACGTGTAGTCCCCTTTTTAGCTTAAAGGTTTAATTTTATAACAGGTTTATGCAGAATTCTTTACAGAAAATTCAAAGAGGATCTGTTCCTTCACTATCGTTCCACAACTTTTAGTGACTTGGTATTAGTAAATATACAAGAACAAGATCTGAAGATTGTTAACCACTTGATAAGAGAAAATGGTGCCCTCCATATAGTTCCGGTATTTATTTGACAAACTGGTTTTTCATCATCAGTTGTTCTGCATTGTAATTAAATTGACAGAGATTTACAGCACCTTACAATTTTGTTTTTCATCTTGCTTGGGTAGTGATTGTTCATTTAGGGAATTTTTGGCTTTGTGAACCATATGAGTTGTCTACTATTGTCAGACACAGTGTTTGTGGATTGCTTCTATGGGCAAAGTGGTGACCTTGAAGTAGATTTCAGTGCTGGAAGGGCTGTCCCTGCTTGGGAGTGCTGTTCACCGTTTACCTGCAACACAAACATAAATGTTCTGTTTTACTTGTAATGGTAAACTGGTAACTTTCTGCAGTAAGTCAAAAGGCTCATTGCAAAAAACTAACTATTGGGAATTTGAAAAAAAAAAAAAAAGAGCGTATATGCACAATAACAACAACACAAAATATTCTGAAGACATTTCTCACTTGAATATACAATGCAGTGAGACTTAACATCACTTGTTTTGCTGATGGGTAAGATGGAGCATCTCCTACACAGCTGGCAAGCGATTTGCTAGGAGCAGAAACAAAGCTTAACCAGGGAACAGACAGTACCCTTAGTGTGTTTATGAAGGTACCAGGTATTGCAGAGATCTGTATTTCATTTTTCCTGCACATATTCTGAAAACATAAAACAGTTCTCACATTTTTACTGACATTTGAGCAGAAACCACTGCTTTCACATTTAGCTGATGTGCAAAGCACTCAAATTCTACATTAAGTTTACATACAAAAGTGAATAAATGTGTATAAAAATGACAGAGGACACATTTTAAACACCTTGAGAAGTTTGCAACAGTTTGAATCTGGGTGTCTGAAATGAAATATATGTAAGTACCTGTCAGAGAAGAGCTTATTTCACAAAGCTTATTTCACTTTAAAATAAGACACAATATTTACTGTATTAATATAAAGCATGAAGCAACACATTTTGATGGTTTCCACAAATGATGAAACAATACTCTGAACAATTCCTCCAGAAATTCCCAGATGTACACGGATTTGAAGTAAAACCAACCCATATATCCAGCAGTGTCCAAGAGAGAAGTTGGACACAAATTCCAGGAACTGGTGATTCTGTGTATTTATACTTGTGGGAAAAAAACAAATCCTGAAACCTTAATTTCTCCAACGTAGTTAAAAATCTGGAGTTGCTTGTCCTTAGAGCCAGAGAAACACACACTTAGGCAAAAAGGAAGACTGTTTGGGAATACCTCCCCCAGTTAAATTAAAACCCATTTATTACTGATTACTTCTAACTTGCTGTAGCCTTGACTACGGTCAGTGAGAACTTCCACCAAGCTTACGCTCTGCTAGCAGGTGATTACTCTGTAACTTCCTCAAGTCAAGGTTTCCTTTCTTTTTACACTACTGAGTTGTTTTGGTTTTGTGTGTGTTTTTTTTTTCCCCCTCAACAAACATGCTCCATTTGTTTCTAAAGTTATAGGAAAACACATATAAATGAGTGTAAATAAAACTTATTGGCATCACTTAGAGGACTAATAAACCACAGACCTCCAGGCAGTGTCTGTGAGAAGCAGCACGTTTTGACAAGCAGCGTAATTCACCCTGAAACAACATGCACGCATGCAGTGGATCCACTCTCACTTTAGCATATGGATTTCCTAATGCTACAGCTCAAAACAAATTACGGCTCTGATCTGACTGGTCATTCTAATGATGCTTTCTGGCCTCAATACCTATACATCCGCTAATGTATGTAATCATAGAATGGTTTGGGTTGGAAGGAACCTTAAAGATCATCTAGTCCAACTCCCCTGCCGTGGGCAAGAACATCTTTCACTAGATCGGGTTGCTCAAAGCCCCGTCTATGTGGCTTTTGCTTTTACTTTTTTTTGGTATCTTGCCAACATGCTTAATGTGCTAACAAAAAATAATTCAATTTTAAAAAAAAAAAAAAACAAACAAATTGTATTTATCCTTTATGACTTCGTATTTTTCTTATTTAGCTGTGTGGTAGACTCCTCTGATTGCCAAGAAAATATTTTTGTGTAACATGGCACATTGGAAGGATTTGTATCTACTGGCATACTTCTATGCAGCTGTCAGGTAAAGAAATATGGATAGATAGTAACTTCTCAAATTCTCATTGCTCAGCTTTAAGATAGTGCGGTTAACAACTTTGGAAAAGATACCAGACAACAAAGGTTTATTTCTGTTCTGAAGCTGGAACATTTTCAATAATCTGCAAAGCATTTTCATTGGCTTAGAAAGAATGTCTTATTCTGATGTACTGTGAAACATGCAGTAGTGTGTCATGTTACCGAAAACACTTCAAGCTTAATGTAAACTTCATTTACTACACTTTTTTTTTTTTTTTTTTTTTAATAAATCATCCTTCAAAACTTAACTCAGTTGTATTTATTTTGGTAACCTCAAAATCTGGTAATCACTAACATTAAAGTTAGCTCCTTTATTATGTAAATGTTCCCTATTTACATGTCTAACAGCCACTCAAACATCTGTAGTTATTTTATAGCATTCAGAATGAGGAATTTCAAGAGAAGCTGTTAGCAGAAAAATATAGTCCGTAGCTCTGACTCCCAACGGTTCTTTTGCTGATTATTTTTTTCTGAAACCTATGCAATTACAGTAAAATGAGTATCTGGTCTTTAATATCCATCAGAAGAAACTGAAAATGTATGTGTATTTCATTTACATTTCCCAACGGATTTCCCAATGAAGTCACAAGCTACATCACAGGAATGATTTGCAGGATGCTAGCATGGTCAAGAGCTCTACCACATTTTAGTGATTCAGTATTTATGATCTTAAGTTCACTGTACTGCTGAGAAATTTAATGAATGATGATATATCCTCAAACTTACCTGGCAAGATGAATAAACTTAGTGAACATATAGGCTTTCCCCATGGCCTTCATGTACAGATAATTATTTTTTAAAAATTACCTTTTGTGATTTGCTGCCACCAGGTGTCGAACAGAGCGCTCACCGAGATTATCTGATCCTTTCTGTACATCTTGTGTCAATAAGAGGAATTTCTCACTGGGGGAACCCAGACGAGGATTGGTCCCTAGATTTAGGGTTGTTCTGCGTAAAATGTAAGGGGTAACCTTTCCGATGGGGATATCAGCAAACCCTGGAAAATGAACAGATTCTATTAAATACGGCTAAATAAATTACACTTTTTCTCAAATAAATGGATTTTCTGTTTGTTTTTTTTTTTTCCCCTTTTTTTTTTTCCACCACTGGGGATAAAAACAGCTGATTAAAATAAATAATTTATTCTCCTGAAGATCAAAAAGATTACTGAATAGATCTTCTGTATTCCAAATTCCATATACAAGCCCTGAAAACTGCAGGCAAGGTACAACAGTAATTCTGTAGTAAAGTTTTTCAAAGAAGTTTTTGGTCTTTTTTTTTCCATAGGTCCATCATCATCTGGAGAATAATTTCAGTCTGAAAACACATGTATTATTTTACTAGAATTCATTAAGTACGCAGTGCCACGATACAACATTCTTGGTTTTTTCCCATTTTCTCCATGTAGAACTATACTGTCACAGGTTCTCTATTTTAGAACTATATTATTATAGATTCTCTATTATCTCTCCATCTAGCCTAGAAGTCAAACATTAACTGGCACACGTGTCCTCAGAACAAGTACATTTCCAGAAAAATACTGATGCTCATAAGACGACAAAATGTAAATAATGTATAAACTAAGAATTCCTGACTTCTGGGAGTGATCACTGAAGCTGAGGCAACTCAGTATCTCTGCAGCTTGCCTAACAATTACAACTGCATTTATTACAGAGGCACCTCACAGGTAGTCCTCATCTATTTTCTTGTAAGTTTGTTATTAGCTCACAGAGTAGTTTTAAATGGCTAGAACAAGTCACCTTCGAGCAAAACTTTGTTGCTGCTAACATGTCACATGCTTAGTGTCTAATAGGTGTGCCACCAGAAACTACAAAACTGTGACGGCCAGAATCATTTAACTCCAATCAACTTGGCAGTTACAAACCCAATGTAAATGTATTAAAGCGGTCTAAGGGCACAGTTCCACAAGTGCTGAGTTGGCATTAAATGGCACAACTCCCACTGGCTTTTCACATCACCGTCACCAAAAACATTTCACATAGTCACCTACTTACCCATATTAAAACTAATTCAGCCAAAAAAAAAAAAAAAAAAAGGGAGGAAGAGAGAGAGAGAGAGAGAACACCTGCCATGCTGAGAGAACATTTGCCTTTATCAAAAATTGTGAATACCTTTTTTCACTACTTCTGGAAGCCCATCCAGCTCACAGTCTGAGTTCTCCTGACACAGCAAGTTTTGACAGATAGAATCCTTCCTTTTTCCTTTTGATGAAGACTCTGGCATAGGGGTCTTGGTTCTCCATTATCCTTCCAGGTGTCTTCATATCTCTGCCTTTTACTTGAAAGCTCAGCAGTATCTTCATCTCTTGGATCAGACTGATTGCTCACTGTTGATAAGTTGCCTGAATTCAGCAAAGGACTGCTGACAGCATCTCTCACTGGCTGCTTCAGCTGACCACTCAACAAAATGACTTGTGTTTCTAGCATCTCGTTTACTTGCTCTAGTTTATAATATTTAACAATTAGAGAGGAGTATTTCTCCAAGTTCTCATTTGCCTCTCTGGTTTTCTCTTCTACAGATTCCTGTAATTCTTCCACTTTTAACTTAATCTCTTCTGTAATGGCATTCTCATCAGCACCTTTCAAAGCAAAGTACTGTTGTTCATATAACTGACTTAAAATAAGGATGCATGTAAAAGAATTTATAATACAATGATCACAGATCTTTTAATTAATTACACATGCTCTACAACTGTGCAACCACAAAAAGTCAGTGACAGGATATACCAAAATCAGTGAAATGTTATACAGTACAGTGTGCTTGCTAAGTAGTAAACAAACACGCCACATTTGAAAAGAATCCTTGACTAGTGCACAGGCAAATATTTCCTCTGTTATTTTGTAACTTCACAATACTTGACTTTGCAGCCCTAAGTTTCCTTAAGCATCATTTACAATAGAGTTCATCTCATGCAATGAACTTTAAAGGAACCAAGGGAACAGGAGTCAGAGGAGAAAACTAGGGGAAAAATGACAAGTGTTGTACACAAACTCTTGCTAAAAAAAAATAAAGCTTCTCCCTTTTTCCTTAAGCCACTTTGGACCAAAACAATGTAATATTTAATAAAATATATATTCATAATCCATAGTTGCTTCTGATACTTTAAGAGAAAGGAGATGAATTAAATTTTCAAAATGTCTGACATATCTGCAGTGGTACTTACTTGTACTAGTTAAAAATAGTGCTCTGTATTAGTGCTGCACATGCAAATGGACATTCTAGAAAAAAAAAGTTTTGCCAACTAACACATTGCTAGGAAAGCATTAAGACTGAATCTAGCTTCAGTTACCTTCTTTCTCCGACATGTTTAGCTCTTTCTTCTTTAATATTTCTTCGCATTTTGTTAGTTGTTTCTGCAACCGTTCCTTTTCCTTTTCCATATGCTTACAGGATTTCATCCACAGTTGCACTTTACTCTCGGCAAGTTCATTTTTCTTCCTTAGTCGAACTATAAAGTTAGCATTATTAACCTACAAAAGAAAAAATAATGTTGTTATACCAGAAGCATAATTGTTCTGTTTAAACGATCCACTATCAAATGGAACCTCCTCAACTGTTATGCAATATTAGTAGTAGACCACGGTGGTAATGTAGATTTGTTTGCTTGTTTCTGTACAACCTCATTACAGCAGCTCTTTTATCCCTGACACAGGAAAATCCTTTTTCTAGACAGATACATACATGAGATTAACTATGCAGAAAAACACAGGGTCTGACACAGCGGTCCATTTCCTACCTGTTATCCCCACACCGATGCGGCGTGAGGAAGCACTGTGTGCCAGGTAATGTATTTCAAACCAATATTCTGAACCGTAAGGCACTCTCCTCCTAGTTTGAGTTTCGTTGGTCTTCTTTTTGTCCCTACTGCATCTCACTACCACAGAAGCAAGAAAACCCAGGCCTGCTTTGCACTCTCAATCTCAGCTCAGAAGTACCATTCCGAGCAGCAGCAGATCACTCCTTGCTATCCACTCCCACTCTCCTGGGCGGCTCTCTGCTCTGAAGCAAAGCTGGGTGCAAATGCCACAGAAAGCACAGCTGGAAGCCTCGTATCATAGTTACAGTGCCGCGGGTACTGCGCTTGGTCACCAGCACACATCCTGGAGTTTCCTATCAGCACCTTGTTGGTATTAAACAGAATAATTAACAACTAACACTACAATGGACATCCCTATTGAATACAGAACTTTTGAGCAAGGGGAACATACTGTAATTCAGCACATAATTGCAAGTATGCTGAATCGATTATTTATCTTCAAGAGCCCTTTTAGAGAGAAACTCATTTCTGAAGTGGAAGCACAAGATTGAAAGCCAGCAATCAATCCCAGACAGCAGCAGGACAAATAATGAAGATAAGAAAAATGCAGGGGAAATTAATAACCAGAATTTCAGCTACAGGGACAGTTAAACTTCACCTGTGCTACTAGAAGCCAACCAAGCACACCTAGAACTGTTCCCAAGCTATCAGTTGTTCACAGAAAGTGGAGCTACCATCACTGAGAAAAGTTCTGTCATTCACAGAACGACTCTAGTTAATCATTTTAATGAGAATTCTATATAAAATGGAATCGATAAACTCTCAAAATCAAGAGCAAAGCATCAAGACATGCATAAAACAGAACATGGTATCCTTTACCATCGAAGTAATTCACAAACAGAAAACAGAGGCATTGCAAAGCCACTTTTGACTGCAGTTTAACCATGTTATAACCAAGTTGAGATGTTCAGTGGAGACAACAGACGGCTGTGTTTCGCATCGCAAACCACTTGTAGGTGATCTAAGTCATGGCATGCATAACAAAATTTTTCTAATGTAGATCAATAGTAACAACATTTCCTCCGTGCTCTGTGCTCTCATTAGTGAAACAAAGGCTGTATATTAAAGTCAAACCAAATCTCTGGAGCACTGATTCCTACATTTACATTAATGTACTCTGCCTTAATGCTTGAATATTTTTTTCTTACCTGAAAATTTAGGAGCTCTCCTAAAGTGTGATTAGCTAGTTTAAGAGAATAATTTAATTCTTCATCAGCTGACATCAGTTGCTCAAGTTCCAATTCTTGTGAGCTGTTAAAGAGCCCTAATGAATTAATCTTATCTTGACAGGCCTCAATTTGCATTTCATTCTAGAGAGGGAAAATGTGCCTAATTACTATGATGCTAAAAAGGACACTAAGCTATATTTTGAAGACATACTTAAGAGCATATCACTGCCAATGGGTATTCCATAGCAAACTTGCTTGGTATGTTTTGAGGAGTTTAAAACTGAAAGACTGATTTGTCACAAGTATGTATTTTTTATATCAGTTTGCCTTTAAGAGGTCTGCCATTTGAAAGCCCCTATATTTTACTATGACTTGCTTTTAAATTTACTTCATAGTCATAGAAATGAAACTTACTTAGAAATAATTAGAGCAAATTGTTTTTCAGTGTCTTCCTGGTCTCAAGTACATATTCATACACATTTATGACTCCTCCATACAAAGATAGGGCTCTTTGTATACAACACAGAATCATAGAATGGTTTGGGTTGGAAGGGGCCTTAAAGACCATCCAGTTTCAACCCATCTAATTCCATGTTGAGCTTCTCATCAAGGAACACCCCCAAGCCCTTCTCCTTGGGGCTGCATGGCTAAAACTGTGGTATTTTCAACAAATTAGCCATTTATATTCTTCAACATTTAACTGTCCCCTCATCATTCTTACCAAAAGAACTGTTTACTGGACTGAAACACATTGCTGCTCTCCCTTTTTCAAGTGTATAATCCCAGCTAAGTTATATATACTTAACACTAGCTGAGTACTGAGGTAAATTCACCTTTTACTGTTTGTTAAATGAAAAAACAATTTAACACTTTCTGAGTTCTAAGGCAAGTATATAGGGAGTTTGGAAATGTTGTTACCAAAACCAGGTTCTTTTACAGTAGGATGAGCGAAGTTTTTTAAAATACCTAAAATTTAATCAAAAATTCACAACACCAATCTTCCCATTTCCTGATTTACCTTTCTCTTTGCTTCTGTCAAAGCATCCTGAAGTGCTTTCTCTGTTTGAAGTTGTCTGTCTTGGTACTCTGCTATTTCTCTTTTCATTTCACTTTCTTTTTCTTGTAGTTCTTTCTGGACCATCCCCAAACTCTTCGTCAGTTCATTTTTTTCTGACATAGTTAGATGTAGCTCAGTCTAAAAACAGTAATAGCACATTACTTGATATTTAGAATTTTATCATCGGAGAAATAGCCAACCTGTTAAACTATTTGACTTTACATCTGAAGCTTTGAATTTCCAAAAACAACTTGGTAAGAAGAATGTATTTTAGAGTGGCTAAATAGAATGTAATCACAGAATGTTAAACCTGAGCACAAAAGTCAGGATAGGCAGCAAAGGAAGGTCTTCTCAAATAAATATTAGGAACTGAAGGGTACATTGAGCGCAAGTCTGCCAACACTGTTAAAACAAGCAGCACTGCCAAAACCAAAGCTTAACCTCTCCAAATATAAAATTGTTCCCTCAGAGTGACTTGAAAGATTAAGGGTCACTTCTCTCACCCTCTCAAATATAACAAAACTTTCTAAGCATTTTCATTTTGATCCAGTTTTGTGATGGTACTTTTTGGACAGCTGGCCAAAAGGAAAATTTATTTCCATGCAGGATTTCTGAAAGTTGCAGAAATCTCTATTCCTTTTCCACTCAAAATCTTCAAGGGCACAACAGAAACAAGCCCCTGGTTATAAAATTTTGTAGCTGTCATTAGCATATCCTAAGGCCACGTAAACTTGTTTAAAGATGTAACATTGGTCACAAATAAGCAAGACCTACATTTATCTCCACAGTAAATCAGCTTCTGAGAATTAAATATTAACAACTTAAAATAAAGACTCATATTTTGATTCTTCCTTTACTTTGTCTTGAAAGAAGTTTATTCTTTAAAAGAAACTTGAGAAATGTTGCATTTTTTATCTAACATCCTCAGCCTAACGATTGAATGTCTGCAGTAGAGAACTCTTGGTACCAGATTTCCAGATAGCCACCTGTGGCATTTACGCTAAGGTAACAATTCAGTTCCTTCAATGGAAGGAAAAGGCAAAAAAACATTAACTAATCA
Source organism: Anser cygnoides (assembly GCF_040182565.1). NCBI lineage: Eukaryota > Metazoa > Chordata > Aves > Anseriformes > Anatidae > Anser > Anser cygnoides. Next base: position 20,610,281 of record NC_089875.1, on the reverse strand, counting down.
TCATTCCATCTCAAAATAGAACATGAAATATTCAGAAATTTGGAAGCAAGAACCTGAAATACTGGTCAATAGCACAGCTCCCTTGACCAGCCCGCACACATTCTCAGCTAGAATAAATCTGGCCTTGAATACGGAAATAATACAGGTGCAGTAACTAACTTTGTTCTTTTCTGAGTGTTCTTGGAGAAGCTGTATTTGTTCAGCAAGCTTGTTCTTTTCTGTGGTAAATTCTTCCTGTAATTTGGAAATCTTCTGTTCAGTATCACTTAGCATGGCTTCCAGCTCAATACAACTTTCGGTCAGTTCATTTACCTGAAATGAAATTTTATTTATTTATTTATTTTAAATTAGATGCGTCATGACCTCCCAAGAATTTTTGTATGTAAATACGAGCAGTTTTAAAGGTGAGTTAGTTTATTCCCATTGTTGCTCCAACTCCAAGCAAGGGTCATAACAGATTAATGTCATTTTGACATAGCACTTGTCCAACTGATGTTTAACTTTCTGTTGAGCTCTCCAAGTAGTTATTCTTGATATAAAAACTCACTCGCCCACTATTCGTTTGTCTTTCCTCTTTTCCCTTCTACGGGAAAGAGGAAAATATCCTGCATTATTTGATTCAACTTCTTCTATGCCTACTTCCAAGCAACCGTTTCATTCGGCCTACATAAAACACTGTCATGCTTTCCAGCTCTAAATACAGTGCAAACTTGTGATCAAATTGAGAACATAATTTTAAAAATAGGACGCTTACTGTAAAAGTCTGAGGTTAAAGTTATTTTAATATATTAAGGAAGTGGTAAGCCCAGAGGACACTTTATCCTCCTTCTTAAAAAGGGAACTGTGCCCTAAGGGAAATGTATTACCTTTTTAGATAAAGCAGTCTTTTCACAAAGAGTAGATTCCAGCTCCTTCTCAAGGTCTTTATAGGACACTTTTAGAACATTCAGGATATCCGGGAAGGTTTCATTATTAGAAAAATGTCGCGCCTTTAGCTTCAGCTCAGCAACCAAGTTATGCAGCGCTTTTTTTTCCTGGTGCCAACATTCACACTCTTGTTCCATGCGTGTCAACTGTGAAGACAGCTCCTCTGTTTCTTTCACCTGCTGCTGGAGAGCACAATTTTCCTGTACTTTTTCATCCAGCTTTTGTTTACAATCCATAATTTCTTGAACAAGTAATTCCCTTGTGTGATCCAACTTGATATTTTCGTTTTTTATTTCCTGACACTCCTGCAGTAACATTGTTTTATCATGCTCAAGAAGAGAGACCTGATTAATCAAGACTTGCTCTTTTGCTCTGGCAACTGCTTCCTCCTGGGAAGAAACCTCTAATTTCTCACTTACATCTTTCAGCTCAGATTTCAGCAGTAGCATAGAATTTTCAAGCTCCTCCTGGAGTTGCATCTTTTCTTTCTCCTTTTCTTCTAACAGTTTTGCTGTAGTCAAATTTGAAGACTCCAGTTCGAGGATTCTTTCTTGCTTTTCTTTTACATCTTTTGCCAAACACTCGTTTTGTGAGGTGAGAACATCGATCTGTAATCGAAGACGTTTCAACTTCTCAGCCATCTCTTCCATCTCTACTGTTAATGTTTCTGCCTCTGATTTAGCCGTCTCCATTTGAATGATGGCATCTTCTAGATTTTCCCCTGACATTTCCAATTCTCTTTCCAGCCTCTCTATTTTATCCACAAGAGAGTCAACTTTTCGTTCATTCTCTTTCAGCTTTTCAGCAACATGGCGTTTTTGCCTCTCGTCAGATTCAATTTTTACTTTCAGCTTCTCAATTCCATGTCGCATTTGATCTACTTCTTTCTGTGCTGAGTTGAGTCTAGCAGCAAGTTCACCTTTTTCAGTTAACAAGCCTTCCAAAGATCTAGAAAGCTTCGAATTTTCCATTTCTGATGCACTTAATTTACTCTGCACCACTTCAAGTTCTCTCGCAAGCAGCTCTTTCTCCTTGTTCACATCTGCTGCTTGGTTTTGAAGTTTTTCTTCTAAACCGGAAGACACTGCATCCTCTCCTGACTTCTGCAGGAGGTTACATTTTTCATTGGATAGCCCATTTATATCAGATTTAGCAGACTCAAGCACATTTGTTTGTGTCCTCACTTCATCCTCTAACCTTCTAATGATTTCAGTAGAATCCACCTTAGTTGACTCTAACTCTTTTAATTTCTCTTGTAACTTCTGATACTTTTGATCCAATTCTTTTTTAGTTTCAGACAAAATACACAGTTCTTGGCCAATATGGTTTCTCTCAGCCGTGACTGAAACAAGGTGCTCTTGAAGGACAGAAATAGTTTTTAGGTCAATTTCCCTGTCCCTTTCTAACTGCCGACATTTTGCCTGAAGCATTTCAGTAACATTTTCTATGAAAAAGGCATGATTCTTAATATTAACTTTCTCAGATTTTGGCTGCTTTTGCTCATTTTCAGCTCCAAGAACTTGCTCACAAGAGTTTCCCTTGGCCATTTCAACATCATCCACTGTGTCTGCTGCATTAGACAATTTAACTTGATGTATCTCCAGCTCAGACTTTATTTTCTCAGGTTCTTTTTCTAAAGAGAGTACTTCAAGAGATAATTGTTGGTTACTGACAGAAAGTGATTCCAGTTTCTCCTTTACACCACTGTTCTCTTCCTTTACTACAGTAGTTTCCTCCAGTTCTGCAAAAGCTAAGCTCTCCAGAGCTAATTGTGCATTCTGAAAGTGTAGGTGTGAGTTTAACTTTTTGACTTCCATTTGTAAATCAACATTTTTATGGCTTTCTTCTGTCTCGCAGATCAGCTTCAAATTTTCATCAGTTTGTTGCTTTGCCTCCTCCTGAAGAGCTTCAGTGCTTATTTGATTTTCAAAGAAATCCTCTGAACCCAAAAATATACTACTATTAGAAAATGACAGTGCACTAACGTGATGTGAAGGGCTGGTGATTTTTCCTGATGTATTTCTACATTTTTGTTCTCCAGAAACCTTCTCAGAACAATCTTCTACTAATCGTGCTTCAGCAGTCTCAGTTACATTTTCACACACACAGCTGTCTCCTACAGGAGATTTCTCAATGGGGATTAGTTTTGGTTCATTGTTTCTTAGTTCTGGGCTTCCAATAGGGAAGGGCTTCCAAGAGGGGCTTCCCAAGTGATAAAGACTATTGTTTTCCTGTTGAGCTTTCTGCAAAAGTTTAAGAATCAATTAAAAAGATAAAAAATATATGCATATAAATAAAAACAAAAAAGCAAGGTGAGTTTTAAAAACTTTCTTAAGCCAGTGAGGCTTCCCTCTTATGCAAAATAAATAGATAGCATCCCTCTCAACTTCAGAATCTGCACAATTTTCCTATGTAAAGAATTTACACTTATGCGTGCATGCACGCATCTTTGGCCAAACGATTTTAAAGATATTGGGGGAGAAATGTCAGCCAAATTTACTAAAGACAAAATACAAAAACTGTAAGTATCACTAATGGGAAAATTGTTTACTGCTCATCTTCTATTAGGCGCTAAAGAATCTTGAAGGGGGACAAGCCCCAGATCTTCAAAGAATCCCTTCTCTCAATTGCCACTGCCTGTCAGAGCTGGCTTACACATGGCGCCATCTCATGGTCTCATATGAAACAAACTTGAGTGACTTCGAAACCTGAGGACTCCAAAAAAGAACAGGGACCACAGGGAGAAATTGAATGACCTGTACTGGGTACTTCATCTTGAGAGAATTCCAGCTATGTGTGGTAGGAACAGTCTATCTTCAGGTGTCTGTGTGTCAGCGTGCATACTCCAAGTGAATCGTGAGCAAAACATACATGTGAAAGACTTTCTTCTCTGCAAGGAGCAGCTGCTCGGTGTTGCACAGCTGGACAAAATGGAGATCTTTGAGATGCTCAGTCTGAGAGAGCAGTGTTAAACTATCATCTCCAGGCCTATGCTGACCAGGAGCTGGAGACCACTTGTACAGGACTTAATGGCCCAAACTGGAAGTTCCCCAAACAGAAAATATACCTGTCAGATTTAAGTTAGGGGGAATTAGTTGAATACGCTGTGTACATGAACTAAAGTGGTTTTCCTCTAATCTGACTGAAATTCTGGTTCTGTCATACAGGATACGCTTTACAAGGAGCAGGAAAATCGAGCTCCTTGGTTGCACATCACCTACAGTGCTGAAAGAAAGGACAGCACTGACTTCCAAAATGCTCATCCTCTTAGGTATTTTTGAGGAATTTAGGCAGAACTGAAAATTAACTGTTCTGCTACCAGCTAGCTCTGGCTTGCTGTTGAGAGCGTTAAAAGGAGTTAGGGGTATGGAAGCAGTTCTAGTTTGCTCTTTATGGTCCCATGAAGGGGTGTGGGAGGTGCAGACATCTTCAACAGGCTGTATTAAATCAGACAAGACCTAAAGCTCGCAAACACAGTACAGATGCACACAGTGCACGTGCACCAACACAGCACTTGACGAAAAAACAAGTAGTGCATACTGTACTACTTTCACAACCCTAGTGAACTAAACCCATTGACTTTTTTATTTCTCACAATCCCTGGGATGCGTAGACCAGAATTCAAGGTACAGATTATTGGTCTACTTTCTTTAAGCAGTACCAAACGTCTGTGGGTACAACTTTAAACATATTTATTTTTCAAATCGGTAAAATTCTCGTTTGGCTTTGCCATAAACCAAGAGGTTTACAAGAAACTCTTTTGCACAAGAGTGATTACTTACATTTTCAGTATCAGTGCACAGCAGTGAATGAGAACTTGTACCAAGGACTTGTAGTTGGAGTTGCGCTGCTTCGAAGTCCAAAGACAGATTCTCAGTTTGTTTTCTTTCTTCTGCCAGTTTGCGCTCCATTTCTGTAGTCAGGTTACTCAGTTTCTGCTGCCACTCCTCCTTGTCTGACAGGTTTTGTTGTTTAAGATGATCTATTTCTTTTCTCTCTGAAAGTATAATGTTTTTCAGCTCTTGTATTTCCTCATTTTTCATATTCTCTTGAATGTGAAATTGGTGTTCAAGCACTTTGATGGCCTTCTCGTATGTCTGACATAGCATTTCAAGTTCTTCAATTCTACCCTCAAGGTTAGATGTGCTGGGAGTAATGCTCCTGGGCTCTTTAACAGAGACCAGTGTGGTACCATTACGACAATTTTCAACCGAAACATTTGCTGCACCTTCTGAATTTATTTCTGCAGAACTTTTCAGCTGATTAATTTCCTCTGTCCATTTGCACATACCACTGTTAAAAGAATTATCAACCTCACTTACTTCTGAGAAACAGAGATCTGAGAAAGAAACTGTGGACTTCGTTTCATCTAATTTAGATTGTGTGCCATTTTGGCTAGAAGACAGTGGCCCTGTCAGATAATCTGTATGAGCATTGCTCAGACTTGTTGACAATGCAGAATTTTCTGCCTTTAGTATTTCAATGCAAGACTGTAGCTCAGATATCTTTGAGATCATACTACAATGTTGTTCATATAACTTTATATGCTCATTCTGGAAAGAGAAAATTTTCTCTTTTACTTCAGCAAAGTGAATTTTAACTTCTTTGCTGGACAATTTTAAGTCTTCATAGTCAGAACTAGGTCCAACACTGAATTCTTTAAATTTGAAGGACATTTCCTTACTATCACAATGTATTCTCAAATCCCTGTTATCATTTGGATCCATAACTTCATCAGAAAAAGTAGTTTTCTCAGCTCTTAGATTTGTATCTGCATTACTCATTATGTTCTCTTCTTCCTCTGCCACCTTATTAATGTCTGTAATACCATCAGTTTTTGAGTCTTCAAACCCAGAGATTAACGCAAGGTTCTCATTCTGCAACCTCTCACATATTTTTTCCAGCTCACTCAGTTTGTTTATTGTTACCTGCAAAGAGGATGACAACAAGACCGGTGAATAACTTTCATCCATTTCTCTTTTGCCACAGTTCTGGGAAGCATCATCATCATTATACTCCAATGAGTGGCAATCTTCACCTAATGCTGTAAGCTGAGAATATGAAGTTTCCAATTTTTTAACAGACAACAGTTCTTTCCGCAGTCTCTCTTTCTCTCTCACACTTTTCTCAAGTTCTGTTTCCATTTCCCTTAAAGCAGTCTTCAGTTGTATCACTTCTAACCTGTAGTTCTCTAGGGAGAGTTCTCTGTCCTCGAAATCCATTTGAAGAAGCTGAAGCTTAAATTGGTGTTTATTCAGCTCAGCATCCTTTTCTTCCATGCACTTCCTCAAATGTTCTGAACAGAGCCTCCTTTTGCAACTAAAGTCACACACCAGACGTTCATTTTTTGTCTCTATTTCCTTCACCAATTGCTCCCTGCCTTGAAATACAATGCCCTGTTGTTCTTGCATTGCATTTGGTCTTACCTCGACATTTAATATTTCCTGTCTTAAACAGTCAAGCTCACAAGAGGGCACATGTTGGATGTCAGAAAATTCTGATTGTAGTTGTTGAAGTTCTTGAATCAAATCCTTTTTTATCTCTTCTGAGGCTATTAGTTTATGTAAGATATCTTTATTCTCACTAAGTACTAGTTTCTCTTCTCGTTCTAATTTTGCTTTCTTCTCCTCAAACTCAATTGTCTGCTCTCTCAGAATACTGATTATGTCTACATTTTCTTCTTCTACCACTTTATACTTTTCTTGCAAAATTTTAAGCTCTCTTGTGATTTCTTCAGTTCTTGCTTCAATACATTGTTTTTCCTCCTTATGTTTTCTGGACATTTCAGAAATGATTTCTTCTTTTTCCTTTAAACTATTAGAAATATTTTTATTTGCTTCCAGTAAAGTTATTTGGTTTTGCTCTAAAGCTCTGCTTAAATCCCTAATGGTTGCATTTTCTTGAGTAATTTCCTCAATTTCTTTTTCATATGAACAAATCATTGAAGACATGCCCTTCTTTTCTGAATCCCATGTCTCAGACATGAGCTTCAGCTGTCTTACTGAATCCTCAAGCAATTTATTACTGATCTTTAAATCCTGAAGCTCTGCTTCTTGGTTTTTTAATCTTTCATTCAGAGTTTGCAGTTGCATGTCCTTTTCCTCAAGAATAGCTGAAGTTTCTCCAACAAACGTCTGACGTGCTAAAATATCTGCTTGCAAGTTACTAACATGCTCTTCAGTTTCTGTCACAAAGCTTTCATGCATCTGTTCTGTGTTACCTAATCTTTCTCCTGTTTCACCCTTGATTTGCAGTAAGTTGTCACTTTCATTTTTCCATTGAGAAAAAGCATTAGTCTCTTTTTTTAATTCTTCATATTCTCTCTGTTTGAATGCAAGGAGACTCTGCAAAGCTTCTGATTCTTCCTCCATTTTATTTATTTTATAGTTCAGTTCTTTAATATGATTTTCTTTTTCCTCGATTAGGTCTTGATTTGAATCTCGCTGCTTTTCCATGTCAGCTAAAGCTAGTTTCAGTTGCTCTACAGAAGGTGAGCTCGCTTGCTTTATAAATTTCTCTTCCAGTAACTTCAACTCTGCTTCCTGAAAAGCATTCTTATCTATAACAGAAAACACCATCACATCATCGTCAGACAACATTGGCCATCCTACTGATGATGTTTAATGAAAAATTACTACTTTTACTATTTTCAATTATCTTTTCAGTGCAAAGCATTACTCTTAAGTTATCTCACTGGATAAAGGATTAGTTATATCACTTCAGGCTATCAGACGCTGTGTACTCATAGACATTGTTAACTTTCTGTTCTGCAGTCTAATACAAGTCTGCACTCCAATCTGGTAAGTACATGCTTTCTCGGGTGACTAACTACCTGTTGTTTCTGTGTCTCATTTTCACTTTTTTTTTCTTTTTACAGGACCTGTAACAGTATGACCTTTTCATGGATCATTCTTGTGCTCCTTTTCTGCCAAAAAAAGATGATTAATTCTACATAGCCATTTTTCAAATTCTCATAATTGTTCCTCTGCTTTGATAAGAACAGAATAAGAAGCAGCATGCACACGTAGCGAAAAAGAAAAAGACACTACATTCCTTCAGATAGCTGGTAAGGACTGCAAATTGTCTACCCAATCAAAAACAAATCAACAGTTGAAAGGCAATGAAAAGTTTGGGCATTAATTTTCAGGAGAACAAAATCAAATTCACAATCTTCATTCTGAAAGCTCACATTGAGTTTGATTTCCACACAGAAACAAGTGGGAGTCTATCCCCTTTTATTAGTCAAATCCAGCAGAACTACAAAGAATATTTTATATTTCAACTTAATTCCTGAAAAATTGTGTTCTCAGTTAGAAACAAGCACTGCAAAGAAGACTCAATTAGTAGTTACATAACATTTTCCTTTTTTTTTTTTTTTTTTAAATTCAAACAAGCAAGAATTATAAAACAGAAGTTTCCTGGTTTAAATGCATAAATGCATTCTCTCAAATTCAGTTTGTTGGTAAGTTCAGTATACTTCAGTTAATTTCAAAATTGTGTATCTTCGGGAATTGCATATGTTTAGATAAAAATTCATTTCTATTTCAGAGAAACTTAATATTGGTTAAAAATACCATCATAATCACATCCCACAGAGGAAACCCTTTTGCTTAATTCACAATCAAGTTTACAGGATTGCAGCAAAGATGCATTATTGAGCATCCAACAGGAGTCCTGCAAATGTGAATACATAACTCACTTTTCATCTCTTCTGCAAAATTCTGGCTCTGCTTTAGAGATTGCTTGACTGTTTCCAGTTCCTCTTCAAGTTGGTGGATCTCCTGCACTTTTTTCTCAAATTGCAAGTCCAGAAGGTTTTTTTCCTGCTTCACTTCCTAAAACAAAATCAAGAAAGACCAGATTTTGTAAGGTTTGCCGAGATCAAAGAATTCAGTTCATTTAAATCAGAAGAAACATATTCCACTAGGTCCTCTCTGGGCAGATGGACATTGATTCCTAAGCACTGCCTGAGAACATTAGCTGAGCATAAACTTAACTCGTTGACAGCATCTGAGGCATGCTGCCAGTTGACACAGTCAGGATGCCCCTTGTTTGCATACAACAAACAGCTCCAGATGACCTACCCCAAAGAGACAGGACAGAACATACCCTACAAAATCAGAGGTGATTAAGTTAGGCTGCTTTCCTAAAGCAACAAAGGAAACAAACTCCTGAAATGGCATCAAAATTAACAGGGAAAATTATAGATCAGATTTCACTTATCTCACGCAAAGTCCTCTTTCTACTAAAGAATATCGGGGCAACACTGTTCAAATTTTATTTAGAAGTGCTTATATTTTCAGAGGGTTATTTTGCCATTAAGAGCATTTTCTTCCAAATAAATTGAGTTTAAAAAAGCAAAAAGCCAACTCCACAACTACATTGCATCTAGGAAGCAAAACAAAAGTTTTTGTAGGCAAACTAATTTTTTTTTTTTTCTCTAAACTCCTGTGCTGCTGGACAACAGATGGCATGGCTCTGGCATGGTCCGATTGGAAACAGGCCGTCAATTATTCATCCGTTTACTACTAGCAGATGGACAGCAATTCACAAAAGCCAAGCTCAAGAAACAGAAAGGTCTGGATGAAAAAAATTAAAAGCTTGCTGGCATGGCAGGCTTGTTTTTGAAACAACATAAATAAATCACCCTCAGAACATGATTAAAATTGTCACTTTCACTAGCAATTACCTTCCCTTCCAGTCATAGCCTTCTCTACACAGAATTTATAATAAAAAAGTCACAAAAGTTTCAAGGAACAAAGTTTTCTAGCAATCGCAACAATAATTTTTCAAAGAAGCACAAGTACCCAAACTTCCTGCTTTCAAAGCACCACATGCACATGCAATACGAGTCAATGACTAAACAAGCCTGTTCATTAGAACATTTAGGGTGATCTGTGGACAGAAGAACAAACAAGTTAAAGAAATTAAAAAGGCTGAATGGTCCAATTATTTTGATTCAGTGCAAACATTTTCAATAAACAGCATTCAGCAAGACCCAGGAAGCCATGCTTTAACAAAGTGTCTGGTAACAACGAGCCATTTACTCTTTCCAAAGCTATAAGCAATAGAATCAATTTGGTTTCAATCCAGTTAACGCTTCTACTTGTATGTTGTTTTACCCAATTTATCCGTTCTGCAACTATGCCTCGAAAAAGCAAAAATTAAACCAAACTCCAGAACCTATATACTGGTGGTACTGTTATTCAGGAGGAACTTCAGTGGGCAGGCTTGCCAGCAGCTGGGGGACAGACTGACCAATTGCTCCCAGAAAAGCTATGGGCGTGCTTGCACCACCAAAATGTAAGCCCTACCTTACGATGCCATAACTACGAAGATATCACCACACCAAAGCTTAGCAGTCCTTAGATTAAATGTCCCCAGTCTGTCTCACAAGCAGATCCATTTTGCAACTTCTTTGGAACACCAGTTTTACACAGTAAGGACTGCAGAGTAAAACCACCGTAAAACAACAGTAAGCGCTTAGACTATCGTTGCAAGACGCTATACACTTCCCTCCAGCAAAGGGAAAAAAAAAAAAAAATCAATCTCATTTTCTATTGCTATAAACAAAACCTACAGTCAACAAAGCCTCCAAGACTTCAAAACAATTTGATGATTTTTTTTTTGCTTTATAGTTATTTATGAGAGTAAGGATGATAACAGCCAGGCCTTAAATTCTGCTAAATACACCACACTGTCTTGTGCGAGTCAAGACAGAGAGAAAACTAGTTACTGATCTCTTCAGGTAGTACCTTCTCCCCCAGACTCAGCTTCTTCATAAATATATCACTCATGTTCTGAAACATCACTGTCACCAGCTGTTCAGTTGTCTGGCCAAGACAAACAAATACGAAGAAAAAATGATTCTAGTTACAGACCAGTAAGGTGGATACAAGATTGCTAGATAAAAAGAAGAACTTCCAAGAATTTGCAGTAAAAATGGTATCTCCACAAATTAAGGTGCTCTCTGACAAAAAGGTCTAAAAAAAAAAATCCAACCCTGAAACCACCTGTACCAAATCTAACCTCACTCTGTAATTTCAAAATAAGAAAGGGTATGAGCCCACAATATTTGATATACAAAGTCTTTTTTTTTTTTTTAATTAAAAATATGAAAGATCACAGTGAGAATGAGCAGGAGCTTTTAGTTGCTTTCCTCCTTTGGGATATGTTGGAAGAACAAGCACATTCTTGATTAGCATTACCACTAGAAGGCACTGGCTACATTTATTTGCTAAATAAATATGTGCCAAGGACCACAATCCAGCACTGAGGCCAAGTGGCATGGAACAGCCTGTATCTGTACCACTAAAATCTTCTATCTTCCAAAACAGGTGGCTGTAACCAAACTGCTTGCTGCGAATGGTGCCAGGCTCGTGTGAACTCCCAAACTGTGCCTGGGAATTGTACAAAAGAGCGCTAGTCAGCTGGGCCAAAGCCTTGTGAAATACTGTTCTAACAATTAACACTTTAAATAGTCACTTTCCAATACCTGGCGATGCTTCCAGATATTGTAATCCACCAGCATGAATGCACCTGAACTTTCACAATATACTAAAGGTTTATCGATGCTTGTGCTGATCTGGTCAAAAACCCCTGTGATACTTTTAAATTTTTTTCATAAAATTCTGCCAACTAATTTTTTTGGCAGAAATTATGCCAGATAATTTTATACCTGCTCACGACAACAGGCAACAAGGAAGATAAGAGTGTTTAAATAAAACAAATCACTGACAAAGATTCCATAGGTATAAAGCTCTCTTCCCTTTATTTGGAGAATTAGAAGTAGAAAATAAAAAATAAAAAATGCTTTGAGAGGTCTCCTAGTGGCACAACTGTAACAGTTTCCAGTGTTTCCACTCTGATTGCTACCAAAGCAAAATAATGTCACAGAAGACCAAGGAGATACTAAAGTGGAAAAGATTTTTACACAAGTGTATACGAAGCAGTATGTCCACAGACAAAAACTTCTCTGAATTAAACTTTATTTTGAGGAAAGCATTTAGAGCAGTGTATATGTGCTGGACTGTGTTTCTTCTTAGAAAAATGCAATATTTTCAAAAGAGGATATAGCATAAAATCTTTGAGTTTGGCAGCACGCACCAAAGAAACCGTCGACGATTCTAGAATTTACTTCTAAAATCAGACAAACATTTATGCATTTTTATTTCAGGACTAAAAGCAAGAATCTCTCAAAAAGCTATGTTTGGTAACGGAAGCCCAACGTGAACCAGAAGATTAGCAGTAATGCTACAGCATTATAATCCCAATCCTTCAGCCAAATATGCAAATTCCATTAGTCTACGTGAAGTCAGTGAAGACCTTCTTTTGTGTCATGACTAAAATATTAGTAAGATAGTTCATAAAAGCATTTTAAGATAGCTCATGGGGAAATACGCTATGTGGGTAACTACTAGACAGTCCTAGTGTTTACAGATTGTTAATTTATATTATTAACTGAACCCGTTACCCCTCTGCATTAGTTACCTCAAAGCTTCTTGTCAAGTCAGTTTCCTTATCCTGGGCTGCTAATAAAGCCTGCTCCGCTCTGCACAGCTTCTGAGTGAGATCACTGGTATCACGTTCCAAGCGTTGCTTCACTGCCATTATCTGCAAAACCGAGCGTTGAAATTCACATTATGTTTACAGACATTTATAACTCTTTTTTAAACCTTCTATGCTTAAACTCTAACATTCTATTACAAAATAAAACTACGTTATCTTACCCCACCACGAACCTAAGGTTGTTTAGTGTGGTTTAGAAAACAGCTTCTTATTGCCTTTCAGTTCCTTTACCTCTGACCAGAAAGATAACACGTCTCTAAAATACATATAGACTGTCTGAGGTGGATTAATACATCCAACTTGCAGCTACAGGCTTCAAATGAGATTGGCAGCATAAGAGCCTTGTTGCTAAGCTATGTGTATCAGAAAGGAAGGATCATAACCATGCTTCTCACTCCATGGACACAGTATTTTGAAGAAACTGAACAGGTCTTAGCTCTTTGAAACAGTCCTGTAATGCTCCAGATTTGAAAGGAAGGAAATGCCATTATCAAGTCAAAACAGGAAAACAAACAATAATATAAAATCTGCTCTTAGATCATTAGGTAATAAATTAGCTTTCTTGGAGAAAGAACTAAAAGCACTTATTTTTCTATACAAAATCAATTTATTCAGTAAGTACATGCGAAGTAAGATGTGTATAAAGAAACCTCCCTTGAAAACGCTTGACAATGTTTTCACAGAACTAAATTTCTAAAATAAAACAAGCTTGTAAGAAAGCTGTTGTCACTTTCAGGAATACTGTTTTCGTTCAGCCTCCCTGCTAATGGCCCTTCTCAGCATGGCTTTCAAAGACTCATGGCCCTTTTAAATAATTCAGTTAGCTCTGCTGCTTTATAGCTGCTCTCAAGAGTTTTTTGACCCATACATATGTATCTTTTTCAGTCATCCTCTCTTTAGACTTTTGCTGCTTTCTAAATTCCTTAAAACTGTGGTCCCATCACAACTAGCGGGATCTAATGGCTAGTGGCAAGAGACCTTCTAATGGAAGCGGGAGAGACCTCCCCTGTACTCAGGTTCCTCTTCATACAAACCCCGATTCATCTGGATTTTGTGGAGAGGAAGTCCAGGGAGTTAAACTAATGGGAAATTCTTATTATAAATTATTTATACATAATTTTTCTTTGTTCTTTTAGCCCTTGTTTCAGCTCTCTGCATGTTCAGATGAGTGGGGGTGCTGCTACAAATGAAGTAACAGGAATGCACGAGCAGGGAGCATGAAGTGGGGCTGTGGTTCCAAAAGGCAACTACTTGTTGATCAGCTTAGCTCTATCATCAGACTGCACCTCTGCAGGTTTTTCATACAAGGTGTCTCTTGTGATCAGCCCCAACTATTCCCCTCTCACACAGCAGCTTTATTTTAGTTGCACTGTTCTGCACTCACGTCTCCTTCCCTGTGGAAAGTGGACTAGCCCCAAACCTTCTAAACGCTGCAATTCACATTTAAATACATCGCACTTCAGTGAGAAATGGTAAATACAAAACAGCTAATACAAACTGCACAAAACAACAATATAAGCTTCCACATTAATTATTATTATTTGCTTTAAGTAGAATTAATTTAAGGCAGTGCTGTCGAGATCAGTAAATCCTAGCTTCAGTAGAAGATACTAGTATTAAAAGCTTACTTTGTCAAATTCTGCCTGCAGGGAGTTGAAGTCATTTTTGGCTTGCTGTAGCTCCTGGTTCAATTTGTTTCTTACATGGTTGCTCTGCTGATCCAGCTTTTGTAAGGAACGTTGCTGACAGGCTAGTTCCTAGAAAACAGTGGTACAATATCAAAGAAATAAATACACAAATTAAAACAAGTTTCTATTTCGGTTACTGAAGCAACAACAGAATGATTTTCATTAGCAGATACTGCCTGCTCTGAGACACCCATCTAACACAATAAACAAAAACTTGAAAACAACTTTGATGCACGCTGTAAATTTGTCGTGGGCAAGAATGGTTGTAACACCATTTGTGTCATCTGCTTAAAAACTCCATTACAGCAACATCCATATCATGAAAAGGGAAAAAAAATCGAAAACTAGTAGAAATATCAGTACTAAAATTTGTTATTTTCAGGATGTTTCAAATAAGAATTACATTAAAGTACAACAAGTGGACAAATTCATCTCTTCTTTGCTATTATGTGCATACCATACTGTAGGGTTCTTTTTTTTTTCCTAAGAAAATCTAAAATTATTCTTAAAATAATACCTAGCATGGGACTAAGCAACAAGAGACTCTTACAAAGGCAGTCATGAAAATGGCACAGAACAGACTTCCTGAAATCTGTAGGACAATCTAGCTTGTGTGGATCCTCCAACGTGCCAAGTAGGCATCCATTAAGAAAACAGTTGGGCTTGCAAGTCCTTATTGGGGCTGTTCCTGTGCCTCTGGTTCCTACAGTTGCGGTTCTGTAGAAATTTCAGTGCCTAATCAATTGCTAATATGTTGATATGCATACACGCATATATTTTTAGCATCTTTCTACATAGAACCCAGTATTGATAACTCTGCAATTGCATTCCCACACAAGAAGGTGGCAGAAGCGGTATGCAAATTCTGAAAGGAAAGATGTGACACCACCTGGGTGTCACGTTAGCTGACACGAGTAACTAATGTTGAGGAAAGTACGTACGAGATCTAAGGGCTCTTTTGCAAACCTCTGGTCAGGAACATTTCCTGAGCACATGCGAGGAGGTCTTTTGGACCCTAGTGAGCTCCTTATTAGTGAAAAGAGGAAGTCAATGCCTTTATGTTCCACAGCAATCCAATAATTACGGAAGTTTGAAGCTCAGATGAAAACATTCAAGCAAAATTTGAGAGAGAACACTGGAAATTGTTTAGACTCTGAAACCAGTCTGTGTTACCAACTCTGAATAAAGCCTGAGACGCCCCAGGCCTTTGCCTTTATGGAAGTTAACTGAATGCACACCTGAATCTCACCTGCCTTCTAGAAACAGAAATGGGATAAGGAACACACAAGCAAGGCTTCACGGGGCAGAATTCGGTAGGACCAGGACAGGACTTAGGTTTCAGAGTGGAAAAATCCCCCACGAGGAAAATGCACAGATGAGAGTTCCCAAGATAGTACACATATTTGGATGCCCGAATGCATAAAACAAAACCTTTACATGGGATTTGGCTGCCATGCATGGCATCCAGTTCATA
This sequence comes from Anser cygnoides, assembly GCF_040182565.1. Classification (NCBI taxonomy): domain Eukaryota; kingdom Metazoa; phylum Chordata; class Aves; order Anseriformes; family Anatidae; genus Anser; species Anser cygnoides. The sequence goes on along the minus strand of NC_089875.1, from coordinate 20,594,624 downwards.
CAAATGAATGAACATTAAACAAACTTCATAATAGTTTATAACAGCTTACAGATGACAAACATTACAGAGAAAGTGTTCCTCACACCAGCTGGCCTTGTTGAACAACCTAGAATGAGAGTGTGTGGATTTACATATTAGCCTTATGAAGGCCTTTTTAACAAAAATAGAGTCTACTTCACAGGAGCAGTTCCTGTGCATGGCACCTAAACTGCCTGGCATCCAAGCGAGCAGCTGCTGAAGCAGGCTGTAACAACAAACCACCCGTGTGCAGGGTGCTGCGCTGCTTCTCTGCTCTCAGCACCGCCGTCTCCACAAAGGATTCCAGTCGGTGCATGCACCAGCCAACACAGATTAGGTTTGTAAGGAGAATCAACGACATAATGCTTCTTCAAACCCATCTTTTGATGAATACAATTACTGCTCTATTTGAATCTTTTGACACTCTTTTTCATGCAACAATTATTCAAAGATCAACTCTTATTTATCACTTCTAGACCAGGTCCTGTATCTCTCTGAGGTCCTGTGTTAGCATCTACTGACAGATTTTATGAAACCACTTTTTCACTCGCGTATCAATATTGTTCATCAGCCACTCCATAAGTCCTCTACCAGTGATTTTATCTTTCTAGGGATACCTCAGAGAATGTTTTAGGTTAAAGATCTGACACAACAGCAGTCGTCTTCAGGGCAACCCTCTATCCAACCCCTAAAGCAAATTTAAAATGCCTATCTGAAATGTCGTCATCACTTCCAAACCCGAGTAATCTTTTGGATTTCCTAGTACTGATTATATTATACAAGGAGTTTAGACATAATCTGAATCTGAAAGTTAATACTAAACCTAACTTCACTCCAAAAATTTTCTGGGATATTGCTACACTTGTTCTCTCTGCAATAGCTGGCACAAAAAGGAAACTAAGGACACTAATGCTAATCCCATATTTTACCATCTTCTGAGCACGAACCAAGATTAGAAGAAAGACATAATCCTAAAGAAATTTGTTTCTCATGTGTGACATGCAGGAAAAATTAACTCAGATTGCACATCAACAACTAACTGAGTTTGAGCCCACATGTACATAATTCCGTGAGCCAACGCAACTTGGTTTCTCATGGATTCATATCTCACTCAGGCCTCTTGCACAGATTCCCTAATACCTGATGAATCCTAACCTAAGTCTGCATCTCTCTGGCAGCCCCTCCCCTCTACTGTGATGTGTTTTCAGTTTTTCCAACTACCTTTGCGACTTTTATCTATCAGGTGTGATTGCAATGAACTGAAAAGCAGGTACACAAAACAGGCCATGTGATTTCACCTCCTCAGCAAGTCAAAATTAATAAAAAGTTCCACCTTACCTCTTGGTATTCCTTCTCCTTAGCCTTTATTTTCTGTTCTAAAGACTGACGAGTACTCTCAGCATTTTGTCTTTGACAGTTCAGTTCTTCAGACAATCTTTTCATCTTTTGCTCCATCATTTGGACCTACAAGAATTAGTTATCAATCCCAAACATTAAAAATGCAAAAGGTGTTTTAAGTTTGTAAGTTGATTTGGACAGAAGAAAAAAAAAAAAAAAAGGCAATTATCTTAGTCTACCCGGACAACAAGAGGGTCTTTTCCACAATTCAGACTTTAACTACGAAAAAATCAGCAGGGTATTTTCTGGTTTAACCTCCACATGAAGAATGTGTCAGCTTGCTGCCTGATTTAACTTACTATGTTAATATTATGTTAACTAAGAGAGTGATGCAATGTCACCCAACTCCCTGAAAAGTAAAATGTGTTTTTATTTTTTTATTCCAAAAACAACCTGTTAACACTAAACACCTTTTTCTGTTTTTTTGTTTTGTTTTGTTTTTTTTTTGTTTTGTTTTTTGTTTTTTTTTTTCCCCCAGAGAGTGAGAAATAATGGCAAAGGGTGAACAGGACTGGTTTTATTCCCCAGCAACAAAAGCTGGTGAATGACTTACTGAAACAACAGTGCCTTTATGCCATAAGAAAACAAGATGCAGGTAGTAGTACAGGGATGCTGGGTTATTAAGCAGACCGCAGGGACCGTGAGCCCCTGTAAGATCCCATGAAAACTCGCCTGCCAGTCAGAACCCTGCCTACCACATAATATGTGAGAGTATCTGATAACAAAGAGGAAATGCTGCAGTCAGGGAATGGTGCTAGTGACAACCGTGCAAGAGACATGCCGGAAATTAAATTTGGGATATGAGGCAGGAAACTAAAATCCAGAACCTCAGTGCAGTTCGTACAAAGCACGAGGGCTGGGCACAGATCCAGTTTCAGTGCGAGAAGCAAAATGTAACAGAAAGGAACAACTTTCAGCTGTCAGAACCAAAGGAACCCTCTGAGCCAAGGAGATGCTGCACGGTACCTTAAGGACAGGCTGTGCCTCAATTCAAGCAGGGCCAGCCAGTGCTAATCCTACAGCCAAACGTTGCTCTCTCTCTCTCAAAACACATACTGGTTAACCCTCAACACGCAAAGGTTTATTTTTAAGGACCAATACAGGAGTTGTGGGAAACAGCACGGCTTTCCAATATACTGAGGTAGCATGTAGAAACTTGCTGAGAAAAATGGATAATAATCATTATATCTGGAGAAGACACACACAGAAGTATTTTTCTCCTACCCTGTAGGCGAGTCAAAGTAGTAGGAAAAGAAAAAGCTAGATGGAAATATGAAGATTCAAATAATCATGTCACTAGTCACTTATTACTTCTGGGTACTATTTTCATATCTGTCAAATGCTGTGAAAGAGGAGTTGAGGAAGATGCTGTAACTCAACTGACCAGTAAAAGGAAACTTCTAACTGGTTATCTGCAGTTTGAATTCAATGATTTTAAACAGTGGTGTTCTCTTTGCAAGACCAACAGCAAAAATCAAGTGGATTCATTTTTATGTATTATATATTTAAATACTCTAAATTCTCAACTGAACAAATTGTACTATCTTTTTCTTTACCTAGTATACCTACATATGCAAACTGCTTAGGATTAGGTCATGAAATCTTATTTTAAAACTACATACATTCTCAACATCATCTTGCATGGCACTTTAACCCAGATTTTAGTTTATACAAGTCATTTCAAATCCAAAGACTATCTCACCACAACATACTGTAGTTTAGGCAACAAATACTGATTTTTCAGTTTCCATTTTTCAGTATTTTTCAAATACTGATTTCAGTTTTCAGTTACATGACAGTCTGTTTAGTGCCACATTTTGCCACCAGATGTCATTGTTGCTCTACACAACTTGATCTGAAAATGTTTTTCAGAAATCCAGTCAATCTTGCCTGAGGGCTATACCTAATGGATGAAAAATATTTCTTCAGGTGGAGTAAGAACCTTCCAGAAAACGGCAACTCCTTATGAATACTTACATTTTTACAGGTAATACACAAACTAACATATTCTTCTCAAAACTGGAATCTTAGCAAATGTCCAAGAAACTTAGCAGAGTATCTTGGTTCTTACTAAAATGGCTGAAAACTGACACACATTAATACTGGGAATAAATTGTAAGGACGTTCAGAAGATGGAATGCAACACCTCACCTGTGTCGTTGCTTGATTGAGTTCCATCGTCATTTGAGTTATTTTATCTCTGGTTTTATTTATGACTTTATCCTTCGTTGTTAATTCCAACTTCATTCTGTCCAGCTTGAGTTCAGCCTCTTGATGTTTATTCATATGGGATTTCTTCTCTTTTTCTAGAGCTTGCAGTTGTTTTTCTAGGTCTTTAACCTTGGGATTTAGCTCTGAATTTTAAAAACAGTTAAGATTAAAGATACTTTCTGCTGAAAGGTATGTCTTCCAGGAACTCAGATTTCCAAGAGTCTATGAATTTTAAAATATTGAGTATGTTTGATAACAACCGAAGTCCCTGACAGAAGCAGAAACACTGCAAAATGTTCAGCAAGCTGAACACAAAAATTTCAACTCTCTTCTACTACTATAATCTTAATGACTGTAACTATCAAGACTGAAAAATAGTTGACTAAATCAACCAATTCCATTTTGTAACGTATGAGAGCACGGCAAAATGCAAAGTCAGGCACAAATGTTGCAAAAGCACAGACAAATTGTTACTCTGCTGTTATTTTTGTTTTTCTTTTTTTTTTCTTTGTTGTTTTTAAAAATACAGAAAAATGTACCCAACACATATTTTTATCTCCGTTTTATTTATTTTTAAAGGATAGATATCCACTGCAAACATTTATACGGGGCAACTGTGAGCCTCTGCTTCAAAAGAGACTGCTGAGCTATTTCACATCTGCAAATACAGTATTTCACATTTTAATGTTTTTCTTGCCCCTAAAGCTACATATATAAAAAGTAAAAACCAAGTGATCTTGTCAGAATATACATCAGCAGGAGTCTGCCTTCCAAAAATCACAATGCAATTTTATGGTAAAAAGCATTGGCCAGCTACAGGACTGTTATCAAGAATTAATATTAATTGCTAAAATTTATTTATTTATTAATATACAAAAACCTGTTCTCCTGATGCTGAATTCATATGGCTTCCAAACTGAAAAACACTGCCCGGACTAAAGTTTTACATGTAGAGATTTGAATAAACATCTGGAAAATACAGAAACCAATAAAAAAAATCCTGTAAAAAGCAGTTAGTGGAAAACCTGGTCCAAATAGCAGGTTTAAGTAAACGGCCACCAAATCCATAACCAAACAAATCCTTGTTCTCTTCCAATTATCAGATATCAGAGAAAATGTATTTCTGCCAACATGCAGAAAATAATATCGTATTTTGCTTTTTCATTGTATTTTTAGTATCTTATTCTATCCCAGGCTTCCTGTAACATCCTTTATGGATGAACTCAGTTATGCATTAAGCACATTCAATCAATGAATTTTTAAACAGGTATTGCTCAGCCATAAATCTCAATAGTCATACAAAATTAAGGAAAAATATAACTGAATTTGAATTTAACACGGAACGAAATCCTGAAAAGTTTCAACTTTGTTTTAAGCGAATTGTTCCATAAGCAATGGAATTATTAGAAAAGGCTGTTCTCCTTCAATTTTGGTGTGATATCCCCTGCCCACACCATAAATACAAACTCCCCTCCTAAATCCCACACCCATTATGTAACAGCTACCGCAGCTTGTGGGTAATTGCCACGTACTGGCCGGTCATTGTGAATACACACACCAGTAGCCAGCCGAGCTAGCTGCCAAAGGCAACAACAGGTATCTTCCTCTTTTCCTCACTAAAGCATTAATTCCAGTGCCTCTCTTCTATCCGCACAGCAGCTTTCATGAAGCCATACAGGAGGCTGCCTCTGGCTTTTAAAGAAATATACCAGATACCTTGGTTCTGTGCTCTGAGCGGGGTGATGAGTGAAGAGTTACAATTCTCAGCAAAGCTGTTGTCAAACTCCTTCTTCTCTGCTATTATACTAGAATTTGTTTCCTTTTCCCACGGAAAATAGGATGATGTAGAACTTCTCTTTGCAGGGGTTTCTTGATTTTTAGATGGTGTCTTTTCTGGTTGCCATGAAAACACAGATGAGGAAGCCTGATGCCAAGCAATCTCCCTGTGAGTCAAAGAGCTTTGCTGAGGACAAGGCCGATTTATTTTCTGTGACCAAAAAAAAAAAAAAAAGGATCTATCCTTACACAGTTCCACAGCTGACATATAACAAAATTCATTTATTAATAAGTAGATAATAGGTCGTGGTCATTTCAAATTGTTATGATAACATACATCATACACTGGTGCAAATTACTGATTGATATCACTGCTTTTTATACTACATAAATAAAATAAAATTAATTCAAGTATAAAAGCATAGCAGGTACTTATCAGCACAGACCAGGATCCCTAAAAAACTGAGTTTGATCTGTCTATATTTAACATATCCAGATTTTTGTGTTTTTCAAGAGAATAACATCATTTACCTCCTACATTTTTCAAAATCAATGCCTACATTCTAACAGGCAATTTCTGACACAAGTAAGCTGCAAGAAATATAGAAGTCTAGACTAACATATCTGATATCTGCCCCATATTTATTCCGAACAAACACAGGTAAATTCAGAACATACTCAGTTATTTAAACCTTTATGCACAGAATAGCCAAAATCACAGTAACAGAAAATGCTAGGTACCAGCTTATAACCTCTTTGCAAAGAAAAATTAGTGACAGTCCAAATCTAATTTTTTTCCCTCCTATAAATGTTTTAAATGAAAAAAACTCGGACAATAATGCCCCTAACTGTATTTTTAAAATGGATTTTCAAATGCCTCCTATTTACTATTTTTAAAGTAATGCCCTAAACCAGGTAATGCCCAGTCTGACTTCTCAGTCCAACCAGAGAATATGCTGTCATGTAGGAACAGCTGTGCTAGGACCAGAAACTTATTATAGCCCAGGATACTGTCTCCAATCTTATAAAATACATTTTTAATGGACAAGGAACATAAAACCTAACAATAAACAAGGTAATCATTCCCCTGATGTGCCATTTAAATTTCCTGAGTTCCTGAGACAAATGTTTGAAACCTGGAAATTAAAGGAATTAATTTTTACTGAAATGCTTCACCTGTATTTTCCCTTTTGGATCTGTCTGTATTTTGTTTTTTTTTTTACAGTACTCTGTGACAAAGAGTTCTGTCATTTAACACTGTATAACATTAAATAGTTTTTGTTCAAATTCTGCAAAGCTGGTACTGTCATTGTGCCTTACGAAAATAGAAAAATGACCATTTTCTGTTTCCTCTCTTGACCCTCACTCATCTTTGAACCATCCCGTTCTACTATACCTGTTTTCAGATGAGATGACCAGAATTGTGGAACATGCAGGGAACACGGGCAAAAAGTATTTCCCCATTAATTTTTTCAAATAAAATAATTCTTTTTCACCATTGTTGAATGCAATATTGAAGTTTCCAGAGATCCAGCCACAATAATTACAGAATTACTTCCTAGAATATTTTCACCAAATTTGGAGCCGGAGTGTATCAGGTATGCAGTGTTCAGATTATGTTTTCCAGGTGCGTTACTTCACATTTCTGATGCTGAATTTAACTCGATATCTTAGCTATTGCAACGTACTATAATAAAATCGTGTGGACTTCAGCCATCTTGTTCAGCACTTTTTCAGATAGTTACCAAATATGCCGAATAGCACTGTTCTCTGCACTCATCCTTTTCAGGCTCCGCTGTTGATCACTCCCCAACTGCAGAAACGGACCGTTCATTCCTAGCCCTCAATCTTTACCGGAATTCACAAGAGGAACTCTGCCTTATCAAAGCAGTTTAGTTTTTTTTCAGAGCATTTTGGATATCCAGTAACATTACATAGAATTAATCACACTTGTTCTCTGATTTACTCTAAGAAAAACAAAAACCAGAACCATACACCTCTGAACATATGTGAGGCATTATTTACCTTCACAAATAACAAACAGTTGATCTTTTCTCCATATATTATATATACACATGCATCAATACATTTATTTTGTTTTGTTTAAGTTTCTAACAATTTGTCCAGGACAAAAAGTTGGCCTTCGTAAACTACATTCCCAGGAACGGGTACTGCAAGCCTTCCTAAAAACTGGTATCACCCTTGCCACCTGCTAGTGCCAAGAGGAGAATGAAATCAATTGCACATCACAGTGATTCAGCAGTCCCACTTCAGAGTGCTGTACCAATTCATTGGTAAATATTGTCTGTATCTGGTGGTGGTTTTTTTAGTACTATTCATTTTATCGATTTCTTTTAAGACTTTTTCTGGCTTTTCAATTTAAGTCTATGCCACATATTCAACCAACATAAAGAAAGGCTTTGATATATATATATATCTTAGCCTTTAAAGAGTAAATACCAAGCCAAAAAGATTTCAGCTTCTTGTTCTCAATGAGAGCCTTTACATCTTCATCATCTATTGGCCTCTGAGATCCTCTAAGATACTTGCTACTACTTACACATTTAAAAAATTTACTATTTTTTGCTTGCTGGGCAAATTATTTCTTGTAATCTTTTCCAAGCTATTTTACTATTTTATCATATTTAAATTGTCAAAACTGGCACTGTTTTCACTTGTCCTTGACTGCCCAAGACTTCTAGGTTTTGAAAGATGTGTTCTCATTTTTAATATGCTTCTTTGCTTTGCTACTCAATTATGCTGGCTATAGATTACTTTTGAATGGCAGGACACACTCATTAATCTTTTTAATACATATATATTAATTGTACTTGAAGTGATGCAGAATATATTTCACTTAATTTCCACTCCATTTTCCAAGTTTAAGCAGTAGCAACTTTCTTAGACCTAACACATTATTTTCAAAAGATACTTACGTTATTCTGGATGGTTCTCAGTTCTAATTCTAGCTTTTTTCTTTCTTCTACTTCTTTCTTGTATTTTTCTTCTAATTCTTCAAACTTAGCATCTACAAAGACATGATGAATACTTTTTCATAATACAACTTAGTATACAGGTAATCTTTTCTAGCCTCCTCCTATCACAGGAGTGATGAAAATGAACAGCTGTCAGAAGCATCAGATCATGAGGAAGAAAGAATTATATCTAAAAATATTTTTAGTAATTTAGGTCCTCGAAAGTACACCTGTGGCATATGTGGAACTTGACATCAGAATGAAAACACAACTGTTAAAATTAAGGATCCAATGCCAGAGTTTATTTCCGTGCTTTTTTGACAATATGTAATATATATAGAAAAATGTATATAATGCATATAATAATGAACATGTATCTATATTTTTTCACTTTCAAAAACGTGTATATATTTAATGATACTCGCACATAAACACAGATACTGTGTGTGCATATACATATGTATATATAATTTTACACTACTAGCCCAGTAGCATTAACATTATTAAGAAACAAACAGAAAATAAGGCTGGATCTTTTCCTTGAGCAACTTTCAAATGTAATAGGTATTGGACAGGATTCTTTTGTTGAAATTTTAAAGAGAGTATATTAGTCTAAAACAAGTCTTGCTTCCCTTTTCTTGAATTTGTAAATAATTCTACATTTTCCAAAAAAAGATCTAGAACTAGAATACTTTGTAACATCTGAAATAATTTAACACACCAGCTTTCAATGAAAACAAACTCTTGCAACAACACCATTTTAAATCGTTACTTTAACCTAATCCTTATTTCAGGAAGGCCACACTTCTGTGTGGAATCTGGAAAACCTGACATCACCAGTCCTGCACCCCTTTTTGGATATGTATAAGGGAATTAAAAGAAACAAGAATACAGGAAAATATCTCGGATTTGCAACTGGAGTAAGACTGAGATGCCAAACACACAGAACATTTGTTCACAGCAAAGAAAGCATTCTCCATGTTGAACCCATCGCAGTTCTTCAGTGTATACAGCACTGAGGTGTCTGGCTACATAACAGTTCTCCTGTTACAGAATCTTCCTCTCGTTTTTCCAGTTCATTCAAATATTTTAAATCTATTTGATGTCACTAATTTGAAGATAGAAGTGATGCTTTGAAGTGGATACAGAGGTTTTGTTTTAATTGTGCAGATTATTATGCACAATAATATTCTAAGCCAAAAATAATCTCCTAAAGAAAACAAATGACTGTTGATTGAACTTTAGTTAAAGCACCTGCAGTGCATGAAAGAGAAGAAATTTGCTCTTCGCTACATGAAGGGAACTAATGCTAGGAACAAGCATTCGAAAAATTGCTGCGGTCTGTTGATAAATATTCCTATTGTTATTCCATGCCCATCAATGTATTGCTGAAAAGATGTAATATTTGCAGTAACGGTTCAATCTGCACTAATATTTTTTAAACTTGGAGTTTACAGTGTTACAAACTGGGCACTCTCATAATAAGCTACGCAGTATGGATTAGGCAACTCAGTACCTAAATGTAATATTCAAAACACCTCTCCCACCTTCCAAGGGAACTGACAATTGGCTATCTGTGCTAGACGTAGAAAAATTCATTTACCATTATGACTTTGAACTGGTGTTAAAGGAGTAGTTAAATTTTTCTGTGGAGTACCACTGAATGACGAGTCTCCTGCAATCAACGCTTGCTGACTTCTCTCAAGCTCACATTTGTATCTGTTTAGGAAAGAAGCAGAAGGAGAAATTACTAATGGAAACTAGAAAGTCAATTATCTATTTTTAAGAGCCCGAAATACACAAATAAATATGATTTCAAGTGCTTAGTTTGAAAATCAATTTTGCATTAGAATCGATTTCCAACTGATTTTTGTGAGCATGAAGGATTACAAGCTCATCCACGAAAACCACATCACTAGTTGGGAAGTTACACACAGGAACTGCAGCCAAAGGAACAGCAACTTTGGTCCTGCCCAGCAAGCCCAGGTGGATCAGGCAATGGTTCAAGGCTGCAGCCCATCACAGTAGTGGCTCCACAGCTTCCTACTCCATTCTCCCTTCCATTTTATAGCACAACACCAAGGATTCTTCTCCCAGGGGGTTGTCAGGTGCTACGAAGTGGTAAGTGATCACTTAGGATAAACCAGAACCAAATACAAGGTCAAAACTGATAGCCGGGGTCAAGCTACACGTAATCTATTGTAGTGGACAGCTGTGCAAAGAACTATAAAGGAAAGCAGAGAATTCAGTAAACTAAGCTTTCTGCATGGTTTTGGAAATGGAAAAATGTGACATCCTTGGCCTGTAACCTCTCAGGGCCAGCCTTTTACAGCAGGTTTGCTCTATATTTCCTAAGTGTGGTTCTAACAACCCTGCTGAATGACACTGGATTCTTCCTCAATGGATCTCGGCAATTCCTTGCACAAAGTCGTTGTTTCTGCATGTCATAAATTGTTGTTAAAATTTAGAATCTTCTCACAATAGTCAAATATCTCAAGTTTCCTTAGTTTTCCCTAACTGTGAAAAAACGACAAAAAAGTGCAAAGGGAAAAAACAGGAATTGCAATGCAGCTCCCTCTTTATTTACTTTATTGGGACAGTAAGAGGTGTACCTTCCAACAATTAAAGGAAGTAAACGCATTTCAGACCACGAAGAAAATAAATGTTAAGAAGTCTTGTGTCACAGACTTATCGCTCTCTGAGGCAGTAACTCTGCTTTACTATTACCAGCACAACAGTTTATCGTGGGGGCAGGACACTCAGCCCTACTGACACACACAGTTTCAGAAATTCTTTTATTCAAGAACAGTGTAGCTCTAGTATAGGAAAATGTTTAACAGATGATGATGTTCACTTCATTACTGACAACTGTTCCATTTGTGTAAGCATCTTCAGATGATAAATTCTAGATGTCTGCATTATAGAAGATTCTTTTACTGCATGAATTACTTTCCACCTCTGAGAGGTGCAGCTCGAAGGGTTAGAGTAAACTGGGTTATACTAAATGTGATAAAACTAGTCGTGTTCCCCAGAGCTCCACTTCAGGGCCAGTTCTCTTTAACGTTTCTATAAATTATCGAGATGCAGTACTCAAATGCATACTACGCTTACTGATGATACTCTATCAGGAGGAGCTGTTGACTCCCTTGAGGCTAGAGAGACCTTACAGAGAGATACAGGGGAACCGAGAGGCTGGAGAGCAGCCCCACAGAAATGGAACTGGGGGTTCTGGTCAACAGCAAGTTGAATGAGGCAGTAGCGTGCCCTCGCAGCCAAGGCCAACCATGTCCTGGGGTGCACCAAGCACAGCACTGCCAGCTGGTCGAGGGAAGAGATTGTCCTGCTCTGCTCTGGTGCAGCCTCACCTCGAGTACTGCGTGCAGTTTTGGGCAGCACAGCAGTGGTGCGTAAGTACATAGAAGTATTAGAGGGTGTCCAAAGGCTACAAAGCTGGTGAAGGGCCTAGAGGGGAAGATGTATGAGGAGCAGCTGAGGCCCCTTGATTTGTTCAGCTCAGAGCAGAGGAGGCTGAGGGGAGGCCTCATGGCGGCCTGCAGCTCCCTCACGAGGGGAGCGGAGGGGCAGGCGCTGAGCTCTGCTCTCTGGGGACAGCGACAGGACCCGAGGGAACGGCATGGAGCTGGGACAGGGGAGGGTCAGGCTGGGTGTTAGGGAAAGGTTCTGCACCCAGAGGGTGCTCGGCTGCTGGGATAGGTTCCCCAGGGCAGTATTCACAGCCCCAAGCCTGTTGGGAGTTCAGGAAGCATGTGGACAAGGCTCTCAGACATAGGGCCTGTTTTTTGGGCAGTCCTATGTGGAGCCAGGAGTTGGACTTGATGATGCTTGTGGCTCCATTCCAACTGAGAATACTGTATGATTCTCTATACCCAGCACACACCTCTTGTCACAGTGCCATGTAACTGGTCATGCTTATAAGGTGAGACGTCATTCATCAACTTCAATGTAATACACAATAGATCAAGAAATAATGCAAACAACTGTCTGGAGTCACAGCTACACAACAGTACAGTTGCACAGGACACATATTAACACAAAGGTGGTGTTTCCTATCTAACCAAAGATATTTCTGTTCCAGGGGACTTGAGGTGTTTGATTCTTATTTATGCTAACAACTTTTGTTGTTGTTATCCCAGAACGAGTGGATTCTTTTCACATGGTATTACAGAATCCCCCCAAATTTAACAGGAACCATAGGTGCTTACTGCTTCAAGTGGCACAGAGACTTATGTAGATGCCCATGCATGCATGTGTGAAAACACACAAATGAGAAATCAGCAAAACATGAGAAAACAGTTTTTATATTAGAGACAAAGCAAGTCCTCACCTTTTCAGTTCCTGTTCTAGTCTTTCAATTTCTTTCTTGCTGTCATTCAGCTGCCCTGATTGAATGTTGATTTGAGATTCTTTTACTTTAAGATCATGTGAAATTTTCTGCTTTGCCTTGTCGAGACTATCGCACAATTCCATCAAGCTCTGGTTCTCTCTCTTCTGAGTTGCAGCTTCATTTTTTTCATTTTCAACCTATTAGGAATATGGACCATTTCAAAATTGTCTCAAGTCTTCGCCCAGTTTAAAGTAACAGTTACAGGTTATATGCTGTTATTTTCTTCATAATCTTTCAAAAACCCTGACAGCACTGAAAGCCTTAGATATACACTGTTCAAATATTCTTAGGTATAAACAAAAAACATTTCTTAGAATTCGACTCCATCACAGTAACACCCAAACAACTTCTATTTACTGACTAGACACAGTCTCATCAAGAATTCATTAGACCTTAAATACTAGTCTATGCTGAATCACTCCTCAGTGATTGTCTCACTGCTCCTTCACATCTATCAGCTTTAGCAATCAAAATACCTTGATTCACTAAACAGAAGATGCACAACAATTATCAAGGGTCACAGCTTTTAAACTGTAAATAGAGACAGACAGCAGAGACTTGCTCTGCCTCCTCTCCAGCTTCTGAGGCAAACTACAGCCACCTGCTGCTCAGCAGTAGCCACTGGGAATTAAGAACTCCAGAATTCCATTCAGCTTTGCTTTCAGCTGATAAGAATTAAGTATTAGCCAGTACTAGCTGCTGATTCTAAGAGTTTTAAAACACACCTATTTGAATACAACTTTTCTTTTTGTTTGGGGAGCACAGCAGTTGAGACAAGATGAGACAAGAACCTGGAAAAGTCACAGGAAAAAAGTCAAGGTAAACTACTAGGCTTGAGTTTTGCTAGAAAACTGCAACAGCTAACAGGAGTAAAAGGCAACCTTCGTCAATTGTCTCTAAACCCTATTCAAACATTACAAAGCAGAATTCAGTCAAATGGATTACTCCTGACTGAGACACAAAAGGACACTCACAAGGAGGGCAAGAGAGTTGACAGTGTAGAGCCAGGTGAGCCAAAATTTGTCAAAAAAAATCCTAAAATAGTCTCTAAAAACAGAAATGAGATGCACACAATCTAAAGTAACAGATAAGACAAATAGGTGCACACAGGCAAGGAGAAACAGTAAGAGGCCATCAATTGTGCGGCTCTGTGATAGAGGAGAGGCCTAGTTATGGTCAAGATTTTTAACAAACATAACAATAAAGAAATGTTTTTCTTAGTCACAAAGCAAAGCCTGGAAGAAGGCCTCTAAGTAAACAAACACCTGGACATCAACAGCCATGCCAAACACTGATAAAAGGCAGTAATGACCATAAGAGTCAATGAGAACTTAACAAATATGATGAACAGCTACAAAAGAATGATGAAGATAAGCAGTTTGTATTTCTACAGTACCTTTTCAGTCAGTGGAAAGAAACAAACCAAGATCACTCTCTTACAACAGAGATTACAAAGCTTTATAATCATGTTTGGCTTGCAGAATGGCATTGTAGGGAAGTGACCATAGTACCTCCATTACCTTCTGTTTCTGTTTTTCCAAAGCTACCTCCAGAGACTCTAACTGGAACTGTCTTTGCTGACGCTCCTTTTTAAGCCTGTCTACTTGACTTTCCAGCTCATGAATCTTCTGAAGAACTCGAGGGGACAGGCCTTCTTTCCACTCCTCCACAACCCAACTCATACTGACTGGGCTTTTCTTTTACACAAATGGGTGGTTGCTACACCTGGAACAAAAGAAAGCACAATTAGACCTTAACAGATGTCAAATATGCCTCTCATTTAAATAAATTGCCTTTTTAAGATTAGCAGTAGTTAGAATGAAGTACTGTACAACCTTGAATTGTAGGCCACCAAGCAGCGACTTTTAATATTAGGTCCTAATGAGACAGAAATGTCAAAATAAGATGAGATTTAGGAAATCCACCTTAATCAATTCCCTTGACAAGAACAGGGTTTCTGTTCTCACAGATGCATGTGACTGACACCCTTCAGAAGCCGTTTATTAGCACCTTATCCCGGCGCTTACACGGCACCCACCCGGCGGCGGTTACCTCAGCCCCCCCCTCACGCAGGGACCACCGACAGCCGCAGCCCGTCCCAGGCTCCTGACAGCCACGCACCTCCCGGGGCTCGACCCGAGCAAATCCCCTGCCTCCCCCTTGGCCCCCCAGCCCCACCTCACGGCTCGGGGCAGCACCGGCCGGCGGCAGCAGCCGCCCCCCGCCCGCTCCGTGACAGAGCCCCCCGTCCCCTGTCGTCCCGCCGCCGCCACCCAGCCGCCCTTCGAACCTGCCGCCGCCCCGGCGCCCGTTTGTGATTCCCCGCTACCCCCCGCTCTATCCCCGCCTCCCCGGCAATGGGAGAGCAGCGCCCCGGCCGCCGGCGCTCCGGGTTGGTCGCTTCGGGAGCGTTCAAACGCTGCTGGAGGAAGGCGGGGCGGGGGGGCGGTGAGGGCCGGCGGGTAACGGCCGGGGGAAGGCTCGTCAGCGTGGGCTTTCGCTATCCAGTAGGAACCTGGGGTTTGAAAAAGCGTCAAAAAATAAAAAGTATCCCAGCAGTATCCCGATGATAATCGGTTAGCTAGGAATAAAGCCCCACAGAAGCATTATGGAGTGGCTTAGAATCATAGAACCATTAGGGTTGGACAACACTTCCAACACCATCCGGTCCAACCGTCCCCCTACCACCAATGTCACCCACTAAACCATGTCCCTAAGCACCACGTCCAACCCTTCCTTAAACACCCCCAGGGACGGTGACACCACCACCTCCCTGATTCAGCTGCTGGGCTTTGGTGGCTCTTTGAGGGATGGGAGGTTAACTCAGCTCGCTGCTGCACTTATTCTGCCCTGAAACAGAATCCTAGAATCATTAGGGTTGGAAAAACCTCCAAAATAGTCTGGTCCAACAAGGGGACAACACAATCCGTGGGGTGTAAATGGCGGCAGGGGAGGTTGTGGGGCTGCAGAGCTGTGCAAGCCTTGGCCTCCGTGCTCCCCACCAGGCCCTGGGCAGGGGGCTTCGGGTTTCGGGACAGCCTTGGTGTAAAACATATAGTTTTATACCAAGTCTGCACTAGCCCCAGAAGGAAGCAACAAGACATCAAACTGATGGAAACAATCCATCTGAAACACGTCTTGGCAACTGAGGTTTTATAAACAGCAAGCTAGAGAAAGTCAGTGATGACATTGAGGCACTCAGAGTTATGGCTGCAGGTGCTGCTGAGGGGAGAGGGCAGCGGGCAGAGAGGTAGGAGCTGGTGGAGGAGTGGGAAACCACACATGAAGTGCTGGCAAGTGGTTTGGGAAGGCCCAGGACCAGTCTGAGCCAAAGGGGATCTTTCACATGGTGGACGGGGAGGAAGGGCATCAGTGAAACCGCTTTGACTTCTAAGACTGGTGGTGTATTTTTCAGAAGGAGAGTAAAAGAGTAGAGACAGCCTTCAGGGTTCTGACAAGGCACAAAAAATAGCAGCTGATATATGCAGAGCTTTTAAGGTGCAGTCTGATGAATGCCTGAATATCCAAGATTAAAAAAAGAAACCTGAGCACTGTTGTAAACTTAAAGATGTGTGAAGAGTCGTTCTGAAGCCTGTTCCTAGCAAGGGTCAAAATCATTCTGGGTTTCTGTGGATAATAAATTAGAAAATGAGTTATTTTATATTTGACATCATTTATTTGACAATCCCTGCAATTAATTAACATGAAAGTTAAAAGGACTCATGGAGGGTACAGAAACTTGCTTTTCTTTTGCTGTATAAACCTTATTTTGCACAATAGCTTCGTAAGTATTATATTGTGTATATTAGTAAATGGAAGTAAATGTAAGATACAAAACTACTAGTAAATGTACCATTAAAGAGTAAGATACAAGAGTAAGTCAAATACAGTTAGAAATAACTAGTTATGAAGGGTGTTAGTAGCAACCATCAGCTTGCCTAACACTTTTAATTATTTCTATTACTCTCTATTAGCTAGAATTCCTGATATCTTTCTAAGAGCCTCTCAGAATTCCCTGATTTGGAGCACCCCATGATTTTGAGGAGGGAGAGAACTAGTTCAGCCTTGTGAAGTGGCTTTTCTTTGTCCTTGAAATTCCATTCAGATCTTTCCAAATGTTAAAAATCACTGTTTACTTTTCTCACCTGCACTCCTTACTATGATTTCAAGAAAAGGTGAAAATAGCAAGTAGAATACAAAACCCACTAAAGGTTGTATTCATATCCTGCATCTTATGTCAGAGCACACAATGGAGTGAAAAAGGAAAGGGAAAGGACTTCTCATGAGAAAAACCCACTCTGCTTGGACACTACAAGGAGCAGAAACCAGATAGAGATTTTCCCCATATTCCACCCTGCCAGACTTGGAATCTTCCAGGTAAATCCTATTTCATGTGTGTCTCCATGTGTGTGTATATATATATATATTTACATATATGCACACACGCACACTCATCAAAGAGCACCTGAGGAGCTGGAGCATTCCCCTTGACCCAGACAAAGAAAGAAAGAAATGGGCCAGGCTCTTCACATCTAACGTGGCTGTAATTTCCCAGCTTTCCTGTCAGGCACTAGAGAGGCAAAAGCTCTGCCAGGCTGCCAGTGAAAGAAAAGAAAGACAGATCTTTTCCTTTAGCCTCACCCAAACTCCACCCTGTACTAAGTGATGCTTCTTGCCTCCGGAAAATGAAATTCTCCATCTCTGCCAATGTGCGTAGGTAACTGAGAAGTTAGCAGTTTAGGTGTTAATACTGGAGTGGCAAGGTTAAGTCTGCGCTAATAAACCCCAGCGAGCAACTGTTGTAAACTACAGTGCTTGATTGCTCATATACCCTTGTTTTAACTTTATCCTTCTTCATATGATCATGTTTCTCAACAGAACCCATACCCTATTCAGTGATCAGAATGAATACAAAGGCACCATTAGGATGCACAGAGAGCCTTAACACCTTTCGTTAACTGTCTGGTTTTAAGCTCTCTGAAAAGGCTGAACTGACCTAAACAAATTTTTTTTTTTACAGTTAATTAAGAAAAACTATAAGATAATTAATTAAGATAAACTATAGCTTTGTTCACAAAGGGAATGGAACATTTCTCTACTGAGAGCTACTGCATTTCTTACCTCCTGAGGGAAACTGCTACTGAAGTGCTCGAAGTGACACCAGTGCTAGGGATGGATGTGCTAGTGGCTAAAATACCTACAGCTGCTCTGTTTGGTGATCGCATCATCAGTGTAGCCTACTAAACACCAGTGGGTAGGTTTCCGAGGACTGAAGAGGTGACTGAGGTTACCTGGCTTGTCTGAGGTGACACAGTGAGTCACATCCAGGTGCTGGACAGGAACCCGTGGGTGCGGCTCCAAGGCAGTTTAAAACACCTCAAGGCGACGTTGCCACATTCCTGCACTCCCTCCTGTTCCCCACCTGCTCCTTTATGACGGCTTTGGTGCTCATCTGAGCTGCTAGGAGAGACGGTTAAACTGGTGAAGAGCGTAATACTAGCCAAAGACCCTTCTGGTAGCATCAGCCTGTACACAGCTTGGGGCTCCGAACTGCTGCACTGTGCGATCGGGTAGGTGCCTGATCCAGCTCAACAGATAGAGCAGGGATATACAGGTGAGAGTGGGCAGGACTGTGGTGACAACTCAGATCAGTCAAAATATTACATATCAAGACCCTAAATTCCCATGCTCTTATCCCTAACACCTCACATAAATGATATCAAGATTTTTTTTTCCATAGTAAATGCATTCTTCAGAACTTGTGTGTTTTGCAGAGATAATACTATTTTACAGCTTCTGCTTTCATTTAAGTTTCTCTTGCATACTAAGAGCAATTACTCCGAATAATTTTCAACACTGGAAAATATTCTCTGAACTTTGCATAGAATGTAGTATTATTGTGACTTTTTATAGTCTACAAACTTCTGCAGCAGTGATATCTTCTGAATTTAAAGCTGCTGAGCTGTTACACAGATGAGCACAGATTGTGCTCATTAGCACAAGCAATAGTAAACTTATTTAGCCACATAAATAATTGAAAATGAAGGGGAGTGTTAGTTGTTTAATGTTTGTTAGTATATTAGAAAGGTGGAGGAAGAAAGCAAACAGATAAAAGAAATGCTGATTAAAGTGCACACATACTGTCTTGACCTGAACAACTGTGATTTACAGCTACTGCGATGCTGTTACAGTAGTGAAAAGGTATTTATGCCTTTCCTCCCTGTTCTAAAACCATTCTTTGCAAGAGACTGAATACATCCATTAGCATAACACTTAGAGAACTAATGTGCACGTATATGAAGAAAATGATAAATAATTGCAGCAATTACATTATGATATGACACATCAAGTCCGTATTGTCTAGGGCTTCTAATTACCAGTTACTGAGCTGTAAATAAGATTGGAACTCTTTTTTTTTTTTTCTTAATGGTGAATTCCCTCTTTTTATATAATTATGCTGCTATCTAGAAACAGCAATACCAAGCAAATCTTTCATACTACAGACACTAAACTTAAAAATATATTAATTGTACTATCAAATGGTGCAATGTCTTACAGGTAAGTAGTAATCAGGTTTCGGGGGCATTGGTTAGACAGGATCCTATTTCCTTTATGGCTCACTCCTCCCTAACTTTCATGGCTCCATAAATTGCACCTCCTTTCATCCCTGTTTTTGTTAGGACTGTATTTTTAACTGTACACAGGTACATCTACTCCAAGTATCATTCTGTTCAAGCAAAAGAAAAGTGATTAAGAAAAAACTGCACTACATATAATCTAAAAGGCATTCACCTTTCATAGCCCTCTCTGCCTCATTCCATCGTTAACCCTCACTTATCTTTTTCTTTAGTGAGGCACGTGGAAATTATATGCTGACATGTACATTACCTCTTTCTCTTGTTGGGACTCTAGATCAGTTTTTCTTTGATTAATCTTCAGTAATTTCCTCTCTTTAACCTCTTTAACTCTTTTCTTCACTTTTTTTTTTCCAATTTCTTATTTCTGTTTTCCTTAAAGGCAACTCTCACCATGATATGTGGCTCTCATCTGCCAGGTTGTCTTCAAAAGTCTGAGTTTCCCTTCTTCACTGACTCTTCTGTTCTCTCAAGTTCTTGATGATTTGTCATGGCCATCCTTGCTGTGTCTAATCTCCATTTGAACATCCTGTTCCCATGAACTACCTACATTAAAGCCTTGAGCCTATACTCTGTTTCTCTTTTGTTATGGCCTATACACGTGTGTGTGTGTATATATATATAAAACCTTTATTTTAATATACATATAAAAGTTTTGTATTACTTTTATGCAGTTATTATCTGAAAATCTGTACTTGCTTTCTATTGTGTTCATCTACTGCTCAAATCTTTTATCAGTGAAACAATTAAGAATGTCACTTTACAGAGTTCATGACAAACTAACCAAAGCAGTTCTTAGCCTCTGCCTATCTTAATGCTGTCTCTAAAATCTTCCAATGTTTTCCTGTTAAAAGGTTGACGAGATAAGACAAAAGTATGCCTTTATCTTACACGCATCTTAACCACCTCAGCATTACTTCTGCCATTTTTGCAGGCAAGTTCTAGGGTGACTGAAAACTCGCTCAGCTAATTGCAGTGGGAAACCCATCTCAAACAACCATAGTCCATGAACCACATGCAGTAGTGATCCAATAGAATAAATACATATGCAAGGAGAAGATGACAGCATGTTACATTTCAATGACTTCAGTTATCAGTTGATCTCCTTACCTCTTCCGAGTCTAAATTTCAACAGTTTTACTGGTATTTCTCATGTCATTTTTGTATTAATTCTTTACAAGAAAATGTTTGTGTGAATTTTAAATTTTTCCAAGGTATAGAATGTATCATGAAATGATAACAGAAAATAATCTTATATGTACCTCTCAACACTCTAAAATTACTCTGACAGGAAACTTTTTCTGAGTTTCAACCAAAAGTGAGAATGAGTATTAGGGCTTTGTTAGAAACAATACATAGTATTTAAAAAGCTGAAGTACACATAGCTGAAGCATTATTCTTTAACAGAGCTCTTTGCTGTCGGTTTCAGAAAGTCTTAAAATTCAAAGTTTTACAGCACTGTCATATACAAGCATGATCTTGTGCCCATTTCACAGAGATAGCAAACATTAATGGCTCAATTAAAGTTACACAAGTTTGTGACAGTCCCAAAAACAGACTTACGATTATGACATTAGCTCTTTTGCTTTCTCAAGAAACCATTTGTCCTGGAGTGGCAATTAAATATTTTCAAACCTGGGTGCCCACAATCAGACATCCAAATCCATGCCGAGATACATAAATAAAGATTATGATTATCAGAAGTGAGCAGCAGGTAAAATATCTACAAATCAGTTGCGTATGCTGACTTCTAGGCATGCTGCTAAGTCCCATGGACTTGCAAAAGAGCTGAAGCTACACATCTGTGATAAATTACATTGAAGAACTGGGTCCTAAAGCTATAAGCTAATAATTTTTGATAGGCAATTGATTGCTTTTATTTATACCTGCTGTAGACTTGCTCTCCCGCCATTCAGGCAGATGTTATACGCACGTATAGAGTGTATTACATAACAGAGCAGCAAATTATACACTTAGGTTTATCATAATAATCCTAAATTAGTTAAATGAACTTCTGTTAAAAGCTAGTCATTTTATTTTATTTTACTTTATTTTTTTCCTCAGGAGACCACCGTTCTCAGAAATCTTAATGGCCTAATGGCCATTGTAAATGATACACCTAAAAGTACTCAAATTGCTAAGCTGTGAAAATGGAAAAAATGTCACTCATTCTGTCCTAAAAATTAGACTGTTTTACCTTGGAGAGCAGAAACAGATGCATAGAGAGGTACATTGCTTATGTCAGTCCCATTTGGAGTGCTTACAACCATGGAATCGAAAGTTCGTTATTTCACTGACAAACGCTAAAGGTTTTTAATTTTACAACTCTTACTGAAGAGCTAAAAACAGGCACAGGTATTCAGTAAGTCCTCAGGCAGACTATAAGCAAATTAGAATATTCAACACAGCATAGTTTATTTGCACAGATAATCAACCAAGACTTTTTCTGGTCTACAAAACTGGGTGCTGGCTTGCTTGTGATAAGCTGTAGAGTACTACAACATGTTAGCTCATGCTTGGTGGCAACAGGTTTGTTTTCCAAGATTGCGTAATCCAAATTCCTTTTCTAAGAGATGACTTTGAGAAGCTCTATTAAATGGAATAATTAATGAGAGCAGAGAATACTAGAGAAGTAAACTTTTTTTTTCCTTGAGGTAAGCTTCAAACATTAAAAGTATCAGTTTATAAAAGAACAAATATGATTTTAGGAATGGGAATTTATACTCGTGCACTAAGTGTCTGCTTATGTTACAATCAGGTCAGTGTACCCAGCTGTTTGTTGCACATGACAGAGATTTTAGGAACACAGTTAGGGTCACATTTACAATACAAATTGGGAATGTGTTGCAACTGCATTCTTTGATTTGATTGTAATGTAGATGACTGTAGGGCTAATTAAACATCATCTACTGTTCACAGGAGAAACCACCAGCTGTTGCTTAAGCACAGTTTAAAGACAGTTTTATACAAAACAGGTTATGACATGGTTTCACCAACCAACAAGGACTGAGATTTTTCCATGTTATAACAAGACTCAAGAATTGCTCTAGCCTCAGTTTAAACACATTCAAAATATGTTTAATACAGGTCTTGCTAGCAAGGTGCTAAGACACTTCAAATTGAATTGCACATGACTCTTCAGATAACACCGATGTTATAAAAGTCTACTGTATTTTGACCCACATAAAATCAAATTTTCTCTGCTAGATAGTAGTTAATGATAGTTAACCATTTGGTCAAGCTGAATGGTGCTGGGCTAAGAATTTTCAGAAGGGTTTTGAGACAACATTCAAGCCTGTCAAATCCATTATTTGGACTTTTTTTTTTTTTAAGTAATGTCTATCTCCTATAGAGTGCTTTCATCTGCAAATCAAAATGCACTTTCTTAAGATCACTATCATTAGCTCAATTTTCAGAGAAGAAAACTATGGTACAGGGATGTGCTGCTACATGCCCAAGATCTCACAGAAGACTAGTAGCTAATGTAGCTGAGGTGCAGTCCTGTGTCAATATTTTTTTCCCCATCTACTCTACCATTCCATAGAGCACCTTAGTATAATAATCCCAATGAAGTTGTAGGAGGAACCAATACAAAAATTAACTTACACCAGGGCAGAGGTAATGTTTTCGAGGTAAATTCCATAAATCATTATAGTAAGTCAATAGTCTCTAAATATTATTTAGAATTGTCACCTTTTCAGCAAATAATAATAATAATCATAATAATAATGCTGTAACATGATCCCCTAGTGGCATAAGAAGACAATACATAATCCAGCCTACAGATGACTGATAGAAGATTAACCTGTCAGTTTTCTCGACAAATTTGAACAAGCATAGAGGTTTGGAACCGGTTGAATGATTTGTATCATTTTAACATGACGTTCCTGAAGCAGCATGAGAAACACCTAAATAAGTTTTCGTATTTCATGAAGCCACTCTGTTTTAACCAGAGTCATATGTTCCTAGCACCTCTTGGAAAACAAAGATATACTTAAAGGTTCAAGGTATCAACAGTCCTGGAAAGGGACAGTAGCACCAACACAATAAACTTCCTTATAGAAGATTCTATGCAGTAACTGACTATGATGTCTGTGAAATTCTGTATTTCTAAAGAACCTACTGCTACAGTCTGAGAGTTTCATATAGACATTAATCATTGCGTTAAGTACTCTCATGAAAAAAGTAATTGTCCTCAGTATTCCGAGTTTCAGAAGCTTCTCTTGGTTGCTAACTTTGAAACACATTTCATTTTGCAGAGTCTGTTGAGCTGACCGTTTAGTAAAAGCTCTTGCTGACAAATAATGTGTATTTATTTTGGCTGTTTTTATTTATTCTAGGGAACTGCGCTGCTGATAGCTGATACATAAAATCTCCTCTCCAGAACTTTCACCTGTCAGGATGTTTATGCTTCTTCTAACATTATTTACAGTGAAGGTAACCGAATAAGTTTTCTTCAAATGCAGGGAGACCTGTGAAAGTAAAAGTGACTGGCTGCTAAACCACAAGTTCAGCTGGAAGACTTCAGGCAGCCAGCACACCACGTTGAGGCATAGCTGCAAAAGTCAATCTTTACTGTCTTAAAAAACAAAGACTTTATACCTCCCACAGTGTGGGGAAAGCCTGAAAGGAGCCTAACAAGTTCAGCCTTAGTTTTGAAGCATGCTACCCTCTCATGCAACCTTCCACTCACTAGGAAGAAGCCGTTTACTGGCACAAAGTTGAACTGCAAAAAATTCAGAGCACAGCAGCTCTATGCTCCATCTTATCGTCTCATTCTGACACCTGATGTTGCTTCCAGATTGCTACTCATAGTTCTGTATCTATATGTGGTCAAGTATAATTCAAGCTGAAATCTTAAATGGTGTCACTTCTCAGTGCCTCAGTGTAGCCATACGTAAAATGGGGATAATTACTTACTTCATTAAGGTGTGGTGTTTGTAAAATGTTTGAGAGTCTTAGATGAAAAGGACTTTCCTTGCAAAATGTAATTATAATAATATTATGCCAGAGGTAAGGCATAGGCCTGTGATTCTACATACGGTATTTAAATACAATTACTTATCTATCAAAATCAAGAATCTGTGCTATTTCTCCCTCTTTCAGCTCCTGATCCTCTTACCATTATTAATCTGAGTGAGCCGGACTCCAATGAATCTGCTCACATATTGCTTATGTGTACAAGTAGCAGAAATACACAGCAACTCAGAGGGAGCATCACTCCTCATTTATCGCTATTTTTCATAGATTTCACATTTGTAAAAGTTTTCAAGTTCTGTCGTCACAGTTTTAGCGTGCCTCCATTTGACACTTCTACAGGTGCCGGCTGGTAACAGTATTCCTATACGCTTTCAGGTACATGAACAATTTTACGTAAATGTAATGTAACACAAAAATAATTGCAAATTGGCCACCAGCGATGACAGGCAAGAGCGTGTGCGCATTGTTTCCAATAATCACACTGCTCAAGCCCACTGCACTCCATTCAACGCCTCCAGGTAGCCCCAACCTTCGTGAGGGCACTGCTTGCTTCCCTAGCCCCGTGTGCTCTGCCCCTTGGCGTGCTCTCTCGAAGCAGGCGTTGGGAAGCCTTGACCGTGTTGGGAACTCTTGATCACGGTGGGAGGCCGTGCCTGTGTCAGGAGGCCATACCCGCTTTGGGAGGCGATGCCCACTCCGGGAGGCCATGCCCGTGTCTGCCAAGCACCGGGCACCCTTCCTGCTTCAAAGCAGCACCGTGTTTTACCCACCCCGCTCCCCAGCACGGCACGATGACCCCACAGCGGCCCCTCTCCCGCAGCCCTCTCCCTGCCCTGCGGGGAGCCACAGGCGAGGGGGGCTCGGCGGGGAGCAGCCGCCGTGTGCCCAAGGCGAGGCTGCCGGAGATGGGCAGCCAGCTGCCCGGGGGGGCACAGGAGCTTCGAGAGCCCGTCCCGGCCGGTCCCTGCCGGCCCGGGGAGGCGGAGAAGGGGCGGGGAGGCGGCGCGGGCCGGCCCCAAACCCTCAGCGCTGTCCGCGCCCGGGGAGGGCTGCTCGGGGCAGCCGCCCCCATTGGCAGCGGCGTGCGCCCTCCTCTTCCTCCCTCCTCTTCCCTCCTCCGGGGGGGCTTCAGCCCTCCTCTTTCCTAAAGGGAGGGGGGGGGAGAGTATTTTTTTTAAAAAAAAAAGAAATCCCAAGTCGTGTCCCCGACGTCTCAGCGGCCGCCCCACATTCCTGGCATTCCTGCGCCGTGACTCCCCGCACCGCGCCGCCCCGGCCCCGGCCCCGCCGCCTCCGGCTCGCCCCCGCGGGCCGCCCGTCCCCGCCCTGCCGCCTGCCTCCTTCCCTCCTTCCCTACCTCCTTCCCTGCCTCCCTGCCCGCCTCCCTCCGTCCCGCACCCCGCGGGCGGCAGCAGGAGCTCCGGGCGCCGCCGCCCCGCCGAAGTTCCCCGCCGTGGCCGGGCCGGGGCGGCGGGAGCGGCTCTCCCTCCCCAGCGCCCCGGGGAGCGGCCCCGCCGCTGCTCCCCGCCCGCAGCCGCGGAGCCGGAGCCGCCCAGCAGGTAAGGAGCCGAGGGCTCGGGGCTCAGCACCGCCTCGGGAGCGGCCCGGCTCGGCGGCAGGGCTCGGGGGGCAGCGACCAACGCAGCCGGGCTCGGCCGGGGGGCGCCCGGCGGTGCGCTGTGCCCGCCGCTCCCCCCTCGCCGCCCCGCCGCGGCCTTTGTTGCTCGGGGGGTCCCGGAGCACGGTCCGGGCGCTTTCAGCCCCCCCTTTTTTTTTGTGTCCGGCCGCCGTGGCGAGCATCCGTCCCTCCAGCCGGCTGTGCCCGCAGCGGGGTGCGAGCAAGCGGCGGCCGGCAGGGCTGCGGTTCAACGTGCTGTCGCCCAGAAAGTTTTCTGGGGGTTTTGGCACCTAGCCTGGTGCCGTAGTTGGAAGGCATACTTCTACCTGAAGCTGCTTCTTTATTTTTTTTTTTTCCCCGCTAAAACTCTCTGTAGATAATCACTGCTGGCTTGGGTTATTTCTAGAAATGCTGTTAGGTGGTGGAGCCCCTCGGAGTTTGGGGAATATGCCTCTAAAATGGTTCCCCCCTATCAGAGGCTGCCGCCTGCCAACCTCTGTATCACGAGGGGTTTTTCTTGGGGGAGACAGCCCTGATGGGGCCACTCGTCCGTCCAGGGGTGTCGTGGCACGCAGGTGACACAGCCCTCGTGCTTCCCCTTGGGGGTCCGTGTCTGACATCCAGCCCTCATTACGGGGCACAGCATAAAGCGTGTGTTGATGTTACAGGAATGTAAGTAAGCTGTAGGCCCCGTTCTGCTGTTGGCAGGGCTTTCTTCAACTCCTCTTGGTTTCTTCGGGAGGCTGTGCCAGAGCTGCTTACAGGCAGAGGGCACTTGTGTGTATCTAATGGGTCGTGATACAGAAGTTGGGAGCTCTGCGAAACTTAGGGCTCAAAGAACGGCCCGCCAGCTAACAGGCGGTCCCCAAAATCTCTGGCAGAGCCTTTCCACCGTGGCATTCATGTATGACAAGCTTGAAAGCAGGACTGGCAGCGTGCGGTCTCGGAGGATGCAGTGGTGCAGACCAAGGCCAGGGGGAGGGCTGCGGGGCTGATCTGTGAGCAAATTGAGGTTTTGTGTCTGCTTTGGACAAACAGTTTTAAGCAGGCCTTTTATATGCTTCTGTAATAGGAGCGGTGTTGTTCGTGGGGGTTAATTAGCAATCAGTGTTAACACTAATGCCTGACTGCTCTCCTGGTCATTCTTGTCCAGCAGAAGCCTGTGAGTCAGTTATCACAGCGTAGGCACGGAATGGCTTTCTATGAAATAAATCTGCTCTTGCACGCTTAGAAAATTGTCTTGGCCACCGGTGGCTCCTCCAATCTTGAATGAAATATTTATTATTAAAAAAGAAAAAAAAAAGTTACCTACATACTTCTGGTAACTGTGCTGTTTGCTTTTTCTCTGTTTGCTTGGTACCACTACAGCCAAAGGGCCTGCTCATCATGCTCTTTCCTCTCGTATCCAATGAGGCTGTGTTTGATTAAATGTTAGTCAAGTAGCTCATTTTAATTCGGATTTGATTTTAGCATAGGCATGTGCGGTGCGAGAAGTGAACTTTAACAGCGGCTCCTCAGCTGGAAGCAAGTCCTTCCCTGTTCCAAGGGTTAGCCAGCTGAGGGGGGGTTATAAACTGCTGGTGATGTGCAAATCGTGCTGAGTTCTCAGGAGATGTTGCTGCTCAGTGGTTTATAGGTCTTAGTCCTGCAAAGACTCACCCATGTGCTTAAATTCATCTTCACAAATACAGCTTTTGAAACTGTGGAATTTCTTTTATATATGTAATGATAAACATGTATGCAAGTCTTTGCAGGAGCTAGGCTATAATATTTAGTATGTCATATATTTGTGTATGTGTATCCAGCTCAATTACAAGGAGACTTTGATAAAGGCTTAATTTTTATGCAGAGCAGGTGCCGTAAAAGTCTTTTTCATGTCCAAGTCCACCACGAGCGCAGCGCGCCTTGGCCTGTTGTCCTCTGTGGAATTCCAGAAGAGCAGATTGGTAACACGCTGTGCCACTGTAGATGTTGCTCCTCCTGCGAGGAATCTGCACAAAATCCTCTGAAATTTTGTCTGAAAAGCGAGTGCAGTCTGTCCTGCAGGGTGCCCAGCTTCTGCTCAGGGCTCCTGCACACCCTTCTGGTTTGTGTGCAGTGAGCTTGCAGCTGACGAGGTGATGTACGAGATGACATCTCGCATGCTCTGCTGGGATGAGGCTCCTCACAAATGTTGGAATAGGCCTTGGAGCAGGAGCTCTTCCCCTGTCCTCTTTCTTTTGGCAAGAGGAGTGGGGAGGACTCTGGAGTCTGAAAGGACTGAGTTGAATGTTCAAGTGTTGGAAAGTTGATGTTAGGTGCTTGATGGGACTTTTGTTGACTCAGTCTTCATCCCTTTCATGAAATAGTGGAAGTTGATTTAGACAGGTTTATAATACATCTTTACTTTTGGTTTGTGCACATTATCAGGATGCTTGTTTTCTTTTTTTTTTTTTCTTTCCTGTCTCTTGGTGGCATTTGGTTTGACAGCCCATTCTTCACAGAGAACTTACTTATTCTTCTGTGAACCCATCCAATGGTTTTGTAATGATAAGCAACCAGAACACAACATTGGTGCTTGTTGAAATTTTTAAAGCCAAAAGATGTAACAAGGTACAGCTTTTCATAAATAAGAAGAACTTGTCAAAATGGTTATTGAAGTTATTAATTTTTACATAAAAATCAGATTGGGCTTTCCTTGTTAAGCCTATACCCATCATCCTTTTCTTCTGCTTGTACCTCTAAAGGTTTATGTAAACCTTTAGGTAATTTTAATCTGCTTATTCATAGCTTGTGCTTTGGTATGTAAGAAATAAAGGAATCAATAAAAACAATACTTTTAAGGCAGCATGGTTGAGAAATTTTTCTTTTGAATTGATTAGTATGATTGCCACTAAATCTGTTGCTGTTTTTTATTTGCTAACATATAATTGAACATTTTAAAAACATTTTGTGAATTCGAGGATGGCTTTGTGTGAAGGATCAAGGATTAGGAGCACTTAATTTATCTTCAACTTTCAGTGCATACCATCATGGAATTTAACCTAGTCTTAGGGAACTACCAAAATGAGATGGTGGTCAAATGAAAGTAATGTGACTATGCAAATGCAGTGTCTTCTGAGCAATATTGATTGGTATTTTTGGCTTTAGATGCAGAGGAAAGTAAATAAGGCTTCAAGAATGCTCTTCAAAGCGTTTCTCAAGGTCAGACTTAATCAATGCTAGAAGAGCCACCTGGAATTAAGGGTGCAAGACTATGATGCAGCACAAAGTATGTGAAAGAAGCATGTATATTTGTTTTAAAATACGTTTTCTGCTATCATTGCTTTCATAACAAGCAGTTGTACATGTTATAATCAACTATAAATGAACAGCTTCTCAAAAAAACTAGGAAGATACAACCTAAGAGACTACAAACTTAGTATTAATTAAGCATGAATTTAACTGATACTGAGAAGGATTTCTAAACAAAGGATTTTTCTTGAGGGAGAAGATGTAATGTTGAAGGGGTGATATCCAGGAGAAAACACTGTCTTACAACCCCGATGTGATGTTTTGTAGTGTGGGGCATTCTTGTGTTTTGCTAATGTAAGGAGTTTAGATACCAAGCTTTGCTCAACACCATGCAAGACTTTTTGAAGTTGCAACTAGTTCTCAAAGAATGTACTTTTCCTGTTTATTTCACCGGTACCTAGCTGAAACGATCTCCTTTATGACTAAGAATACCTTTTCTTTTTTTTTTTTTTTTTGTCAGTAAACCTTAAATTACCATGTGATGTAGAAACAACTCTCTGAAAAGAGGGTGGTGAACGTGTATGTTGGTGATCTAATAAACTAGATGAATGATGGTGTGCCAAAACTTGCTAATGATGCAAAAGTATTTGGATTAGGCAAGATTGAAGAAGACTGGAAAGGGAATCCAAGAAAGCTGGGTAAAAGGGAAGCACAGCAGATGATGTTGATAAATTCAAGAATATGCATGTTGGAGGTAATAATCAAGTTACTTGTTCATGTTACTGGATTGTAAATTAACTATATATTAAGGTGGGGAGAAAGACTTCAACAGTATTTTATTTGAACCTGTGCACCTCCTTAATGCTTAGCATTAGGCAGAAAAAAACGACCGCAGTTGTTGTGAAATGCTGTGTTAATAACGCAAAGGAGATTATTAAACCAGTGTTCAAATTCAGCTGGAATACTGAATTCATGATCTCCTATCAAAGAAAAGAGATTGAAAAATATTCATATGAAGTTGAACTGAAAATATGAGTGTAGCTTTGTGTCAATGGTATCACATACAGGAGGTAGGATATATATGTGCAAAATAAATATTTGATATTAATAAGTGATAATTACCCTTTGGTACAGTGCATTGACTAGGTATAGGGTGGAGTTTGAAAGGCAGCATATATAATACAGGTAAATCATTATTTTTTTAATACAAATAATGGTAATACTTATTGTTGAAGGAGAACATATAAACCAACAGCCTAGTAGGACTAAAAAAGAAAAATGAACTGTTTGTAGGGATGGGAGGAACAGCTACAGCTACAGCTGAAGGGATGTTAACTGTGGTGCTCCAGGGCATAAATCAACCATTATCTGACAGGGATTAAGAAATTTCCCTTAGGACAGATCATGCTACAAGTGTCTGGTGTGATGTTTCTTATGTCTTCTGGAGACGTAGGGTAAGCTGCTGCTAGGAACAGGGTAGCGGGCTGGTGATCTGGCCCACCGTAAGGATTTCTGTGCTCCACTGTGGTGGTTCTAGTTAATGGCAGTGCAGGTGGAATTGAAATACTGTGCTTTTGTATATGATCAGGCTTCACAGAAAGTTTGTTTGGGACTTAAAATCTGTCACAGAAATGAAGCATGGTGATGTTTTAATGAGTTGAGGCATGCTCTGCTGTGGCTGGGGCTGTTTTAGGGAAGAACAGAAAAGGCAGTCAGGCTTCATTTGAGGAGCACTGGTATTAGTTACTAGTCAATTCAGTTATATGATGATCAGCGATTTCTAGTATGTGCTTTAATGGACAAAGAAGACTTTCTAATTTGTGTACTTATTGCAAATATTTCTAAATTCTTCAACTGAACGATAGTCATCTGTCTGACTGTGACAAACACTGGGACCAGTTTTGGAAGGTAGCTAGGTCTTGTGTAACTCAGTGAGTGGGTCTTTCAAAGAAACTATTGTCAAATGGTAGTGTACCGACTGCCATGGAATTCTTGCACATCTATAGGCTGCAAATGTTACTCTTGCAGAAGAGAAAGTGGGAAAAAATTTAGTAACAGGCAGTGTGACCCATCTAAAAATCAACACTCATGCAGGCAGATTAGTGTCTGTGTGGTGTAACACGGGTAAGTTTTGTCTACAGAAATTTCAGAAAACTACACTGTAACTTGAAGGATAAAACCCATGGTTTTCTGCAACTTTTAGGTGACCTGAGCAACCAGAATGAGCTGCCTTGCTGGCTGTCTGGCAGCTCTCTACAAAATATTATGAACTGATTTTCTGACTTCCCCATTGAAATGGCCCAAGCTGCTTTGATGATGGCCTTGTGCTGCCTTTCTGAACCTGGAAAACAAGGCGAATGGAAATAGCTTGTGAAGGTACAACAAAGTGATGTCCTCTGTCCTCCTTTGGGACTCCATCAGTTCAAGGCATAGCTACCCAGTGGACACTGGTCGGGCCTTCACCCAGGCTCAGTTGGCCATGTAGGAGAAGTGTGAGGTTACCAGTAGTTGCTTTAACTTGCGTTTGTGCAATTCTGTCGTGTTTTTACAACTGAGAAAATAGTTTGCATTCCTCGGGTTTTTTAGATTAGCTCTTATCATGGAACTCCCTCTTTTGAGAGGAGGCATTCACTACCTTGTAGATAAAATGCCTTTAGCTTTTTTATTGATGATGATAATTGAGCTAGGCTTTTGGACAAGCCTGGGCAAAATCAGGGGGCTTTGCCCATCAGAGATTCAACTCACAGGAGCCTCATCCCGTGTTTGATATATACCACTACATGGCATTTTCATCAGGACTCCTTCCCTCAGTGCTTTCATTTATTCTTTTGGTGCAAAACTGTATCCCACTTATAGTGGAAACCCCGCAATTTCTGCATATGCGATATGCAGCGCTTCCCTCAGATCCTTTAAAGGTGTGGCAATGTGTAAAGGAATTTCTACACAAACCTTTGGGCCTGTTGTTCACCAGGATGGAGGGAGAGAAGAAAGAAGAGTAGTACATTCACTGGCCTAACTTGTCATATGTTGAAGTTCAGCAAATTTTCTGATGCTTCAGTGGGAGCAGGCCTTGAAAGTCCTGCCCCAAATTTATAAAAGAGAGATTTCTGAGAAAATCTGCATTCTCCCTTCAGAGTTTTCCAAAATGCTTGGTTTGAGCAGAACTGCCACAGGAGGAAGAATTCAGATGAGCAGCTGATAAGAGTTTATTTCAAAGGTCCTGGAAAGTGGGCATCTGAAATGATAGTAACTATTATTATTATTTTTCTTTCTTTCTCGGGTGGCATACTTTAAAGGGAGTTAGAGCTACAAGGTTGGATGGATGTCTGTCTGTATTCTTCATAGTGTTGTGAAGATTCAGTCTGTTTAGAAAAATGCTTTGGTCACTTTACCAGGAAAGAAGTTGGCTGCTAACTTAAGGGGATGGCTGATGCAGTCTTTTGCTGGTAGACAGAAATATTAGCAGAGCTTCAGAGCTCTGGTAGTTTTAAACTGGAGAGTAGACAGGGCAAGTTTCTGCTTACAAAATAAACGTCTCGTGTAGACATATTTGAGTGTAGGTCCTGTGATTCCTTGCAACTTTGCCAAGACTGTTGTGGGAATCTGTGATAGCAGAGAAGGCTAAATCACAGTATTGATACTTATGTGCTGCTGCTTCCCACTTTGTTGTGGTTCTTTCTGAGAACAGAGAAGAGCAGTGACAGAGTTGTCTTGCAAGTTTTCTTCCCTGTGTCCATGTTTCCCTGGGTAGCTTGGTGCCCTAAAATGCATTTGTGCATAGTTTGAAATTTACGAACTGGAGAGGAAAAAAAAAAAAAAAAGAAAAAGAACTGAAGTATTGCAGGATAGCATTGTTGAGACAGGTTAGCATTCAGCACCCACGTATTACATATGTTCATTGCAAGTGGTTTCTCTTTTTTGTAAATTACCTTTCTTTCTGACAAGCAGAAAATAAAAACTACCATTTCGTGTGCAAAGTCAACTTTGTCTGGTACATATCTTAGTTTTTTAATGTGTTTTAATGTTTCGTACTACTTGATGTTATCTAGAGAAAAGTGTTTGTATACAATACTGTATATGAAGAGTTAGATTTCAACTAAGAATTAACATTTTAAAATTTCTTCCTGCGTTATAGAATATGCCAGGCATGTTACAAATGGCAAAAGACATAATATGTGCCTTGAATTATTACCTGAAGAGGAGAAAAAATGGTGTGCTTCAATAGACAAATGGTGTGTTGGGGGAGCCAGCACGTATCTCAGGATTTTGGTTTCCTTGGTCATAGCTTGCCATCCTCTGTAGCTGGTTCATTTCTTAGATTTTTACCTTGTTTCTGTATTTCATTGGTAAATTGTCATAAATGGGCATTTAAATCAGCAGATTTAGGAATACACATTTCCTGCAAATTTAAAACTCGATAATTAGGAGACTGTTTTTTTAAAAAGAGAATTACTGATTGCACCACGGAACCTGACCTTCTGAAGTGATGAGCGTTTCCCTGGGGCTAGAAAGGCAGGAGGTGCCTCAAAGGAGAACGTAGCAGCTTGGAGCAGGAGAGCCTCTCTACCTGTGATATGCGAGTTTTGCGCTTCTTGGTCTTGCTTTTTGGTCTCTGTTGCTGGTGTAGCAGCCTAAAACCATTGCTCATGGAACAACTCCTTGCTTTTGTAGGGGATGTTTGTGTGCAGCTCTTCACCGCTGAAAGGGTAAATGGTTCGTCTGGGTAGGGTTTGCTTTCAGAAGACATGAAACCTTGCCTAATGATGTCCCAGTTATTTCTTCTGATGCACAAATGGGTTTATACAAAGAGATTGATATATTCTTACAGTTTTCCTAGAACCTGACTTAGGTATGAAGCTTGTTACCCATGTACTAATTAATCTGTCAAAACGTCTAAAAAGGGCTGGGTATGCTTAGGAAACAGTTAGGCATTTCACTACGTTAAGTCAGCAGTGTCAGCTTCTGTTGATGCTATGTAAGGTTTCTTTCCTACTTAAGTATTTACACCTAGTGTTACAATACAAGTTTGTTCAGACGGAGCTGTACTTTCATGTTAGCCTTATGTGTTTAGTGTAATTGACAAGTACTGCTAACTCTCTGCATGGTGCTGCGAAATTTTGCACTTCTTTCCACCCCCTCCAGAGTACTACATTGAAATATTCGTGAGTGGCAAGACTCTGAGCTTGCCTGAGCTTACTTCATACAGTAAGTTCCATGCAAATAAATTGTTATATGAACGGGGTATTCAGCTTACTTCAGAAAACACTGTCCACTGTTAAATTCCTCTGAATTTTGCTTTCTTTATGCTTACATTAGTGTTGACTTATGATGTGTTTTTTTTTTTAGCCTTGGATGGAAGCAGAACAAATATACTTCCTAGTCTCTTCATGTTGTATGTTTCAGTCAAACAGAGCAAGGAAGGCTGTGACAGTGACAGCAAAGGAAACCCTCAATTATTCAGGTAGTTTCTTAGAATGGAAAAATGGGGTGGGGGATGGTCGTCTTGAAAAGGCTGCTCACCACAGCCTGAGAGCGCTGTGGCCACAGTTTTGAGAATGTAACGTGTCTTAATTTTGTTGAGTGCCTTTAAGAGAAGTTAAAATAGGGGAATTAAAATAAA
This sequence comes from Anser cygnoides, assembly GCF_040182565.1. NCBI lineage: Eukaryota > Metazoa > Chordata > Aves > Anseriformes > Anatidae > Anser > Anser cygnoides. The sequence continues at coordinate 20,559,775 of NC_089875.1, read as the reverse complement.
ATAATATTTAAAGCTTCAGTGTTGAAAAAGACTCTTCTTTGGTAATAGAATGATCGTATGAGATTAAGACATAATCTAGACTGTTTACCAGGAAAAACTTCCTGATAGTGAGCCATATGATTTATTATATTAATTTCTCAAGAATACTAAGTACTTTGCTGTGGGGACAATCTTAAAATAATGCTAGACTGTCCACTGGAGCATTTGATGAAAGATTTAAGTCTGTGAGAAAAAATGTACAGTGCTGTGGCTTTGTGATCGTAGAGTCACAGAATGCTCTCAATGAGTTCTTCTCCCAGCCTGTGCTCATGGCTGGGATTGCCCTGACCCAGGTGCAGCACCCTGCCCTTGGATAACTACGTTATTTTGCTGGCATGCATGGCTATCTTCGTGTGCAGAGGTCAAAGCTAAAGGAATTTGACCAGCCTAACAAACCGACAGTGCTGGATGTCAAGTGCTCACTGCAGTGTAAGGGACTGTGCAAAGCGCCAAACAGCAAAGAATCTGTTCCGAATAATGTCGTCAAGGGCTGATGTTTGAAGTCTTTATGTAGCAAACCTTCACCTGTTAGGAAAAGAGATTGAAGAGAGATTGAAGCTTTTTTGTTTTATTTTGTTTTAAACACAATATCTCTTACCCCTTCATGGTAGGGAAATACAGGAAGATTTATAACATGACTCAGAAACTGTAGTTCTGTCAGCCAGTGAAAACCATTAATCTGTAGCTTCCCAAATGCGTTCGGGTTTATTGCAGGCCATGTGTGATTGCATCGTGTGCTGCCTATCTCCATACCTGTTGTTGCATTTGGCATTGGAAAAGCGATGCCTCGACTTGTCCATAAACTATCTAAACTCTCTTTCTGCAGTTTTGGTGTATCAGGAGTTAAAAATGTGTGCATGACATGGTCGCTCTGTATGTTGGAGAATTTGAAAAGTTGAAATCAACTGCGGTATTTGTCTGCAAGTATTTTCTTTGGAGGATGTGTGTTAAGTCTCCCGTGTTATATTTTCAGTAGTTGGTGTACTTCCATCCCTTCTTGACGGAAGGACCATGGCAGTGAGTGGTAGCTCTGAGAAGCCGGTGGAAGTGTGCACAGAAGACATTATCAAGTACGTGGAAGCAGTTTGTGTACCGAGTTTATTTAAACATAGATGCGTTAGCTTGCCAACAGAGAGAACTTTACAAGGACAAACTGTAAGGTCAAAGGAAATTAAAAACAAAAGGACGCCCGATTGCTGTGTCTGGTAGGACTGAACACTGATTGTTCTCTCCTTGTCCTGCCAGGATCGTGATGATAACTGTGTTTTATTTCCTCTCACCAGGTAGGCCATAAGGCATAGTTACTGAGACTTGGTTAGTTTAAATTCAGATCTTTTCCTGGAGATAGTTGTGGAGTGGCATAATTGGATAAAAGTGGCTCGGAGTCTTATGCAAGAGAAGCCAGTGCAATCCAGACTCCTTTTTGTGTACGGAAGGCAAAGCATTACAGTTGTGTATGCACATACTGGCAGTGCAGCACGCATCTCATCCTTATGTTATATTCTAGGAGAGGGGAAAACTGCAATTCAGTTATTCAAGACTGTAGTAAATGTATTTAGTACCTCATACTTCTGACACGTCTGGGTAGGTGGCATCATGATAAGCCCCAAGCAGGAAGCCCAGCTGGTGAGCATGGCATCCCAAAGCCTCTGACCGGTGCTTATTGGCCCCACTGCTGCCAGCACGACCAGCAGCCCGGCTGACCAAACCAGAACATTGGCATGAGCAGAGGTCTGCAGGATCAGGATATCCAGTTATAAGAGGAAATTGCATTTCCAAAGGTAAGCACATGAAAGCAAGTCAGTAACTCTTGGCACTTGTTGTAAAGTCAAGCGCTGTTACATTAAACCTAGAGGTTCATTACTTACAAAGTCAATTGCTAGGATTTAAAACAAAAAGCTTGAGCAGTTAGATTGATGTGCTTAACATGAGTTCCTTTTGCATGCTTTTTAGCTAGGTCTGGGAATAAGTAAACACCTCAAATAATCTCTGGTTTTGTCATCTCTTTGGTAGTGTGCTTGCTTCCTGTGTTATGAAAGGCATCATTAGATTAGCTGTGTTTAAGCTTCCTGTCTCACTGGGTTTTTTCCATTATTTTTACAATCTCTTTCAGAAGGCACCGGTATAATATTTCTGTAATGAAGGTTTCACTTTAATTATATATTTTCAGGTTGAGTTTTTTTTTTCCTCTCCACCTTCTTTACTCTCTCTAAAATAACTTCCTAACTGATGCTTTCTCAGATTTTTTGTTTAATGGCATGTGCTATTGTAATAACATGCAGGCTGAGAAAAATAATACGACTTCTGTCTAGAACTAGTGCTCTTTGATAATTTGTGCAAAAAGCTAGACGGCCTGTTTAGCTGTATAGCTGTTTATTCCTGCTCTGTGAAGTGCTACTTCTAAATTATTTTTTTTATGTGTGGTGTATGTGCTGCAAGAGCAACGTCCTTCACTGTGCCAGAGCCTGATGACTTCAGTTCTCAGGAGGCAAAAGAGAGCAGGTCTTCAACATATTGTATCAAGGTGTGGTTATTTTGGTGGTTTGTTTTCAGTTTGTTAGATGTCTGCTTATCGGGAAGAAGGATAAACTCACCTGTGTGATAGCTCTGGTTCGACAATACAAATCGTGTGAACTGTGTTGTTTACTTGCTCTAAGCAGCCACTCTGTTACTTTTCTTGGCATTTTGTGGGGAAAGTGCTTTTGTTTGATTGATAACCCTTTGTCTGTGAACTTTGGCTGAAAAAATAAGTATCTGACGTGCATGGTGTCATGTTTGGCTCAAATCTAGGGTGGCACTTTGGAGACCTTCTGGCTTCTGTTAATAAAACAAGTAGGAGATTTTTGTTAGTTACTTTGAAAGCAGCAAACCTGACTTCAAAAGGTGAGAATTTTTTGATTCCATATTTTCATCTTTTAGCATCTCCCTGCAGGTGAGGAACAAAATAAGAAGCTGGCTGAACTCTTCTAATCTTGAAATATATACGTTTTAGCATAATCTCATACTGTTAAGCTTGCAAACTCTGGACACTGAGTATAACTGTGCTGGATTTCAGATGCAGTTGCTTACTTATCAAAGCAAAAGGAGGCTTTAAAGCAAAAAGCAGAGTGGACTTTTCATAATAGTGTGGTGGGATCTCCTCTGGGATGTTTCGCTTTCTTTAGACCACGGGCAGACATTTTGTCATTGGTGTGTATTCTGCTTAGCCGTTTGCCTGTCCCTTATGGGTAAGTCTCATTTTCTGTCTAAAAGTGCTGTTAGTAAAGGGCTTTTCTTGATGCTTTGGCAAGGGTTTCCTTTGATGCTGTGGCAGACTCTGGGTCCATTCTTCAGGTATGTTCCAAATACATTCTTTTTCTTTCCAGGATAACTTTGGAGATGAGATGATCTTGATTTCTAATGGACCTCTGTATGTCTGTAAGGCCATTTCTAATAATAGATGCTAGTTGCTTGTCAGGGTGTGTATTTGCCTATAACGTTGGTGAATTTGCAGCTCTCGGTGTAAGTAAAGAGTGAAGTAACATGTGAATGTGGAGGTCCTTAGGCTTGTATTTAGGTTTTACCCCCCTGGTTAAAGTTGTTTGGTTTGGCAAATGCAGCTGCTGCCTTGCCAGTTGACGTTTCTCTAAGGATTTCACATCAACTCGTGTGTTACCGCTATCTAACGTGTATTAGCTCCTTCTGTGTTTTTAATATTTAAATATAGTACTGAGCTTGGGAGTTTTCAGGACCTAGTCTTCAGATTTTTCTTTTTTTTCATATTCCATTTTTTTGGGATGCCAGATAGAATGCCGCGAATCCAGAAACTAATTATTACCTGAAATTTTCCATGACTTCTATTTCTTTCTGTGTGAAGTCATTGATTCATTTATTAAATCATTTAGGCTCTTTCTGAATATGACACCTGTGGCAGAGTTAAACAGGAGAGTTTGCACCAGTTTGTCATGAGCATTCATGTTAATCCACTAACTTAATTCTGCTGTGGCAGCTGCACTAGGGTGTAAAATCTCGATCTTATTTCATAATGATGCTTCTCCTTTGCACTTCCTGTCATTTAATTTATTTGCCTCTTAGAACCATGTATTATTTTAGCAAGTGACAGATTTATATTTTTAATTTTTTGCCTGTGGCCACAGGACGAGTAGCTTCTTTCTTTCACTTAAAAGCCAGCTTCAAGGGCACCCTAATTGATTGCTTTCACTCAGTTGCCGATGTTATGCTCTTCATTTGAGCATCATTGTCTTGATAGTAATTAAACAAAAGCCCAATTAAGTCTCATGCTATACTCGGGAAGTAGCTCGCCAGAATTTGACAGGTGAACAAAGGAAGTTTCATTGACAAATTTGTTCAGAGGAAGATGTCTCAGTGGAGGTCTCAAAAGCAGTGCATGTGATTTTAGCCGTGTAGCAGCTATTGCTTTTAAATTATTTTAGATCTGTGGCTAGTTCTTCTGCTCTGAAGATGTGAATGAGAGCTGGAGAACTAATTTCCATCCAGCGTCAATGTGAATGTAAATCTGTAAAGAGTCACTTTAAGAGTGGAAAGAGGAGAATGAATTAGAGCAATGTTATTTCCAAACTGTGGCTTGCATGGCTCTTGGCATTCACCCTGCTGAAGAAAGTGGCTTGAGAAAGGTGGGGAAGGGAAAAAGACACCTGGGGAGGAGAAGAGCCTGCTTTAACAGAGCTTTTTAGAATGGTTAAGGGACCACTCTATTATTGCATGAAAACTTGTCAAATGTTAGAAGCAGAATTTCAGATGGGTCCTCAGCTTTCTCTCCTGCACTGTTAACTTTTTTCAGTAGCCACAACTCTGTCTCACTGTATATCAAAACCAAGGCAGTAATTGTCGATGGTTCCAAGTACGTGTGTACATTTTTATGTTTGATTTCCACTGAGCCGTAAACACTCTGTCCTTTGCCTTTTACTAGCTATTGGCTTGGCTATTCCTTGTGGACAGGAAAGCTGTGTTTAATGCTTTGTAAAGTGGCCATCAGTTCCTTGCTTTTATCTCTGTTCAGCATAAATTATTTTCAGCAAGGCCACAGAGCTGTTTTGGCCAAGATTTTCAGGTGTCCCTTGTGGAGAGCTATTTCAGGGTAAAGGCTTAATCTTACTGTTTCTTTCTTCCCCTTCTCTCTATTTCATTTCTCCTTGAAGAATACTGATCCTGAATGATTGGAGCCCATGGTTGGTCCCCACCCTCTTTCATGGCTTTTTTTTTTTCTGTTGGCGTTTTCATAGTTAACCCACAACTGGATAGGCTGAAGCATATTCTTTTGCCCTTAAGCTTGGAAACTTGGTGTGCGCTGTAACTGCAATATTTCTAAGGGGAAATTCAGCCTCTAATTATCAAATTAGATGCACATTCTGGTTCTTTGGCATGACTTTACTTCTGCCCATCTGTTAGGTTGGCTCTTTGCCCTCTCTGAAAGTAGCCTACCAGTCCTAGCTGAGCAGAGGAGCCAACCAAAGATGGGTTAAGAGAGGCAGCCTGCAGAATGCTTTATGTTAAATCCCGCTTGCCAAAAGCTCTTCCTGTTTGCAAACAATGTCAGCTTAAGCCATATGCTTCATTACATGGGATGACATCTGTGCAGACAGATGCAGGCATGGCAATACAAATGACATTTGATAAGGAAGGGCATATGTTATGAAACCAGACACCACGATGGGTTTAAGACCTTGTCTTTACTGCATGTGCACATGGAAATAGAGAGCGCTTGTGTGTTCTGCTGTGAGAGAGCATTCCTCAGTCAGGGTCGGACCTTTGGAGCACATCGGTGTTGCAGGTTTCTGCTAGGTGTAACAGCAGTCATACGATTCAGTTGTTGCAAGTTATTAGCCCGGATCAGTATTTGGCTTTGGTGCTCGTACTGGTAACTTGCATCGAGGGTCCAGCAGTTTGTACCGTGTAACAAAACGTGTTTGGGTAACACCAATGAAGGAGGTTCTGTTGTGGACTGTCGTCTTGAAGGATTTCAATGCTATCTTCCAAAAATACCTTCAGGGAAATTCACGGATTTGGTTTTCAGAAATACATAATTTGAATGTGAATTTTACATGTCCAGGTAGACGAGATCCTTAAAAAGCTTATCTTTTAGAGTAATTTCTTTGCCCCTTTGCCACATCATGCTGCTTTTTCACCAGAGGTGAGGTTTCTGTCTAAAGCTACTTTTCCCAATTACCTCTGCTCTTTGGATTTACAGTGTGAGCATGGCATTTAAAAACTAGAAATTAATTTTAGTTATTGGAGGCTTCAAAGAGATACAGTCAAGATCCAGTTATAGCTCTCTTAAGCCAACTTCCACATTCTAAGCCTGTCTGAGCCAGTGTCATTTATTTTTCTACTCCAGCAATGCTTTGTGTTGTTGCTGTGCATATGGTACAGCAGCATACGTACAAACGAGGGACTTGGGGTTATACTTGGAGCTGTTCAGACCAATGAAGTTAAAGAAGCGATACAGAGCTGTGCAGCTGGCAGAGGAGAGGGGAGAGCAAGCAGTGATCCTTGCACCACGACCAGGGGAGGTCAGTAGATGGTTCTGAAGGTGGCTCCGGAGTGGTTTAATTTCCCTCTGCTGCCACATCCAGAAATCCCTAGGTTACGTTTAGTAATTTTGAAGTGAGGCAGAGCAGTTGCTGGTAATGCAGACAGAACTGGCCTCAATCACAACAGCACCAAATAGGAGTGGGGATTCAGACTGTGAAGGAAAATTAGCAGTCTTTGTGTTCTCCAGATTAAGCTTTGTATAAACTGAATCTTAACAAACCAAAGAAAAGGCATTTTAAGTGTTTCTGCTTTGATTTCTATGGTCAGCAAGGTGTTAACTGCAGCAAGTCCAGGCAAAACATTTTGATGCTGAGGTGTAATGTAAAGAAATATTTGTGACATTCACAGGGGAGTTCTTTTTATCGGGTGCTAGTGTGGAAACAGTGTTAACTTAGTGTATTTAATTAAAATACATTGAGTAAATATATTCTGTTGGAGGTTTAGAGCACAAAAAAAAAACCAAACCCGTGTAGTATTTGTGATGTATGATTTACTTGAAAATTGCTTATTTAGTGCTTGGATGAAAGGAAAACACATCTTTCAAAAACAGTGGACAGGTACTGGAATATACATATAGATAGATATGTAGGTCTGTAGTAAATAGTTATGGAAATTGGCTTTGTTTCTCTGACAGTCTGTTTTCATAGCTCCTATATATTGAAGACCTTTAGCCTTGTTTGAGGAACTTGCTGTTTTCCAAATTAGATGTTTGGGTCTGATAATTGTGCAGGGTAGGTGACTTTAATTTTTCATCCATTGGGATTTATTTTTGCAGCATTTCATGGAGTGGTGACTCTCATTCCTTGGTTGCTTAAGGTCAGTGTTACATTTACTAACTGAAAGAGCTCCAGGAGCATGTATAGCTGTCAAGTGCTCAGACTGAATGTGGTTAGTTGAATTTGCAGCATCATGGTGGGGAAGCCAGTCTGGAGGAAGAGGATTTCCTTAATCATACTGATACAGCCACTTTCTCTACAGAGTTTTTTTCTGCACTTCCAGGACGGTTTCACTTCCAGCTTGGATTAGAGAAAGGAATTCTGTAAAGCCTTGAGAACTGTCGGTTCCTCTGGTTGGTTGGGGTTATTAAGAAACTTTGAGTACTTCTTTCTGTCCCTTTTCTCTCTCTGTTGGTTCATCTGTAATAGTGGGTTAATAATAATACTCCTGTCTCTCCCCCAAGTGCTCCATCACCATGGTAGAAGAAGTACTCCCAGTGTTAGGTATTAGTCACGTTGTGCTCATTAACTCTTTCCTTAAAGTGCTTCCATCCCAAATCACTCCCCTGTTTCATTTCAAACCTGATTTAGGAGCTGCATGACGGGATTTCTGACAGCTGTCCAGACTAGATGAAAATTCAGTGCAAGTTACTTGGATTACATTGTAGAGACTGAGGCGTGTATTGGCATTTCTTCTCTCACTTTATTAAACTACTAAAAATTGCACCTGTTTGTAAAATCTGCATATCTGTACTAAATTATCTGGATTGTACAGAAACGTATACGGAAAAGTTGGCTTTATTTTGCAGAAGGTCAAGGATACCCTTATAATTCACATGTAAATTTTTGGGTACATAAAGCGTGGCTTAAGTCTGCAGTGCTTTCAGTTATTGTTGGCTCTCTGTGCGTCTGCATCTACACATGCTTTTTCCTGCTGAAGGATCAAAAAAGTGTTTTATTTGTTTGGTTACATGATGAATTGCTTTGTTATTGCTTAAGCAAAGTAGCCAGAGGAAAGGCTCTGGCTTGTTTGGCCTGCACAGTGTTTTAATGGCAGCATTGCCGGAGACAGCAAGCACTGCAAAAATGGGCGAAACTAGCGGTGTTCTCCCTCGTTCTCATAGTATGTTTTCAGGGGGAATGGCTTACCCCCTGTTTTTCCTTTGTGCATTGATTCTCAGTGCTGCTGTGCCTTTTGTAGTTAAATGTGCCTACAGAGATTGTGTGGTTTTTGTCTTTATTGTTTTGAGTTGGTGAGACAGGAAAGGGACTGCTGGTCACGAGGCATTGCACAACACGCTTTAATAACGGGAGTCATCTTTCCTTCAGTATTAACTTCCAGAGGATTGCTCTTCTTGCCTCCTTTCGTTGCTCCTAAAAGTGTTTTCAGTGCGGTGTTCTGCCAGCTGTGGGACCGGGCTCTCCAGCCCAAGCCAACCATCCAGGCTTTTGTTGTGATTTTAAGCATCAGCACTCAAAAGAATTCGGAGGAAATCCATTGCCTGGTGCTACCAGCCCAGCAGCTGCATGAAGCTTCAAAGCTGTCATCTGACACACTGGAGAAATAGTTTTTATTTACAAAAACTCCCCTGTCAGTGCTTATTAGAGAATTTAGACGTTAGGAACTTCCTTGGATAGCTCGCCTCCGGTGCTGATGGCTTGCTTTGAAAGCCTGTTTGCTTGCTCCTCTGGTACAACAGTGGCAGCTATGTAGAAAGGAGGAGCGAGACAACTCTGAGTTACCATCTGGACCAAGTTGGGGATCAAGTCAATTTCCCTTTAGTGTAATGCTGAAAGGAATGCCTGAAGTTGAAGGCTGCCACATCTTGCAAACCAGATGCTATGCAAGTGCTGAATATATTGATGCCTGGCAGTAGTGGGGGACAATAAGAAGGCGGTGTATGTGTTAGTCCTCCTTTGAAACTTGCCAAATTAAAATGATAGTAGCTTCAAATAGGTAGCGCCACTGAAGTTATATTTAAAAAAAAATATGATGCCTATGTTGTGCTGGCTGAAAAATAGGCAAAAAGAGCATTACCAGAAAACAGGGATTTTCAAATCATCTAGGAGATTCCATTCCCTTAATTGTTTTCTTTACAGAGACAACCTGTAACTTAGCCCATGGTTGTTACAGGAGGAGTTATGCCATTGCAGATCTCTCCTAATGGTGTTATTCCTAACCGTGATAACTAATGATATTAATCCTCTGACACAAGCTTTCCACTGCTGTGATCATTTGTGCACGGTACTCTGGAGCTGGGGGAAAAACAATGTCAGCAGCTAGCTGGTTACTGGAGGAGCATGCATGTTAAACCACCTGACATCTGGTGAGTCACCCTCCAAGAATGTGTGATTGAATGATAGCTAACTGATTAGCCCAGTCGATTAAGGCCAAATATATCTGAAGTGTGGAACGCTATTTCTGAAGGTAGCTGGAAGTGCAAACACCCATAGTTTACAGACCTTACTATAGTATAAATGATGGCTGCAAAAAAATCTTCCACAAGAATTGGCTTGTGCAGTAAGCATGCATTGCTTGTTTATAAGCAACTATTTCTGACGTTTTTAATGCACTTTTTTAATGTTGTTAATTCATTTCTGTTGTTAATGACTGAAGGAGAATTGCTACAGCCGGTTGTTTTCTGGTTGATTCCCATCTAGTGAAGTGACTTACCTGTTGAGGAGCTTCCACAGTCTTTTGACTGAAGCCTGCATCCTGGCTCTGATGGTAAGAGCAAAATGCAAACGTTGAGCCAACATTTTTCTTAAAATCCACATGCTGAGCAAGACAAAGAAAAGTTCAGTTCCCTGGCACAGATGCTGCATAGGTAAGATGTGAGCATAAGTCGTGGTGAGAGATGTTCTGTAACACATTTGTGTTGGGAACACAGGCCAGGGTTTGAAGACGTGTTGACCTATTCTATGAAGTAGGAAAAAGCAGAGGTTGTTCTTAAAGTTTCGTTTAGCTATATTTTCTGTTGAGAGAGAACAGAGTATCACCTAATAAGTCTCAAACTACTGTTGTAAATAAGGAATCATTCCAGAACGTGATCGTGGTTGTAATCCTGCAGCACTTAGCTTTGGGCATTGCCAAAGAGGCCTGATGTGCCACCTCCTCTCCTCAGCCTGTGTTGCCACTGCCTGATAGTTTTACGTTCAAGTGCTTCGGTGCAGATTGAGCAGCTTAATAAGACGTAGCTATTCAGGTGGTCAGGGTCTCTACTACAATACTTAAGCCAAGTATTTGACTTCTCCAAATGAAGGGTATCTTTTGGATACTATGGATTTAAAATAATGAAAATGCAATGAAGATGAAAAGTGAAATGCCATGCTGGATTCACTAGCAGTGACTTGTTACTGGAATGTGAAACAGTCTAAGATCAGTTCGTGCTTACAGATGGAGTATTGAAATTATGAAGCTGACTGGAACATGGGGCTTTGAAACAACTAATCCTGTGCAGTGCTTTTGTTTTGGTCATTTTGTAGATGCCTTTGTATCTTTGGAAAGAGTTATGACCATTGTTTCTGGTATTGTACACACTTACTGCACAAGCTTTTACTAAATTACCATTGTGAGACTTGCATCTTGTTAAACAAACATAGATTGAAACAGATTCCATGCTGTAAAAACAACCGCACACAAGCCAACTTCTTTGTGCATGTGGGTTATGTATCATTTCCCCTCAGGAATTAACAGCATACCTTGAACTCCACTTTTTAATTTGACTGAGAGAGCGAGCCTTGCATACAGAAGAAGAAGGGAGGAAAGAAAAAAAAACACCTCCTGGACTCTAATCTCTTAATCTCCATAAAATGCTTGAATGTTTAGCTTTGATAATATATGAAACAAATCTGGTGGTCCGTAACATTTCTGAAGTGCATTCCCCCTTCTTTTTTTTTTGTAGCAAAAAGAAATCAAAGCAGACATAAAATGATGTATGACAGATGGGTTGGTGTTGGTTAGGAGTTAGCCCTCAAGCATGAAGAAATTCCATAGCTCTAACTCTGCCTTCTAATATGCCAGTGGAAAGTCACTTTGGTGGCCTGGTGATGATTCCTTTCCTGATGTAGCATAATTTTCCTGCCAGTGGGGTCACCATGCATTTTGCATACTTATTTATTAATCCTTTTGATGCCAGAAAAGGGATTATTCAGAAGTAACGTCAAGAAATGGAACTCTTTGGCTAACAAGATTTTTACACTTGGAGGCAGATCTTCTGAAAAATGTGTGATGTCTGCCTCATTCTTGGGATCAGAAACTGGCTGAGATTCAAAGTTAGGTAATTGAAATGAGAAGGCAATTTAACAGTCACAGCTATAGGGTAGGTTTTGCAGTCAAAGAAACTGCTTTGCAAAAATACTGTATGCAAGGGAGAAGCTTTCAATTCCATTTTCTATGTATATTTCCAAAGGGAGATAGTTTTAGGGTGCTTTTGGATCCAAGGTGGAACTACCTTCCTTCAGGATAGCAGGAGAGAGCTAAGCCCTATTTTCAGCATGCATTTGTAGGTGAGGTGATCTCCAAACATGTTGTAACTACTCTGCTATAATTAGTTCTAGTGCAAGGAGGTTCAGCCTCTGTTTGTTAAGTCTCTAAGGTTGAGTTTAGTTGCTAGTTCTTTAGTTGTTTTGGTTTTAGGTACGGTGTTTTGATCTTTCTATGGTAGATATCTCATACAACCAGCATGTCCTGGTCATTTAAACATAGGTAAAATGGATGTGTTTTAGAAAAGCTTTTAGCTCTTAAAGTAGATACCTGTCTTTTGTATTAAAGTGCTTGTCCCTGGTATTTTTCCAACCTTTGTGATCTTATAGTATGAGTTAAAAAAATAAATAATAAATTCATAGCAGGGCTGCCTGCTTGAACAGTCTGCTCCAGAAATGCCTGTATGACCTAATCAGAATAAGAAACAAATAAAATAATAGCACTAAATGGTGTGGGGATTAGATTGGCAGGAAACTGGACCATGGTTAACTCCACTCATGTGTGCTGCAAGCAAGCTGAGCCCCACACCCACGCTGTTGGTGTTAGTCTTTAAAGTTTTGTTGGCAAAGCTCTGCCTTTTAGGAGTGGGAAAACAAGTCATACCCACAACAGACACAGTTCTGCTGGCAAAAAGCTCCGTGTAGTTTCTGCCAGTTTAGCGAAACCCTTTGGCTTATATTGTTTATTCCATTCAAGGAAGAGGCTTGGCTACCCCTTCCCTGCCATGTGCCTTCTTCTCCAGCCCCGCTGAAGCTGTGTCTCAGCGAGTGGGGTCTGCTGAGAGAGTGCTGCCACCGCCGCAGTGCCTTTCAAGTGCTGGTAAGCCATTAGAAGGAGCTGCCATCATCTCAGATCTTAATCTGTTTTAGCAGATAAAGAGGAAAATGCTATCAGAGGAGATGGAGATATCATTTGGGTGCAGAAATCGCATGAAAAGAAGAACGCGAGTTGTGTAAGAAGTGCCAAAACCTCTGATGAGTTTCCTTGGGACTTGTCAGTTTTCGTGCACCGACTCCGCTTTCTCCGTGACATGTTTTGCCTGGAGGCAGCAGTAAGCCATCAAAATATAACAGGATATCCTGCCACGCAAGGGCGAAGATCTTAAGGATCCAGGTCTCCCAAGGCTGTGGCTGGCTGATGTAAGCTATTCTCAAGTGGAATCTCCAGTTTTGGAGTGATATTTTTTTAAGTTGTTTGTTTTGTTTTGTTTCAAAAAGAAAACGTTGCATGTTTTTGCATACCACCAACTGCTCACAGAAGATAAGAAATTGCAGCAGCCAAAGCTTCAGATTTATTGCTGTGGTCGATTTCCTGTTATTTTTAATAGGATGTGGCCCCTCCACTTTCAAACTACTGAGCTGTATCAAAGAGAGTGGATCGCGTTTCAGACCGCCGTGCCTGTGGGTTTTTGAACACATGCTCGTGACCGGGCTTCAGGCACCCTGAGCAGGGTTAGAGCTGGTTTAACGCTCTCTTTGTGTTCGCAGACATGTGCCAGCTGCCGGGAATGAGGAGTTTTAGGAGCTGGTATTTGGTTCACTTTAAAGTAGCTTTGTTTTTTTCTGTTGTTGTTGTTTTTAAGCAAACAACAATGAAAACGCCAAAAAACCTCCATAAATTTGGGAGTTTGCAGCTGGCTGATAGAAGAGAGAGAGGTTCAGGCTCTTTGTCGTGGCTGGAGTGGTGGGAGGAAATTGGCTGGTGAACTTTTAGCAGGTAAAATTGGGGTTAAACATCAAGGTTTTAGCAGAGAAATGTCTCCACCCCCTCCGATTAATTTTGTTTGGATTCTTTTGACTGTTTTCATTCAAAACCGTTTTGAGCGCTGTGTGTAAGTAGTCAAAATATCCCTGTGTTCTGGTGTGCGATAAAAAATAAGGGAATGGCAAACTGAGCCAGGCTGTAACAGAGCCCTGGAGAGGGTTAGGGGAGGGAGTTCAGCTGGTCTGCAATTGCTGTGGTGCTGGTAGGACTTGGAGGGAGGTTAGCGCCCTGCTCGGGGTCCAGAGTAACTGCCTGCAGTCCTTGTGCGTGGCGTGACGCAGTTGCCCTTTGGCAAGCTGAATTCATAATTGTCATTGTTCAGTAGCCATTTGTAGACTTCATAGTAAATTTTAAAACTGCCGTTTACAAAACGCTTTGTTGTTTTGCTTTTCAGTCAGACTTCATACAGGCCTTTTGTGTCTTGGTGGGCTTGGGTGGTGTCTTTGTCCTCAGACCATCTGTTTAAATTTCAGTAGTAGTAATGAGCAATGAAGTTAATTTTAGGGGTGTATACTTGAATGTTTTCATCTACCAAGGTTCTTAAACCCCAAGTCACACAGAACAATAGGTGCCTCTCTGATCAATATTTCACAAAGCTTAAGGCCATGGGTACATGTCTCTTGGGATTTAGCATTAGCAATTGATCAGTTTTAGCAATAAATTTTCAGTGTCCATCCTTAAAAAGTCATGAGCCGCGTAGTAGTTTTGACACCTTGGTAGTGTAATTATTTTCCCTTTCTCTGTCCTTCTGGATAAGATTCTTATGCCTTCTATTAACGATGCTGTTAGGAAACAAAAGCAAGCTTTTCAGATCACTTTAAGACTGCTGATTTGGTTTCTTATGATAAACAGTTGTGACTGGTACAATCCTCTGGGGAGTTTCTATGTGTGAGAGGTGGGTAAGCAAAATAAAGATAATTTTCAAGTCCAGATGACTTGAAAAGTTTATATAGAATTCAGCACGTCTTGAGGATTGGTAAACCTTTGTCTGCTGATTCTGGAGAAGTTATTGGAAATGCATGGCAGGTTTCAATTCTGAAGGTGAGAGCGCAATTTTCAAGGATCTAATTAATAGTGCATTTAAAGAACGAAATAGTGTTTTATAAATTGCATAATACTACCTGAAGGTATATCTGAATTATAAAGTTTGTTCCTAATTGAAACTCGGTTGCTGATTAGGCAGTTTGTAATTCTGATGAGCTGTATTCTGTTGACAGAATTTTGCTGATACTGGAGAGGGGAACTTTGATCAAAGAGACCATCGCTACCCTTACCAGCTTTTTAAGGTCTAAGGAAGGGCCTTTTTGTGCCTCAGATTTGGCACCAGTTTTCCAGCACTGATACTCCATTTGTAAGTACAGTCTGGCCTTCAGCTTCAGAGCCCATAACATAAAGATTTTTATCCATTTTCTCTTTTTGGTATTTGCCTTTGTTTACTGGGAGCTCTTCATACAGAAGCCATGTGTGCTCAAGTGAATATAAATATTTTCCTTTAAAGGTTACAATGTCTTTACGATGTTGCCTGAAACTAAAGTTGAAAATAAACTTTACATTTTAAGCATGTGTAATTTGTTTTTACAGTTACAGTGGGAAAGAATTTATGCTTAGCATCCAAGCAGTGCATCTCCAAAGGTTTTCTGTAGTTCTGTGTCAACAGAAAATGCATTCTCTGCAGTTTTTTTTTTAAGGGAAAGAAAAGGCTAATTTTTAATTTCAGAAAAATCTTTGGTAGTAATGGTGAAAGGTATGTGTTGTCTCTTTCAGTGCTATTGTTCGTGTCCTAAAGAAGGACCTTTCACAGAAATTTAAGTTTTGTGTGCTTTAAGGTAAGAAAACATGGTAGTGCTGCTGAAAGCAGTGACTGTGCTTTCTCTGTCAAATTGTTCCTGTCTCTGTGCTGGTGTCTCCCAGTTGATCCAGCAGATCCAGCTGAAAACTTTGCTGGGAGATGAACTGAGCGAGAGATGATCCCAGAGGTGTAGCAGCAGGGATGCACTTGGAGGCACAAGGAATTGGAGGATAGGAGTGATGGGCCAGGTAAGGACAGCATGGGCTGCTCTGCCAGCAGAGGTGTCTTATGCTGCCTTGAAGCATAGCAGAAGTACATTGAGGTGTTTAGCATCTTGTTTTAAGAGGGAAGGTGTATTCTTTCCTTTGCTTGATCAGTAGGTTCACTTAACAGTTCAAGTAAACTGGAGTTCTTGTATCTGACTTAGCTACATCTTACATATGTACAGCTACTAGTTTCTTCTCTTCTAGCAATTTCATGAAGGATTTGAACTAAACTTATTTTCCATTTTAGCTAACAGTAGGATGTCTCATGTTTCCTGGAGAAATTGCTTCCTCAAGCAAATCTGTTGGTTACTTACAATGTTCCAAACCATCTACATTTTTATACAGATACTTGTTTTGACTTTGTTTTCTTAGAAAATAAACAAGATTCAGCTGTCACTCAGATTTTTTTTCAGTCTGTATTCTCCTTGGGATGTTCATAGTGCATTTCATATACTGGATTTTATTCCTTTTTGGTTGCAAGAAGTATAATAATACCTGATGAAGGTGTCTTTGCATGCAGTAAAACTGTCCAGAAGCTCTCTGCTTCAGACTCTAGATAGGAAAAATCTCCCAGCTTAGTTTATGAAGACTACTGGCCGAATTCTTTAGGCCAAAACCACAATGACTTCGGGGAAAAGTTGTGTGTAAGTTACATGCAGACGTTATGGTTCCTTCCATGGAGTCATAGTAATGCCAGTTTCCGTGCTTGCTAACATGGCATTGGGCTTGAAAATGGCTGCAGAGACTCTAATGGTGTTATCCTTCTCAAAGATTTTCCATTTTAGAAAAGTGAGCTTATCAAGCTGGCAATAAGCTGTGATGCCTTTTTAGTCAGGCCATTTCAAATGCAGAGCTTACAGAAGCCTTGTTTCCCTCATGGGAACTTGCCCAACGCAGTCCTTACCTCCTGTGCACGTCATGCACTGTCATAGTTCCTTTCTGTGTGACTTGTAATAACAATTTGTTTCTTGCCATCTTCCCCACCCCCCAGTGCGGCAGGAGAACTGTTTGTCTTTCTAAATTTAGATATCCATGGATACATATAATATTTTTCTGTTTCAGCTTGGCAGTTTAAATTGCGTATGGAAAAGAAAAGTGCATTCCACTACAGGAAGTCTGCAAGTGGTATTCTTCGTTTACAGGAGAATAAAATGTTACATGGACTGTCTCACTCTTCCTTCTGTAGAAGGAAAACAATACTTACAAAAGCAGGTTTATACTAATGTCTTTAGCCAGACTCTTCCTCTCTTTTCATTGTGTGATGTACAGGGTACCACCATGCAAAGGGGAGACAGTGATATAGGGGATGCTACAAAGGCATGTAACTTTAATACCACTTGAGATTTTTTTATTGTTGTTCCTGTTTTGTTTCTCTAGCTAAAAGAGCATGTTCAAACGTTCTCAAGTACATGGATCATTTGTACACATACAATGTAGGTGTTCTTGCCTGGACGTCTCCCTTCAGTTTGCAAGATCCCAGACAATCTTTTTCTTGTGTCTAATTTCTTAAGACCCCACCAGTAGCTATGACCATTGAAAATACTGTAGTGGTGTGAAGTCATGTAATACGTTATTGCTTTTTTGGCTATAAAAATAGTTCTTTGTTTTCTAGAATACCTATGATGTGTAAAAACCGAAGGAAAAAACAAGTGAGAGATCAGCAGGCTATTTGGTGTCTGTTGTGGCCGGCAGCCTTGGTTCCAGAACAAGCTACTTTGCCTTGTTAACTTGCTGAAGCAACTGTAAGGCTTTGCTCATCTGTACACAAATACATCATTCCCACCTCTGAAGTACCGGAGGAACAGAAATGAACCTGCAGGATTTGATAGCAGCAATATGCTAATGTAAAGTTATTGTCATGGAGTGGCATAATTGTGCTCTTGGTCTCTGAATAATAACCCACATAAGTGGATTAGCCTGACCCTTGAAAATGGGTAATTAGTTGTTATGTTGGACCTCTGTACTGAAAGAGCTAGAAGATAAATTAGGTTGAGGAGGTTTCTAGCTTTGTTTTCGTATTGGTTATGCGAGTCCCAGATTTTGGGGAATTTTCTTTTTGTTTGTTTAGTAGACATGAATCGGGGCTTCTTTTTACTTGCTCTCTATAAGAAAGGGGGGGGGTGGGGAAAGTAGATGAGTGGAGGGAAAAAAGTGCAGCCTGGATAGGCAACAGAGTTAAGGAGAAGAATCTGGTCTAAATTAAGTAAATTACATGGGATTCATTCTACCCGCTGATTACTTCTTAAGAATACTTTTGAAACTTGTACAAATTGGCCATTTGGAAAGTTTTTTGCTTTTTCCTATCTGCACTGAAGAAAACCTTTTCTCTAAGTTCTCTGGTTATTTTTGGCAATCATATTGTTTTCTCCCTGCTTTTTCTCTACTTTATGCCAAAGTGGTGGGCTTTTTGTCCTGCTTTAGCAAGCAAATACCTGCCATAATTCAAAAAGTTTGTTTTTCTTCCTGTAAAGCTGAATACTTTCATACCTCGTGATGAGGAGAGGTGCTGTGTGGGTCTTACTAGGAGGCACAATAATATTTAGCCGAATGGCCTGAAGAAGGATCATGCAGTGTGAACTTGGTCTTGTGGCTGTCTTTATTTTCATTTGTGAAACCATGGCAAAAGATTTGCACTGCCCTTGTCGCTGTCAGGATGTGTATCTGCCAGGGTGTACGTCCTTTGGGGTGGGTTTACGTGAGTGTTCAGAGCTAGTAACGAAGGATTGTGAAACTTGTCTGTTGTAAGTAGCTAGTGTATTGATGCTGTCTTCCAAGATGGCATATGCTTGCTCCAGGAAGGGCTTGAGATACCTGTCTCTCCTAAGAGTTGAACTGCTGAAGAGCTGTTTATGGCGTAGCTGAATTACAACTTCGAACAGCAGCGAACAGCTCGTGCTGTGTCCTGCAGCAGCTGATTGTTCAGGTGGGATTAAGTGGTTAGAAAGAGGAATGCATCCTTGCCTATTATGGTGTTTAATGGTCCCAAGAAACACTTTGTTTGCAAATTAACAATTTTTGATTTCCTCTGTCAGAACACCTGATGGAGTAGGAGGATCAACACGAGAAACAGGATTCTTGTACTGTCTTTTAGGTTTTATTTTTGTGACCTTTTGGGATTCCCTCTCAATCCTCTATCTGTGTTTTTGTTTGTTTGTTTTGTTATTGTCATTTATTTTTTTTTCCTGTTAACTTTTCTTCAAATCTCTCTTTTTTTTCCCTCCCTCCTTCTTGATGGAGTCATGATTTTTTTTATAAACTTGAATATTTTGCAGTATTCTCTTCCCAGTTGAATTCTAGGCTTTGTGATTTTAATAGATTTATATTGTTTTTGGCATAAGCTGTATTATTAAGGGCCAGGTATATTTTACTCTGACAAGTTTATATATCAAAGCCTAAAACAAAACAAAAGACTGAAGGAATGTAGCAGCTTGGCAGCCGTTGAGTACACACCCCCAAAGCAATGAAAACTGCTGTTATGGTATCCCATAGTACTGTGATAGTATTCCATCAAATCTTCTTGGTTTGGGGCTGAGAAACACAAGGCTATATGAGTAGTTCATGTTCGTTGCTTTTAGAAACTTTATAAAAATAGACGGGTATAATAACAATAAATGAATTATTCTTACAAGGATATCCTGAATTTGACATGCCAGTATTTGACTTTGAACTTGAGTCTGACTTAAAAATGGAGGTTGTTTTGGAGATAGCCCTTCAGAAGGATTCTCCTATTTATGCTGCGTGAATGCCTGTGTTATATTTAGGCACTGAGAATACTTTTGGGCTGACTGTCCTGTGTTCAGCAGCCTGGGGGGTGGCTGGGGAAGATACGAGCTGTGGTTCCTTTCACAAGGGTAGAATCATAGACTCGTAGAATCGC
The DNA here is from genome assembly GCF_040182565.1 of Anser cygnoides. Taxonomy (NCBI): domain Eukaryota; kingdom Metazoa; phylum Chordata; class Aves; order Anseriformes; family Anatidae; genus Anser; species Anser cygnoides. The sequence continues at coordinate 20,540,286 of NC_089875.1, read as the reverse complement.
TTGTGTCTGAAGGGACCCTAGAGATCATCTAGCTCCAGTTTGAGTGCTTTGGACTCTTCCCAGAGATTCTGTTCCCCCTGAAAACGAGTCAGCTGAGCCTCTTGTGTCTCCTACAGCCCCCCTGTGGGCTGAGGGGCTGAGCCGTGCCCGGCTGTGGCCTGGTTGCCTTTAGCAGAAAGGGAGCGTAATGGTGCTGTCCTGGCAGGGCTGGGCTCCCTCACAAGGCCCCGTAAAGGACGGCAATGCTGCTTCTTCATAGTGTCTGCTATGTGGTGGATTTGACTTCTCGTCCACCCTTCCTGTCCCCCCCCCTTAAGTAGATCCAGTGTGAACTCGGAGCACGGAGGGCCTTGAGTCAGATTTTGTGTTTTCATTGCAGTCGGTTGGTGTCAAGTGGGAAGAGCAGAGCTGGAGCTGCCTCCGAGCTGAATCACACTGCGTGGGGATTGCCAACGATTTGCGGGAGTTTCTCATTCCTTGCTCTGCATGGTCTTGGTAGCGGCTTTATCCGTCACTTCACCCCTGGCATCAGCTCACTAAGTAATTGCCCCGTGGCCCTTTGGGCCTTAGCAACTCTTTCAAAAGCACAGCTAATCATTTGATAAAAATAAAACTAAGTTTAAGAGGGGGTGGGGGGGAGTAGCGGACCACTTACTTCTTGGCAAATTGATCTCAGAGCCTTGTCACGGCAAACAGAAATGATAAACTTCAGCAGTCATCAAAAGCACGGGTGGAATCCCAGCTCGCAGACACGTGGTGGGGAGCACTTCTGTCTCCTTCCCAACCACGGTAAGCTGCAGAGGAATGTGAGTGTCAGGCTTCAAGTGAAAGAAATGAGATGCTTCCAGCTCGCTAACCAGAGACAGAATTACAGGAAGGGCCTTATCACATGGGCTTTCTTTGCTTGTTTTGGGTTTGTTCCTTGCTTCTTCTCTTGCTTCTCGTGGAGCTCCAGTTAATACCCAGTGTAAATGACAGGGATACCTTGTCTCCGTAAGCTTCTACAAGCCTGAGAACAGGATAAGTACAGAGAGCTTGTTAAACCACTTTTTCTTCATCTCCACCTTCTTATAACTGGTACTTAGTTATAAGAAAAATAAAATTGTGTACTAATATGGTATTTTTCTTTGCTTGCATTCAGTAGCACTTTGAAGACCCCTACAATGTATCAAAGACCTATTTGTGCAACTGTGATATGCGTGTACAACAAGTACACCTACCTGTGTTCATGGAGATGTTCTGATTTTGTGGAAGTTGTGTGTTTTTTTTTTTTCCTGTGCAAATACCTTTCATAAATTGTGCAGCTTAAATTTGGAGTAAATTTCCTATTTTTCATATGAGAGCTGAAAGCCAGACTAACTTCTGTTTTAAATCTGAATTGCTTGAAAAGAGCAGTAAAATAAGGCGATGTTCGATGTTAATTTTTGTGTCTTTCTCTACTTTTATATAAAAGTCTATTTTGTGAGCTCAGGGAAGGTCACGAATTTACAAGTCAGTTTTGGCCCTATCTTGCTCCAGTCATATGTTAGAATGTTAGAATACAAAAATGGATTAACCAAAGCAAGGAATAAAGCTGTTTCACTTTAAAGAAGAATTTCTTTTCAACTCATGACCTAGTAAAAGTTTCTGCAAAACATTTTTCCCCTCCAAACTGTTCCAAAACAACTACCTTCTTTAATAGGGTCAGTTAATAAGAATTAGGCTTTAATCTCATTAAGAGCTGATAACTTTATTTTGAATCATATTTGAGGTTATCATCATATGCAAAGGGCAGATAGGCCCAGACAGACTTATGGGGAAGGGTGGTAAAGCATTTATTGAAGCAGTATTACAAAATATGAGAAAGGATGACATGCCACAGGTTTTAGAACTTACCTCAGTGGTTTTGTATATCAAGCTGCAACTTGTATTTTATCCTCCAAAAATAATAATAATAATTTTACTAGCCTTCTGTACAAAGCTGTTTTTGTTAATTAGAATTAATGATGAATAATATGTTACAGGAAATAAACTAAACTTATCTATTATAATACTTTTATAACTAAAAAAGAAGATTACACTTCTTTACGAGGAAACAATATGGGATTACAGCTTGTACGATTCCTTTCGCTGTAAATGCAGTTAGCAGTGCGTAATGAAATGCTGTGGAAGTAAATTTGTAACCTTTCTCCCAAGGTCCATTGAAAGCTGTTGCAAAACATACTAGTGGCGAAGGGTTCATGTTGATGGGCCTGTGTGGTACTTGAAGCATACGAGTTTCCCTGTTTAAAATAGTTAGGAAAAAAGCATGGCATCTGTTGTTGCTAATATCTCAGTTCCTATGTGCCATCGAACTCTGTGGTACCCAGGTAATTTTTTTCAAATACTGTTTATCAATGTGATGCGCAGAAGAGATGAAGGAAAGCCATAGAGGGCTGCTCACAGAGAGAGGTCCCTTTGAAGCCTTGTAATTCTGAGATGCTGGTCAGAGAAGTCACCCGCTTCAAAGAAAGCCCCCATTTTGGCCATAAATCTTACTCGTAAGTATTTTGACTGTTTTAGGCCAGTGTTTAAGCCCACACAGCGGGCACTGGAAAATAATCCTTTAATACAGAAAGAAAAGTACAATTAGCTCATATCCGGCAGCTATTCTGGATGTCAGATGAGGTGTTTTTCTGTTTTGCTGTTGAAACAAATGCAGTTATTCATAGGCCCTGGCTGAGTGATTTACATCAGGGCCTATATTCAGCAAAGATAACAGATATACTTTCTTCATGCATGTGCTCACAATATAATCCTTCTTTGATAAAACTTGAAGGCATTTTTTCAACATTTTGTAGCAGTGATTTTTTTAATACATTGAGTAGCAGAGATGTTTTTTTCTATGCAAGTTCAAAAGTTCGTGTTGTGATCTGACATCAGATATCTTCGTATGTAACTAAATGTGCCCACTTGTGGGTCAGGATGTGCAATGTGCGTGATTTTTCATATATTTTTATTGTTGTTGTTATTATTATTATCCCTCTCCTCCCTTTCCTCTTTCTGCCCCCCATCAGATCTGTCTCTCATTGCTTACCTGCAGCCACACGTCTCCCCTCACATCATTCCGGTCCATTACCTAATATCTGAATGGGATGCATTGAGCCTCTTCCAGGAAGTAGACCATTGCTATGAACTTCAAGAAACTGGACAAAGCTTTATTCTTACTGTAAGCCTGCAGGTATGGGTCTTGCTTCACTCGATGGCAGAGCCTGGTTACTGGCATCAGTGGGGAGAGCACTGGGTCTCAGTCCCTGAAGGAAGAGGGAAGATTTGTGGTTTGGAGGGGCCACTGAGCTGTTTACATTTGATTTGTTACATGTTGAATGTTTCTTGCTGGTCTTAACCCTCTTCCCCAGTTGTACATGTGATTCTTCAGGTTTTACAAAATGGGTTTTTAAGAAAATATTTTCTTTCCTGGTGGGCCAAAGAGCCTGCTATGTTGTGATCTTGATGTATTAACTAGGCATCTTTTTTGACTTTAGTGTTCTTTAAAGTTACATGTAGTCTGAAGCACTTTGGAAATCTGTATTTCTAACCCAGGCTTTCCCAACTTCCTTTCATCTGAAAGACTTCGTAACCTTCCAAGTATATATATGTTAAAGGAAACAAAAGGAGAATGGGAGGTATACTGTCATGACTACTGCCTTTATTCTGCTTGAGTGTAAATTTTTAGAAACTCGGCTGTGTAAATCAGAAGAAAGGAGGAGCAAAAATATCACACCTCTAAGCGCATGTGTAGGACCATATATTCTTATTTCAATCCAGACCATGACCTGAAAAAGAGAGAGAGGGGGAGTCGATTAAGTGCTGGGTTCAGAGGGCGGAGAGCATGTGTATCCAGGGGCTGCCGCTTGATGCCTGCACTTCAGTCCTGGTACTGGGAGCAGAGAGCCCTGAGCTAATCCCACAGCACGAGATGCTGGGGACTGCGGTGCAGAGAGGCACGTGCTGGCAACTCCTGAAGTCTGCCTAGGTCTGGAGCCAGCCCCGCTGCATTCAGGAGCGCTGCGCTAGAGGTAAGGCCGCATCCTGCAGGGTCTCAGCAGAGTGCAGCACTGTGTGAGTCCAGCCAGCCAGCTGCTGGGCTCGTCTGGATCGCGGGACCCTTGTGGGCTCACAGGTGTTGTGGCTGTTCAGCTGCCTAGCCTTGAAGTGCTCTGCTGCGGTCCCCTAGCAAAATTATGGTACAGAAATGAGACAAAATCCAGCTCATGAAAGTAGGTATTTTTTTTTGTCCAGCATTCATCAAAGCAGGATAGGTGATGTCTGAAGTTGTGTGTTGTTTTTTGTGTTAATATTTCTAACAAACTTTTTATTGCATTGTTTGAAATTACAGAGCAACTGACACCAGTGTGTACTAGTGCACATTTAATTAGTCTGAATGTACGAGTGTGTACAAGTTCACTCCATACTTGATTCAGTTACTTAACCTCTACTGGAATTACCACTTCTGCTCTTCGTGTTATCATGTATTTAGAACTTTTATTTGTGGTTTTACTTAAGACTTTGTAGCATGAAAGAATAATGAAAACACTAAGAAAATTTCCTGTTTTTTTACTAGGCATATCCTTCACTGTTTTTATGTTTTTGCATGCCTATCAATCACATTTAGCAGGAAATGTAATCTCTTATAATCACTGTAGCTTTAGTCAGCCTGAAAGAGTTGAAACCCATCATAAAGGTGACTATGTGAAAGAAAAAATGAATGGTGCCTGTAAATGTTGCTAGTGAACATAATTGGTGGAGTAAAATACAAACAAAAAGTGAATAATCTGGACAAATCTTCTGATAAATTTTAAGTCAGTTGAAAATAATTTATTCTAAATAGTTGAATTTGCTAGCAGCAGTTAGCTTTTCCTGATCTTTGAACCCCCAAGTCCTTCTCTGCAGGGCTGCTCTCAGTGAGTTCTTCTCCCAGTCTGTGCTCCTGTCTGGGATTGCCCTGTCCCACGTGCAGCACCTTGCACTTGGCCTAGCTGAACCTCATTATGCTCACGTGGACCTACTTCTCAAGCCTGTCCAGGTCCCTTTGGATAGCATCCCTTCCTTCTGTTGTATCGACAGCACCACTCAGCTTGGTGTCATCTGCAAACTTGTTGAGGGTGCGCTCAATCTGTCTATGTCATTGATGAAGGTATTGAATATCACCAGTCTCAGGACAGATCCCTGAGGGACACCACTCGTCACCAGCCTCCACTTAGACATAGAGCCATTGACCACCATTCTCTGGGTGCAACCTTCAATCCAACTCCTTATCCACTGAATGATCTACCCATCAAATCCATCTCCCTCCAATTTGGAGACCAGGATATCACGTGGGACAGTGTCAAAGGCCTTGCAGAAGTCCAGGTAGATGACATCAGTTGGTCTTCCCTTGTCAACTGATGCAGTCACTCCATCACAGAAAACCACCAGGTTGATCAGGGACGATTTGCCCTTGGTGAAGCCATGATGGCTGTCTCGGATCACCTCTTTGTTTTGCATGTGCCTTGACATTGCTTCCAGGAGGATCTTTTCCATCATCTTGCCAGGCACAGAGGCAAGGCTCACTTCTCTGTAGTTCCCTGGGTCCTCCTTTCTCCTTCCTTAAAAATAGGAGTGTTCCATCCAGACTTTGTAATCTTGACTATATTCTTACAGGCATTCAGTTCCAGAATAAGTTGCTTTGTTTTCGAAAAAATGAAAAATAAAAATAGGTGCATTTTGAGTCAACTTGCCATTCCAGGTAAAGTAACTTTGATTCTAGCACAGCTCTGCCATGCAGGGAAGAGTGGCCATCTAGTGTGGCTGTTTCCCTGCCTACTGGCACCTGAAGCTTTCCTTGGGCTGTGATTTCACAAACTGCCTGGCTGGTCTTGCTCTTGTTCTTCTTTCTCTGAGCAGTGTGGTGCTGCTCTTTTCCCTGTGCCAGGTGGGCTGCTCATGGTGGACTCAGCTGGTTTAACTGACTGATGGAGCTGAATATGACCCTATTTTTTTAGCAAGTTGGGGAGTTGAAGTGGCTCAACCAGGCAGGAGGAGGTCCCAGCAGAATTCCAGAGCTGGCAGCAGACCAGCTGTGGCTGTTTGCTCTGGAATTAGGGAGGGGAGAAAAGAAAAAAAAAAAATAAAAAAATGGAGCAGCACTTTCCTCCCTCCCATTCCTGGCAGTGGTGAGCTCTTAGGTGAGACTACCTCCAGTACAAAACTGCAGCCTTGGACAGGTGCCATCGAGGCACCAATCATTCCTGGCTGCTTCTAATTTGAGGTCTTGCAACAACATAGGTGAGGTGCGAGAAGGTTGCGAGCGGTTAACTGCTGTACCCTGCGGAGCTGCGCCCTGCCGCCGCAGAGCTCCGCCGTGGAGCTGCGGCAAGTGCCTGGCACGGGCAGCTGGGCGGCGATCCCTCCTGGGGAGGGAAAGCTGCTGGGGCTGGTGGTGTGTGCGTGCCTTGGACTTTTTTTGCTCTGTTTAAAAGTTCTGCAAGGTGTACCTGTGAGCGGTAAAAGTTCCAGCTTCGTTACTGATGTTCCCATGGATTAAGGCTGACTGCAGTGGCAACCCATGTGCCATTTAGATACTTCATGCAGATCAGCTCCTGTCTTGACTGCGTGCAGTAACTCAGAGACCTTCATCAATAGTTGCATTAGAAAGACCTGTTGACAGCAGTCTGGAGCAATGAGTGGGGAAGTAATGGGCAAGGTGCTAGTGTATAGTTGGAAGCTCACATCACTTCTGTGGTAGAGACTGTTGGACACTGACTTAGTGCCCTCCTCAAAAATACTTGGTACTTGTGCACCTTGATGCAAAAGAGTAATTATGCGTCTGCCTACTGGTCTTTGATGTCCCCAAACTACAGGGAGCTGCTCTGTGGGCGCATAAGAAAGGTCTTTTTACACCAAAAGAGTTGGTATAGAAGGGGGGCAGGATGGGATAACAAAGAATGCATCTAATAACATTTATGCAGGTATTTCAACAAAAGAGAAGAAAAAGTAGAATTTTGACTTAGTCAAAATTGGAATTACTCTTTTGTCTTGAACTAGAGTTGAGCTGCTTGAGACAGTATATTTGGACTACGGAAAGCAGAATCTGACCCAAATGGGATACAGTAGAAACATATGACAACTTAGATACAAAATAAATAAATAAATAAATAAATCTGTTACAGCAAAGATGGATCTGATGGTAAAACTGGGAAGGGAAGCCTGTGATGAAGTTGTGGAGGTAGAAATGCCAAGATGATCTTTCGTCACTGTGTATTGGTACCTGGTAATGCACAGTGATATTAACAGTAGCTGTTGTCTTCTGCTTTGAATGTCCTAAGTATTCCTTGGCCTCTCTTCATGCACACAAGCAGGGGATTGCTCAATGCTTAGAGGCTTTCAAAGTTGTGTGTAAGATAAGATATTGATGTAGATACTTATAAAAAAGGAAGAGAAGAAAAAAAAGGAATGAAAGTGTAATTTGACTCTATTCTAGAATGTGAAGGTGAGAATGTTATCGGTTTTACTATTCGGATTATGGTAATACTTAAATCTCCCCAAGAATTTTTAAAGATTTAAATGCCTGGGGATGAGGTCCCTGTTTTGCCAGGAACTGTATGAATGAGTAGGTGAAAACTGGGTTTTCAGCAGAAGGCTTACATTATGTAAGGGTTGAAAACCCCTTCCATCGGTCCACGGGTGAAATTGATTCCTGGGGGTTTCTTAGGCTGTGTGGGAATGTCACCCATAACCGGGTGGGATACAGACTCCTTGTTAGCTACAAAAATACTCCGTGCACATTTTACCTGCGTGCTACCCTCCTCACGAAAGCAACCAAGTGAGAGGACGCTGTTTCACAGGGAGAGGCTTCCTCCCTTGGAGAGAACTCGGTGAGGAGATGGATTGTGCCACGTCCCGACTCCCATACGCTGTTATTTTTATTCTTCCCTAAAACCGTAGGCTCGCACCCTCCTTGCAGCGCACACCAAGCCCTGCGGTTTCGTGCCCAGCCCAGGGTTACATAGCTGCGCGAGGTGTGCTGCTGCTCCTGCAGTGCCAGGAATGCTGGAAGGGGGCCAGGCGCTGTTGGTAAATACAGGCTGCAGTTTGACAGTAATTGCTTTCTTCCTGGAGTTTCAGAAATTACATGCAGAAGCCAATGAAGTGAGAGAAAGCATTCTGTTTTAAGTGTATTTCGTATCAGATGCTGTTTTTGTTATTTTCACTCCTTTGAATGTAGTACAGTAGTAGTATATACGAAGTCTGTAATAGAGGAGCAAGTCACATGCTTGGAAGTGTCCTGCAAGTTATCCTGGCCTTAATTATTTTTAAGTCTCTCTTCTCTCCTGGTCTTTAAATAAATTTAAGGAAGAGAGCAAATGCTGTGCAGCTGGAGCAGTGAACGTAGTGCCGTTCATTACACAAAGGGGCTTCTGCCATATGACCTCTCCCTCGTGAAATATCAAGCAGCTTCCCTTTGTCCCTTCAGTCTGCCTTTTAAAAACTAGTAGTAAGAAACTTCAGCCAGCCCCGGCTGCCTTTAGGAGAGTGAAGGAAATTTTTTTTTTGTACTTCTTTCTTTCATTTTTAGGTTTGGAGAAGGTGTAAAATTCAGTTATTTGCCTTTTGTGTACTGATGGTTTGGCCTGATTCCTTTGTAATGTCTTATAAAGGTGGGGGGGGGGACACGACAAAACTATTTTGAAGACTTTAATCTTCCCTATGTTCCACAGCCATTAACTTTATCCATAGGGCTTTTTCAAGTAAACAGTATAGGAAACAGGATTTCAATGTCTATGATAGCAAATGGGTTGGCTCGTTGTTCCGTTTTTCCTTGGTTTGCTGAAACAGGATATTAATAATTACCAAGAACCAGCTAAGATATGGTACCTCTTCATCTTTGTGCTGAAGAAACTGCATTTAGGGTAGGTGCTTTTTAGAAAAGATGTTTTGATTTTCACAGTTCATAGATGATGCTTGTCATCAGGCTGTTTCAGAAGAAGTATTTTGCAGGGTGGAGTTGTCTTCTCAAATGTGTATGCATGGAAATGAGCTAAAGGCTTACATGCAGTCAGAGCTCTCCGTTGGCCACTCCTGCACCTGAAAATTACCTTGTGTGTGCAGTCCTGAGTGCACCCACGCACCTGGATGGCCTCCATGGATGTACCATGGCCAGGAGCAGGCCACGCAACACAGGTCGTGCAGGCCATGCAGTCGCAGGATCACCAAATGGCTGCGGTTGGCAGAGACCTCCGAAGATCACCCAGTCCAGCCCCCCTGCCGAGCAGGATCACCTAGAGAACACTGTGCAGGATGACATCCAGGCGAGTTTTGGATATCTCCAGAGAAGGAGACTCCACAACCTTTCTGTGCAACCTGTCCCAGCGCTCTGTCACCTCACAGCAAAGAAGTGCCCCTCATACTGAGCAGGAACCTCCTGTGCTTCGGTTTGTGCCCCTTGCCTCTCGTCCTGTTGCTGGGCACAACTGAAAAGAGACCGGCTCCATCCTCTTGACACCCTCCCCTCAGATATTTGTAAACATTGATGAGGTCTCCCCTCAGTCTTCTCTTTTCCAGACTAAAGAGGACCAGTTCTCTCAGCCTGTCCTCGTACGACAGGTGCTCCAGTCCTCTAATCTTCAGTCTGCAGGGACTCAGTTGGGTACCAGAGCGTTGCCTGCCACCAAAAGATAAGATTTTTAGCATGGGCCATATTTTCACTGGATGTGTCAGGGCTAGGCACAGATTCTCTATGGTGCCTGGAAACTTGGCCGCAGTAGGGATGATTATTTTTCATTGAGAAGGCGTGTTTGTCTGCATTCTGCATTTTGAAGAGTGGTGGGAGTTTACTAACTTAATTTAACCTTCTGGCAAGTTTTTGGGAGAAGAGCTCTACTTGTGGAAAAATTCAGCAGTCTGGTAGACCACAATCCTTCTGTTTCCAGTCATCTTCTTTTTCTGTCGTCTGCAGCAAGTAAAAATTGATAGTCCTGATGCTTTTCAGATTATGCAACCATAACAAGGCAAAAATACCCTGTTTGCTTTAGGAATCTGTGAGTGACCAGGGCCTTTGAGATCTTATTTAGAAAACTTAACAGAGGCTTTCAAAGTGTCAGCTTAACAGAAAACCAAAACATAAAGCTGGTCCAACATCCAGAAGGTGTGGAAATAGAAAAGTTAGGCATATGCATTACGTTGAAAATTAATGGTTATTACAGGCTGGGCCAACTGGAGACAGTTAAGGCTGTCTCAGCCTTGCCATCGCAAGTGTGACATTTCATATGAAAGAGCTGTCATCGGGCTTTCATGTACGTGCAGGTGAAATGAAAATGTAACCCAAACTGCATTACACAAAGTGCATCCATTAACCCATTTATGTGTCTACATCTTTAGAAAGTGGTGGCAGCAGATCGCCCTCGATAGACTTCAGGAAAAATTGTTACTTCACTGGTTCTTGAAAAGTGGAGGAAATATTGCTCTTGATTACCTAAGCAAATTCGGTGATACAACTTACAGAAATTCATTTGCAATCCGTGTTAACATTTCCATTCCATGGGAATTGGTGTCTGTATTCTGGAATAGCATGTCTGTACGCAAGTGTTCTGCAGTGGCTGACCAACAGTAGTTGGATTATTCAATTTTTCTGGTAAACAAGGCAAATAAGACAAATAATTTTCTCAAACAAGGCAATTTTTTACTAACATTGATTTCACCTCTAGGCTACTGTTATCTATGTGATTACTGTACAGAGGATGGTTCATGTTCTGTAAGGAAATGTGTGCAACTTACACTGATGCAAGCTAAGTTTCTTTTTTTAATTGAATTGGCTAGCTAAAACACTCCATGTGTCCCACTTACAATAATCTGCAAAGCCAGAGACTGAACAAGAATACTGTTCTTGATAAGCCACAATCCTCCACACCCTTCATTCTTTGTAATTTCCTTCCATTCTTCCCACTTTTCAAGTTTGTATTCTAGTTTTGCATAGGTTGATAAGAAAAATAATTGCCAAATAGCTAGGGGTTAAAGCACGAGCCTGGCCTGTGTGTTGATGCATGGATCTGCTGCGTTCTCCTGAGCGATCTTGAACAAGCTGGCTGATGTTTGTTTCAATTCCTCTTCTGTGAATCATAGATAATATGTCCCTGCCTCATCAGATTGTTGTGAGGATGTATTAATTTGTGTTTGGTGGCTTCTGATATTACAGTGATGCAAGGTATAGCATCTCTCTCATGCAATCGTGAAAATATTAAATTGTCTGTACTCACAAAAGTCAGAAACAAGAGATTATAAAGTACAGCAGCAAGTTTGATAGGTTCGTTTGCACTTCAGTCAAATAGTAAGTGGCCCTTCTGAGTCCATAGGCTTTTCTGTCATCAAACTGGCAGATTACCAGGGTACTCGCACACCTCAGTAGTGAGGAGTTGCCTGTGTTTTTCTATCTGTGCTTTTGGTTTGGTTTGTCTTGCCCTATCTCCCTCAAAAATGCCAAGATGTACTGACTTTGGAATATATACTTAATCAAACATGTGATAGTTATGTTTCTAGTATAGCGATAATCCCTGTAGTCAGTTGGGCTGCTTCTAATAATCTCCACAGCAACTGCAATCGGTAAACCCTGATTCATGCGGTTCTGTGCCAGATGCTGCATGTGGGCAGCGTGCTATCTGCTCGAAATGTCATGGTAGCTAAATGCTGCACGCTCTGCTGGCAGTGCTTCCTGTTGTGTCCCTTCAGAAGAAATGGGAGCTAGCTTTTGTTTTCGCTATTATTTGTTAAGAGAAATGGACTTTTAAATGCCACTGTTACCGTTCCTCCATCTCTCTCTCCAGAATATTCAAACAAAACCAGGAAGGCTTGGTAGCAAGTGATTTCTCGTTTTTATTTCATTCATGCCTGCATGTGGAAAGTGACACTGTAAAGTTGGTTATGCCAGTGCAAATGCTTTATTTTGGTTTAGCTTGAACTTGATCCTATCTAAAAAATTTAAAAAAAAAAAAAAAAAAAAGGTGGATCTTGCAGATGAGGATCGTAGGTTATTAGATGTCCTTATTCTTTATCTTTAGTTCTTCTGTCTACTTTGTATTTTGGCTTAACGTTTGCACGTGTCCCTGATAAATTTCAGGAGCAGTAATTAGAAACAATTTCTAGAATGTGTTCTCTTCCTCCCACTCGGTTTTATCCTCGCCTCTGACAGCTGTTATTGCAGTTACTCATTCCACCTGAAATGGTGAAATGCAGAACTGCTTTGGAGATGGAAGTGAGCAAAATGTCAGGAATTGCCTCAGAGGAGCCCTCTCTGTGATGACTGGGATGCTTTTTGCCTTTCACATGCATACCTAGGTTTGATTTTTCGGAGGTGCCGAGCACCCGCATTTCCTGCTGACTGCAGCCAGCCTTTCTTCTTTCAAACTCACACCTCTTTTAAATTCTTCTATCCCTCCACTTCTTAAGCTAGCTTTCAAAGCTGGCCTGGGGGCACCAAAAACTTAACTTAAAGATTACGTTATAGACCCCTGTGGTGGGGGAATGGTGGGAGAGTTAGCACCTCTGGGTATGTGCGCTGTAGAGTTGCTCTTTGTGTCGAGTTTCTTGTAGAATGACTTTGCAATTAAATTCATGCTTTAAATTCAGCGGCAAGGTACAAGTTTTGAAAGTTTTGTTGCATAATGTGTTTTTTCAGGGGGAGATGTAGTGAGTCCCTGACAATCTGGTCTGTGGAGGTGTTTGTTTTATGGGTTCGAATGTGGCTCTTTTCCTTTAAGCTTTTTTTTTTATGTTCCGCTGATATTTAGGAACCTCGTATTCCACACTTAACTCTACTTGTATGTGTTTTGCAGGAATCCTGTGGAGCCCACCCTGGGAATGGACATCCACCTCCATTTCTGGAGGAGAGTAATGCCAATTGAAGAAGCCTTCAAGGCGAGCCAACAAGTGTGCTGATACTCTCAGAAGAGCGAAGGGAAGGGACGACCTTCCAGGACAACAGCCATGCCTTTCGGGCTGAAACTACGACGGACCAGACGCTACAATGTCTTGAGCAAGAACTGCTTTGTGACACGGATCCGTCTGCTGGACAACAATGTCATCGAGTGCACCCTCTCTGTGGAGAGCACGGGGCAGGAGTGCTTGGAAGCTGTTGCTCAGAGGCTGGAATTACGTGAGGTAAGAGTTAGCTGGGAAAGACCATCTGTCACTTTATAATTTGACACATTTTTAGCTCAGGCAGTCTGTTCGTTTGAATTGTGTTATTCATATTGCTGGCCAGATATGATCAACAGCTGCAGCTCGGACAAGCGTTTTCTGGTTGCATGAAGACTGAAGATAGAACAGTACCAAGGATTTCATGCTGTTGCTCTTTCATTGTGGATTTGAGAGCTTTTTATAATATGAATTTTCTTTTCTTAGTAAATGATGGGTCTTACTTTCTGAATTAGGATGCTAGTGGGCCAAGTTGCAGTCATGTTTGTCCGAGTGTTATCCTAATTTCATTGACAGTTTGTTGAACTATGCCAGTGGGAAGGAGATCACTGACATTTAAACACCCACCTTGACATAATTATATTCTTGTTATTAACATACTGAAACAGGCAGTAGTTGTGTCACAAGCTGGAGTAACTAGTAACAGTTTGAGCATGTTTTTTTCTTCCTTTTCTTTAACTGAAATATTTGGCATCTGAAGCACCAAGAGTCTTCTTTTACATTCCCAATACTTCTGAAAAAGTTAAGAAACACAGACTTTTGTTATTAAAGACTGAAATCCTTTATTTTCTTGCTGTAGAGTTCAGTGCTTAACTCTTGAGCCCTTTTTAGAGGGGCTCAAGCTCTCTACAATGCATGGCACAAATGAACAGTCTTTTCTTACCTTCTGTGGACTCATTATGTGTATCTTGCATGCTTCTAGGCTTTTGCAAACCACAAATTGAAAACCATTGCGTGGGAATTGCTGTATATTGTCTGGCTGTCCTGATGGATGCTTTCTATAAGGACAGCTGGGAACTCTGTTAATCTTGCAGTGTCTTATATTTGTTCATATAGGACCTTTTGTAATGGTGGCAACTGGAAAGTAGAATACAAATAGCTAGCACAGATGAAAAATAAGCACTCATTTTAGTATATCAGAAATGATAAAGAATGAGAGAGTAATTTTACTGTGTGTCTGCAAAATAGGCAGAGCAATGTGCAGGCAGGAATAGGGCAGAGTCAGAATATTGTGTTTATTTATTTTCAGAAGGGGATTTTAGTAGAAATATTTTTACTACCCCAGTCTTCTAGGTGTGAGGAGTTCGTAGTAACTATAAATGATTTTTTTTTTCCTGTTGGTGGTACTTTAGCCTCCTTATAGAGGCTAGGTCTTTCCCTCTCCTTCCGTTGCAGAAAGGAGTGAAATGAATGAGGTGATTCTCCTCATATTCCTTGTGGGTTTATCTAGTTGGCACAGCAGAAATGTGGGGCCTAATGATGCTTTCGATGCAGGTCCACCTGCATTTGCAAACAATAGTTCTGTCAGTGGGTTAGCATTTTTCTTCACAAAGCATTTTGTGATTTCAGAACATGTTTTGTTCCAAAGTGGAACAAAGCCTGAAGTTTCAAAATTTTCCAGAGAAAGAGATCAGACAGTGGAGTAGCAAAGGAAGTTGTTTTGGTCAGTATTCAATTTCATGGGGGCTTTGTATTGCTTTGGTGTTTTCTTTCATTTTCAAAATTGTTTGTGTCACGTAAAAAGAAATGTCAGCGCAAAAAGTTTGTGTTTCAAGATGAAAAAATATTTTAACAACGCAGGAGAGAATGCTTTGATGTTGTTGGAACATTTTCCCCTTCTTTCATCACCCTCCGCGCTTTTTTTCCAAACAGAATTTTGGCAACGTTGAACCAATTTTGTTAAGTTCAAATTTCAACGGTGCAGCATATTTTAACAGAAGGTCTTTTTTTTTTTTCCCCTTCTCTTATGATTGATTCTGGTAGTATCTACTGCTGCTTTAAATGTTTAGGAGGGAAGAGAATTACCTACCTCTTCAACCCTGAGACAGTCTCCCTGCATCCTTTCTGCTCCTCACATAAGAAATAGTTGCAGCTGACAAGCTGAGAGGTGCCTGTTGCTCTGTGCTGTCCTTTCTCTCTGACCCTAAATTCAATTCTTATTCTGACCTTCTAGTCTTCCTGGCATGGTTTGCAGGGAGAGAAGGCTAGTGATCATTTGGTGACTGTTCACAATTTGGTGACTGTTCACAACCCTCTCTAAGCCTTCCATAATTTTACAATTCACTGACCAAGGAAATTTCACAAAAAGGGTCAAAGGTGTTTTCACAAAGCCTACATTTCTAGAAGATTTTTGCTACTAGGTAACTAGGTAGAGGAGAGAGACCCAGTAAGTGTACTGGTCGAGGAGGAAAAACAGCTTTGCAAGAATCCATGTTGGAAAGAGACTTTATGAATTCCCTGAACGCAGGAAAAAACTTCTATGGCATATGAGTAAGGCAGAAACCAAGTTTCATTAAATCCCATGCTTACAAAACTGTTAAAATCCTGTTTCCTCCATGCAGCTTCAGGTAAAAATGTCTGTTCTCTTAAAAATAATCAATTTTTGTTCGATGCTTTCATTTGTTCTTATATTGAAATAAATCCCAGGTGTATCCCAACTTTTCCCTTTGTGCTAGGAATGTATACATTTCACTTGAGCTGATTTCTTAGAAATAAAACAAAAAAAAAAAGCTGTTTGAAGCCCCTGCCAAAAAGCAAAACTGTTTGAGATGACTATTTATTGTTGTGAAGGACTGTCAATCATTACACCACACATAACTGAAAAACAGTATCTAATGGATTATGCATATTTGTATTTGATCTCTGGGGAATGCAGCTCCCTCCCTGACTGAGTCAGGGTTCAAGAATAGGTCAGTAGAAAGTGTAGCCATGTAACTCCTGTAAAATCTGTTTTTATCCTTTTCAGCAAAGCTTTTGACAAAGCATCAGGTCTTGTAGCTGAACAGTTACCAGTTCCAATGAAATGAGCTGTTATGCTAACGTAATGTAAAAATGAAAAGGAGGGGAGAGAAAGGGAGAGGAAACATCCTCTTAGAATCTTGTATGTGTGTGCACAGATTATAATTTTTTTTTAACCTAATGACATTTTTTTCTTTGAGTGAAACTGAGTGAACTTGCTCAAAATAAGCTGTACAGATCTGTTGTGAAACTTCATTTCTCTGTTCTGTTCTTTGTTCACTTTATAAAATAAGTTTAAAGAGCTTAGGATGTTCTGACATACTTTAAGGGTTAGTTTGTGTTGGTTTTTTTATTATTTTATTTTGGGTATGGAATGGGATGGGCAAAGATAGCTGGGCAAGGAGGTCCCTTCTAGCCAAATTTACTCTTGGATGCTGAATCCCACAATGGTACCTTCAGCAGCTCAGTGTTGCAAAACCCAGCTACAGCAAGATGATGTCAGGCTGAGCACTGACTGCTTCCCAGGGCTGGCCATTTGCTGCTGTTCTGGCCTTTTTTTTTCTTTTTTTTTTTTCCTCCCCCTGGAAGATTCCCCCTCCTCGGTGGGCAGCACTGGAAGCCTGTATCGGGCTGCCAGCTTGCCTCAAAGGTTGGCTTGGTTGGACTTGTCTCGACAGCGAAGCTGGGGCTGAGTTGAGGCAGCGCTTGCACGAGAGGCCTTCTAGGAAAAGTTGGCTGCCGTAAATGGTGCCTTCCCTCTGAGCGAGCGCCCCGGGACAGCAGAGTTTAATGCTTTTTGCCTGGAGGAGCTGGAACTCTGCCTCTTCCTCGAGGATAAATATTTAGTTGGCTGCTTAACCAGATGCCTTAATAAACACTGAGTCTGTCTTGCTGGATTTTTTTGAGTGAGATTCGCTGGTTTAGTGAGTGTCTGTAGCCTGGTGGTGTTGACAATCCTGCTGGTTTTGCCTGGCAAAGAGGCAAGTGTGGACTCAGGCAAACAGGCAAGTCCTCCGGACCTAGGAGCATGGCTAGCACCAAGTACAAAATGATTTCATTGTCTCCTGAACTGACAAATATATCTTTTTTGTTGTTTATTTTCCCTTTTTAAGCCTTTTAAGCACAGTTTTTCCTGTCCAGTTTTCTGACTTGCTGTATTTCAAAGATCACCTTTTCACTTAGTGCCATTTGGGCTCACAGGTTCTCTGGTTCAAACCGCATCTCCCACGTGAGCATGAGCCAGGTCTCTCTGTACCACGGATGAAGTGGTTGGTGCCTGGTAGGCAGGGAAAATTCTAAAACCTTGAGAGAAAATTCACACAAACTCTTCTTGCAGGGCTCTTTGTGCACTTGCAGATTAGGCAGGCCAAAAACACTAGCAACTGAAGCTCTTTGTGCACAAAGTGGATGAGAGCGCATATATTCTGTGTTAAAAAAGCTCACCATAAGGGTTATCACCAGAGTCCCTGGCTAGATGAAGAAGGGTTTCCCAGAAGTGAAGGCATCATTTATTTTCTGTGCCACTTTGCTGATTTTGCTGTCCTAGAGCAGCCCGTGTTGCTTCAGAGCCTCCCAGGAGTAGGTGTTGATATTTATTCCATGAAAACTGGAGTGGTGGTTTACTTTGCACGGATGGACAAACAGACCAGCTTCTGGAATCAACCTTGTTTTCAATCAACTGCTCATAGATGATAAAAGTTCCAACGTTTTTATTATCCCCTCATCTAATCTGTGAGTTGTTCATGCTGTAAAAACGTGTTGTGGGCTGGAGTGTATGGCAGCACATGACTGAGATGCCGTGAGGCCGTCTGCAATATCATGTGGCTGGTCACAGCACCCTGGACTGGAAGGTCCAGCTATTTCCAGTCCCACGTTCCTCTGATCGTGTTCAGGAACTACTGATGTCCCTTGGGTAGAGGGGTCTCTTCAGGCGTTTGCAGTAGTGGTTGTGGAAGTCCTTCTACCCAGTGAGCAGTTACAAAATGCTAACATTTTCAAAAAGTAAAATTCCCGGCAATTGGAAGCTAGAATTCAGATAACTGTGTTGCTCATCTCTTCCAAATGCATGCATTTGTGACATGATCTCTGCTCCACAGTCTATGTTTAATGTAATTGCTTGATCCGCTGCAGGCCGCTTTCCAGGAAAACAGACGTCTTTTGGCTGTGTGAAATGCATGCTTGCCGTGGGGCGCTCTGCTGCATCTGCTCTGCTCTAGAAGCTTAGATCTTGCATTCCCTTCACTTCATATTGCTTGAAAGTGATTCAGATTTTTTTTTTCCTGGATGTGGTATGTTAAGAGCCTTCTACTGTAGCAAATCAACATTTCTGTAGCCCCCACTGCTTAGTGTGGTGGAGACTGTGCTCATTCAAGCTGTTTAATTGTAATACCCCCAATCCCTTGAATAATTGTTTTAGACTTCAGACTGCAAGTTGAAGCAGTCGATTCAGTTGCTAAGATGTTCAAAAAGTACTTGACGCTGAAAACTGGGGTCCTAGGTAATGTGGCTGTTTACTTTTCAAGGTAATATGGAAGATTTGTTTTCACAGATCTGCACAGTTTCTTGCTGGGGATGAGCTGCCCTGCACTGATTTTTCAAGAGTTCATATATTAAAGGATTTCCTTTATGAGGTGGTGAAATCACTGTGTGTTTTTCTGCTCTCACATGAATTCTTTTCCTGTACTGACTCCACTGGTCCTCCCACCTTCATTTTAATCTAATTACTATCACAGTCAGCTGGTCCAAAAGAACTTCTAATCAAGCGATGTCTCCATAGGGAGTAGGAATCTATCAGTGAACTAGTGGATTTTTGTTTTAAGCTTATCCTATGGGAGACGCTGACTTCTTGATTTATTTATGCCCTGAAATTGATGGATTCATTGGAGGTGCCTTCTCTTCAAAAAGGAACCAGCTTGCTACACTGTACCAAACTAAGATTAAAGAGGAAAGACTAAGCAGTGTACAAGGTTTGACATGCTTAATTGGGGGATAAAGTTGAATTAGTTATCTCTTCAGCTATGTGCTAGTCTGGACATTCCCCAAACTTGGAAATATGTACATGATGAGACCGAGACCATAAAGTAAATACACCTGTACTATGATTCACGTTTTTTGCATATAATATTTTGCATGCTGTCAGCTATAAAAAAAAAAAAAAATAGAGCAATGTTGCCTCTGCTGCGTTGTTGTAATTTTCAAGCAATTACATTTTTTAATACTGCATTAGTTGCCACGTCTTGTATGCTAAGTCATTGTAGATGCAATGATTTCTAGAGAAGTATTCTTTCCAAAGTGAAACAGGCTGGTTATGGGTACTTTTGCGAAGTGTAATGTTGCTATTTGCCTTTATTTTTGACAAGAGATTTTTGAAAGTGAGAACATCTGGGAAATTCAGTTGGAAAAATCTTGATGGTTAATTTCTAGGCCAAACTTTTTGAATGGTTTAAAAGTAATTTCAAATGAAAGCTTTATAAGGCAGGCAACAAGGCTTTTTTTCTACTCTTTCTCCAGTATTTTCATTTAAAATATGGTGCAATGTATAATAGAATGTGACTGCCTGTGGAACGATTGTTGTCCAGTTAAATTATAATAACAAAGTAAGTATTTATTTTAGGATTAATCTAAACTCACAGAAACTACTGGGAAGTTTTTATTGAATAGGAAGTCAGTTGGATTAAGCCTCAAGAATATTTTTGAAATAAAACAACAGAAATATACAGAAATAATGATCCTACTTTCAGTTCCTGCATCTGCTTGGTGTCTAAAAAGTTCCTTTGGCTGTTTCAGTTTGATTCATTTCAGTGTTAGTACAGAGTCAAATTTTGCATTGAGGGCATTGGAAATCTCCTGATGCTGTCAGCTGAAATATTGTAGAAAAAATGTTGGTATGAACCTCACAGTTAGGCTATGGTCAGATTTCCAAGCGCGGGTTGGCTTTTTTCCTTTATTAAACACAAATGCTTCTTTTGCTGCTTTTCTTCATATCTCTAGTTATGGTCCTTGTTGTTAATTGTAACATACGTCTTTGGGCAGTGCTGATGAGGTGGGTTTGATCTCATAAATGCTTTTTTAAATTATTATATTTTAATAAAGTGAGCATTGTGTTCTGTATCAGGAAAACGGTTCTGGTATTGGTAGATAATTGTCGATATGTATATCGGTCTGCATTATTTCTTTATAGTTGGAAGAGTTGCCTTGTCCTTTGATTGCAGTGGGCCTGATCTCATGAAGTCTCTGTGCTTTGATTGAGACTTAGTGTTTGCCGTCTGTTCACAAGGTGCAGGTGTAAGCATGTCAAATAAAACTGAGCCAGGCACTTTCTGTAAACCATTTGTTACCTGTGCCATAATCTCAGACAGACCTCTTCATTATACGTTTGGAGACATAAGAGAGTTGATAGTACTGCATGAAGTCTATTGCAATATTAATTTGTCTTCAAGGCTGTTCTAAAAGCCACAGGATAGTAAAATAAATAAAAAAAAATACTCTCATGCTGCATATGGGAATAGAAGATTTGACACAATGCCATCTGTTCTTATTTGCATTTGTCATTGGTTTGTGTGTGTGGTCTAGCTGAAAAAGATAAACTGACACTATTTTGTTTCTTTATCTAGACACACTACTTTGGCCTTTGGTTTCTCAGCAAGAGCCAGCAACCCCGCTGGGTTGAACTGGAAAAGCCTCTGAAGAAGCAGCTGGACAAATTTGCCAATGAGCCTTTGCTTTTCTTTGGGGTAATGTTCTACGTGCCCAGTGTTTCCAGACTGCAGCAGGAGGTAACAAGGTATGTGGATTCCCTCTGTTCACACAGTGGTGTTATAGCTGGGAGGGAACGGACAGTTGCTCTGTTTCTGGCATTCAGTATTTGCTCAGGTATCTTCTGGTTCTTTTCCTTTCCTGCCTACAGTCCAAATAGGAAAAAGTGAGAAGTCACCGCTAGGTTGTATCTGTTAGGAAGAAAAAAAAAAAAAAAAAAAGAGTATTGGTGAATGATTATATGTGGTAAACTGCAGAAACAAAAAAGGACTAATAGATACGTGTTTAAAACTCTGAAATACATTTTAAAAGGGACCACAGTGACCATACTCTTCTTTAACCTCCTACTGATCAAAAGAAAGCCATAGACAGATGACCTCTATATACATTTTTAATTTACTATTCTCACGTCTACCTGTGCTTTGCTGCAAGTGAACTTTGGTTTCTTTTCTGGGTTTTGCCCATCCCATTCCTGGTCTTTCCCCTTATAGTTCACAAGAGGATTAAAATTGTTAGAGGGTATTAGTCCTTTAATTATGATCAGGGTGTACCTTTGCAAACAACTTATGTGGGAATTACTTTTTTATTCAGAGCCCTGTGCTGTGGTTGTAACAATGCAACTGTTTTGAGGGGCTGTTCTTGTAAACCACATCACTGTGGTTTGCTCACATCTGTGTTGTATTTGAGGGGGGGAAAAAAGCCCACCTCACCCCAAAAGGGGTGGGCTTGTTTTCTTTTTAACCAAAGTTATTTCATTTATCTGGTTTAGAACAAAGTTGCATCAGCACAACTGTACACTCTGAGGTCGAGATTGGAGTAACTGGGTAAGGGGTACAGGCTGGCAGAAGCTTTCTCTACCAGCCTTGAAAAAATATCCTGTTGCTGCAAATGTGAAATTCACCACATGGTCATCGTATCTAAAATGATGTATAAATAGTTGAGAAAGAGTGGATTAATTCTAGAAAGTGTGCAAGATGTGAAACATTCTGGGGATTTGCAGATAGTATATTTTAAAGGATATAAAGGATTTTTTCTTAACACTGAACTGGGGAATTCGGTAGGATGCAAAAGATTTGATTTTTTAAAATGACAGATGTCAACAAGTCTCTTGACTACTGTTTGTGCAGAATTCTTGCCAAACAGTGGTCTGACACCATAGAACAACTTCCATTTCCCTGCAAATAGACTTGAGACTGAATGTCGATGGTTATCTGTAACCATGTGTTCCTGTCTCGTGTGCTTTGGGAGAGGGAAACCTCATATCGTTTCCTTCAAAATTAATTAATGTGAAGTCAGAATGTCTGATTTTTTTATTTTTCTGTTGCTCACGTGTTAGCACAGTCCCAGCCTAATTGTGTGCAAGGAACAATTGTAGATACTTGGATGGTATTATCTATTCGAGCTGCAGCCTGCAGTGTTGATTGCTCATTCATAGCTCACCTGCAGAGGTATATTTGCTCATGCTGCACAGCTTGGTAATAACAAAACATTTCAGTGACAATTGAGCTTCACAGCACTCTCAATTTGAGTGGCTGCTGATTTTTTTTTTCTTTCTGATGTGATTGATAACATAAGCTGTAGAGACTTATAAGTGCCTCTCATATTTCTTTGAATATCTACAGCAAGAACAGCAGCTTCCTAAATGGATCTCAGATACAGAATAGCCTGTTAAGATTTGTTTTTTGTCTCTTGAAAAGGAATTGCTTCACTGCGGGTGTTGTAAGGGCAGCAAACCTTCAACTGTGCAATTCTAGGTAGATGCAGTAAATCTCAAGTTCAAAGTGATGAGTGGCAGGGACATGGAGAAGTGTTCTGAAAGAAATGGCAGAGGAAAGCATAGTCTGAAGTGTGATTAGATGGACAAATAGAGTTGATTTCTAGGTTTCTGGAGGGCTTTGCTTACTCTTGGTAAATAGATTAAGCATTTGTTTTGAAACTGAGACTAGCTGCTTTTGGGGTTAGACTTGACTGTGATGTGATTACCTGTGATAGTGAGACAGGACTTGCCTACTCAGTGCGTATACGTTTGACTTTTCTGTGTGTGCATACAAATGACAAATCTGTCTTAAATGCAAAACTTCTGATCAAGCACTCATCTCTTTCTGGGAAGCTGCAGAACCACCTCAAACAAATAAACCCAACCTCAAAACAAAAACATCACCAAAGGTTGAAGCTGCAAAGCTAGTGACAGCGCTGCTAGTGTTGAACCTGTTACCTGTGTAAACTCTTCGTGATGGAAACATCTCTAACTCCAAGCTTTCCTGGATGTGGTGAAACCCATCTCAGTCCAGGCTTTCTGTTAATTGAAGACTCCAGCATTGGCTAATGTTCCTATGACAAAATGACGAAAAATTTTCTGAGAATACCTCAATAAACACTTGCATAGGCCACAAGTATTCAGAAACCAAGGGATGAATTCACTGAGATGGTTTACTCTGCCTCTGATCTGTAGGGTTATAGACTGTGGCTTGATAGTTGGTTATGAAAGATTTGTCCTGAGTTGAATATTCTGCCCTACTTCCAGGGACTGTAGCCCCACACCCAATGTGCTGTTGTAGGGAAGAGGGGAAATGATCCAAGACTTAGGTGTTGTTGAGCAAGAAGAGCTCTGTTTGTGGGGTTGGTCATGAGCTTTGAGGCAGTCTTTTGTTATCACTTTCATTTGAAAGACTGACTCTTCAAAACAATCTTTGGACCATTTTATGTTCTACTGTTGGTTGGTGATTGGGACTAGTAGGAGGAATCCTTGTACAAATAAAACAATTTCTATTTAGGTGAAGCCATAATGGTTTGTTTATAAAACTGTAACTTCTGTACACTTTGGAAGCTCTGAAATGCTCATAATGCCTGTAGGCACCTGGATTTTAGCTGCCTGCAAGTGTTGGTGGTGATCAAGAGCTTTTCATGGTTTTGCTGCTAACTTCCTATATTGGACAAGCCAAACGTGGATGCAGAAATGAGAATAACGCTGCTCTGTGCCCTGTGTCCCCCAGTGGCAAGTAGACACTGTGGAAACCTGTCCATCTGTGACATGCTGGCAGAGGAATTTAATAGTAGTCTAGTGACTACTAGTAACTAGTCAGTACCATCCTTCTGAGGTACAACGTGAGAGTGTCAACTGGCACGCTGAAGCTAAACAAAAGTAGCAGCACTAACCACAGAGTGGTTGGGGTTGGAAGAAGTCTCTGGAGATCATCTAGTCTGTGCTCAGAGCTGGGGAAGGCTGCCTAGGACTGTGCCACATTGAGTTTTGAGTATCTCTGTGGAAGGAGACTTCATAACTTGTCTGGGAAACCTGTTCCACTTTTCAGTCCTCCTCACAGTAAAGGTGTTTTTTAATGTTTAGATGGGAATTCTTGGATTGTAGTTTGTGCCCTGATGATCTCGTTTCAAAGGTGTGGATGACTGTGGAGTGATGGAGTGGGTGAATGGGTTCCCTAGGTCACCGTGTAACTGCTCACTGTGGACCTTTGGAGCTTCAGGTGCCTGTCATGTAACTGCAGGCACAGCCTTGGCTCGGTGGGATGTCTGTAGTTAGGGCGTAAGGGGTATTTGTGATAATGTGAGAGAGGAGGGCCTGTGGGATCCTTGGGAAAGAAAGTGAAAACAAGTCTGACAGAGTGGTCTATTCAGTTAACAACTCCTTGAAGTCAACCTCAGAGGCCTGCAAGAAAAGATGAGGCAAAAGGGTATTCAGGGGAACACACAATTTGTTGTAGCAGGTCACATCTGACTCTGTGGCTTGCTTACTAATTTGTTACTTGCTTAAAGATGCAAGCACCAGTGGTGAGGGTTTTGTTTGTTTCATGGTGTTTTTTTGTTTTTCTCCTCAGACAAAGCTAAGTGGAGCACTGGGACAGAGTAAGAAGCAGCAGTAGCACACAGTAGCTCTTGTTTGGCTAGTGATTTTGCGTGCAAGTGGTGAGGCTTCTCAGGACAGCTGCGTTTCCTGACCTATGATGGAAGCTTCCGGAAGATATCCTTGGGAAACGTACAAAAAGCCACCTGCCTCTTCTTCCTGGCAGAATTAACAAAATATTATTGCCATGCCTTCCTCTCAGAGTAATACCATTATACTCTTGGTGCTGGGCCTTCTCCTGAAAGACCTTTTTCCACCCCCGAGTCCTCTTGTTTCCCTATAGTAGAGAACAGTAGGGAACTGTTTCTTTTGTTTCTTTTGTCTTGGGTTGAGGTTCCCATTTGTACATACCTGCTGATCTTACTCCTGTCTCTTCTGAGATCCCAGTGACTCCAGCATCTCTTCCACCTCTAGTTCCAGTGTCCTACCTGTACCCAGTCCCACAGACATCTTCCAGTGGGAATTACGAAGTATAGCCCCATGATCATTTCCTAAGGCATCAAAGGACTTCCACCATTTTATAATTACTGTAATTAAAAAAAAAAAAAATTTAAAACACACCGGATAAGCCAAATTAAAAAAAAAAAATAAAAAATCTCTCCAGGCTTGATGGAAGCTACAGCAGATGCCATTTGTTTGGGAGTACTGGGGCTGGCACGTTAGCAAAAGGAATTTTTCATGGAAGGCTCTACAGGCTACTTAGATAACCTCTTTTTAGTCATCCAGCTGTTCTTGGAGCGAGCAGCCATCGCAGGTGGAGATGCTGCACATGCTTTTGGCATATTTAAGGCACCTGGGATTTGCATACTGTCTGATATAAAGCAGTCTTTGTGATGCCCTGTAGAGTAGACATTTGCATAGATTAGAAATATAAATCTGCCTTTTATTTTCTGCTAACTCCTCAGAGGGGGGGCATCCTTTCAACCACTTATTTAAAAAAAAGTAAGTCTTTGTACAGTGTCTAGAGTAAACAAGAGTGCTTTCACTGTGCTCCTGTTCCAAAAACAGAGAACCCCCACACTCTTGTGGCTTTCTGAAAATGTGTGTGCTGTGCTGCTTTCTGTACCAGTATCAGACAATCTGTGTCCATCTATGTTTTTTTGTTTACATTTTCAAGGGAAAACAGAGATACTGTGGGGACTAAAATGTTACTTCAATCTTCACACATCATACCACTAAGCCTCCTGTGCTTGAACGAAGGTGTGGTTTGGTCTGTGTTTTTTTTTTTTTTTGAAGAAGCTTTCTATGTCTTACTATGTGCTCTGTACCTAGTAATGTCTGATGGGGTTTGCACTGTTGCAGAGTGGGACATAATAGTACAAAACAAGAGCAGTTCCCAGTCTCAGTGCCATGGGTGGGCAGGGCACCTGTGGCACTGCGCATGGCAAGTCTGGTACGTCGGTGTAGGAAGAGATGTCCTCCAGCATTTGCACTGTGCCGCATTGGGTGCTTTCCTCAGCTTCAGCTGTCAGCTCTGCATTTTCCCCAAAGAGCATGCTGCGCAGCTTTTCAGTGAAAGAAGGCACTGAATATTTGGAATGGGATGACTGCACCTGCATTCATGTGTTTGCAGGTGGAGAATTAGTCTGTGGCTGCCAGGCCTGTTTTTTGGAGGGCCTGTGAAAAATCAGCCTTGAACTTACCCTCCTTTAACTAAATGAACAATTTCCTGTTTTGTCAACGTATCCCTTTCTTCAAAATTTCTTCTAGTTGTTTTTTTTTTTTTCACTGCTTATCTTTTAAGAAAATACTTCTTCATAATCCCCCACCTTTCCATTTCTTTACTTTTCCTTCAACTTTTAGGTGAAGAGTTTGAAAACAACTGGTTTTATAATGCATAGCTACAGACAATTATGACTGTGAGTTTGTAAATCACTTGAGGATAAAGCAGAGAGGAAGAATGTGGTGTGTGACCCTTTCATATTTACTGGGAAAAATGTTCTGGCAAATCCATTTTTATTTTTTATTGAACTTTGGACTTCTTTTCCTTCTTCTCAGGGTTATTTCCCTCCTCTGAAAAAAAGTCCTTCTTAAGCTCAAGTGGGTGAGACATTTATCTTTGCTTTTAGTCAGTTTTGCTTTACTTCTTATAAACATGCTAAAGCTTCACAACGTCATATGTTAGGTTTTAATACAAGTGCAGTCAGCTGAGTTTTTGCACCAGTCGCTTTTTTTTTTTCCAATGATGCTTTTAATTGCTCTGTTAAGGTTGGGTAACATATCCTCATGTGCCAGTCTGGTTTTGTGGCAGGCTCAGTGATGTGGAACTCTTTTGACTGTTAGGGTAGTAAAGTACATTAAACTACTTTGCTTTTCATGCTTGGTCACATCTCCAGCTTGTGGCTGTCTGAGAAGCCTCTGTGTGTACCTCCAAGTTCACGGTAGTTGATTTTGAGCACTGTGGTGACTCCATTGTCCAAAATAAGCACTTCGTATATAATGGTGTGTCAGACAAAACAACACAATGTGTACCATACGGCTTGTTCAGGACAGCCCTGAGTGTGTTTGCCTGCAGTGATGGGTTGGGGCAGGTTATGTAGTTGTGCTTGTTAATACACCTTTGGTAGGCCCTGAGGATTTTTTTTTAATGCCAATTGTTCTTAAAAATGCAGCAACACTTTAAAAATACATGTATGTATATATGTGTATACATATATATATTAAAAGGAGAAATATCGTTCAGGATGTGAGGAGAAGAGAGGTGTGATTAATTTGCATGGGTGGGCAGATGAGTGAGAAGTGGGGGCAAGTGGGAAGGTGGAGTATTTAAAAAATAAAAGGCCAGAGTGTGGTCTCTTTGCACCTGGAGATCCAACCATTCAGTATCACTGGGGTAACCAAGCTGAAAAGTCTGGTTTTAAAGTTTGGTTTTCAGACAGTGGAAGCCTTACTGCCTTGTCCAAACTTGTCCCTCCCCAAGAACATTTGTCATTCTGATTTTATGGTGTATTTTGTCCCAGCACATTTTAAGAGTATGCCTGCTCTATAGGAAAGACATCATCCTGGAGCAGGCTGTATAGCTTGCAGGGAAATGAATGCAAGCAGTTTCCTATTGCTCTCTTTTCTGGGAAATGTCTAAACTACCGTGCAGGTGCTATCAGCTGTGCTGTGCTTGCAGAGCAGCTCTGGTCACATTACTCAGCAAAGGCCACAACACGGCCCTCGCTTGGCATGGGAAAGAGCTTCGTGGCCACCCACCTGGAAGGACGATGCTCGTCTTAGCTAAGATAGCTGTTAGCTTCAACATAAATATGATACTAATGATCAACACAGGCTTTCTGGTTTTAACTATTTCTGGTTAGGTCTCTGTAGATTTTCTTTGTTTCTTATATTGGGCTGGATCCTTGCGTAGCATGAGCCAGTACAGTTTTTCTTCTAACAATGCTTCCAACTCTATAATTATATAAATTTATACTATATACATCATATTTCTATTTTAGAGCTATGTTCCATGGACTGTAATTTTAAAAGATGTTCACGAATTAAGACAATCGTTTCCATACAAGAAGGTCATGTAAAATGAGCAGAAGAGGACAGGTTGGCAGGACAGGTTCAAAATGGAAGATAATTTCTTCCCATGATTCCTGTCAAACGTTTTGTCCTCAGGTAAATGATTTGGAAAGTGAAACTGCAAGATAGTTTTTGCAGGGTAGTGGTGGGGAACAACTATGAGCATGGCACAGGCTGAAAACTAATCTATATGTGGCAGAACCGATGCTTTCCTTTGAATTGAAGAACGAGAGCCTGGTCCCGTATCATGAAACCAAGCAAAAGAGTTAGGACAAGCACCAAAATAAATGTCTTATTCACAAGAAAGCATTGTGATGGGGTCTCTGAGAGGAAGCAGCAGGAACTCTGGAGCTGAAATTTTGTAAACCTATGGGAGATGAAATGTCTGCTGGAATTGAATCCTGTTTTGGTTTAGATTGAAGTTGCCAGCCTGTCTGACCCTACAGATCTTGGTCCCGATTGTCTCTGACTGGAAGTCCAGTTTATCTTGCAGGGCTGGGAGAAAGGCTTAACTCTTGGCGTCACTGGTAGGTGGAGGTAGTCCTAACTCCCCAGGGATCCCAACTGTCGTCTTTTGGACAATTCTGTGAATGGGTCCCGCAGTGACATGGCAGTGCTGGCTGCTGCCTTCTTCCAGCTGCAGGAATTTGGGATCAGCCAGCAGCCCTCAGCCACCCCAGCTACTGTCCAGAGAGCTCATGCAGCCAGGGGAGCAGCTCTGCGACTGCTTGCAAGCTGGATGAGTGTTAAGAGCCCAGTGTGGCCACCCAGGCTTAGGCAGTCTGGGGTATTTGCATTTTGGTGCTCCTTTGATGGTTTTATTGTTTTGTTTTAATTATTAGACTTTTTTTTAATATTACTGGCTACTGCAGCATAAAAAAATACACATTAGGCTTGTTGCCTACCTTGTAAACAAGCTGATACTTAATTAGCTTTAATGTTTTTAGAGGACAACAACAACAAATAATGTGCAGTATTTGCTTAGGTCTTCTTGTGTTCATATTATTATGCGTTGTTTTGCTTTTCAGTAATATTCTTGGTTGAGGGGTTTGGGCTTTTTTTTTCTGTGTATTTTAGTAAATGTTTGAACTCTAACTTAAAAATAAGAGCTCCTTCAATGCAGACCTAAGATTCAACATTAATTCCCTGTTTATAAAATAATTTGCTGAGGAGAGCAAACCCTTCTCCCTGCTGACTTTCTTCAGTGAATGGGGAGCTTGTTCTCTGTGTGTTGATTATTGAAAGCTGAGCTCTTTGTGCCAGATATTTTAAGAAGCTGTTGATGCTTAGATCTAATCTATTACATTATACTTTGCTTTTAGACCAGAAAGTGAATGTGTTTTCATGTGTGTGGTTGTGCAGTACATATGTAGCAATGCTAAAAAAGCGTTGCGTAACTATAAATACAGTCTTGGATACTACAGCCTACATTCTTGCTTTACTGTGTTTTGAAGGCCGTGGCGGTGATGGTTGGAAATGTTGTAAGAGGAATGTCTTGGCATTAGGCAGCACCACATTTTCATCTGATCATGAGGAAATAATACCTATTTTATGTTCTGGTGCTTAGTCACGTGTTCTTACATATCTCTCCTCTAATGGGAACTGTTTGTATTCAATTTCAGTAGACCTGACACTTTTTGAAGTTCACTAACCTATTTATTGGGCTCTTTTAAACGGCAACAAAGGTACATTTTGAGTTTTTACTCTTCTTAAAGAGAAGATACCACCATTTACACAGTGTGCTGGAGCTTCCTCTTTTGGTCTTGGGCAGACCAGCTTGAATTCCTCCATGCCGATTAGGCTGCTGGAAACATTCACACCTGGGATAAGGCACTCAGCATCTTCCCTGTCTGTCTTCGTAGACGCATGTGTTGTTGGAGGCACTTGCTGAGTCCGTGTGTTGGATGGGTGGCCCTAGCACGCGTTGAACACTGAGCAGCTCTTACTAGAGGATGAAGAGTGTGGATGGCTGGAGGCCTGCTAGATGTCAGCTACGGTTGTGTACGTGTGGAAGCTGAGGGGAGACAGTCCTGGGACAGGGAGACCTGAGCATACAGAGCAGGGCATGTTATGGAGGACTTAAACACGTGCTGTTGTGAGGACAGAGAGTTTGGGTGCTAACTTCTCCTAAGGCTTCTACTTCCACTGCTGGAGGAGTTGTGAGAAGTTGGTTAACAACGTGGCCTAGGTAGATCTACTCTTGAAGCACTCTACAAGAAACCTGCAGCTAGCTATTGACTTCCAAGAAGCTTATCAAGTTAAGACAGGATATAGAGGTATAAACGAACAAGCAAAAAGTGAATTTTGTTTTGTCATCATTTCATTTCTAAACAGCAATAATGATTTGTAGGCTTGAAATTCAAGCTTAATGTCTTGCAATAGAAAAAAACCACTCTGCCATCACCATGATGGATGTGGAGCTTGTTCTCTTTAAAATGAAGACAGAGCTTCAGTCGAGAAGATTTTGTAAACTTTATTGAAGAAGCTTTTGCTCTGGTGGTTGTTGGAATGACTCTAAACAGGGTAATTTTTGATGGGTTTTTGTTCCCTGAAAGTTGTCAGTGTATTGTCTTCCTCTCATTAGAACAGATAGATGCAACTATAAAGGCAAGTAGAGGTGGGGATTTTTTTTTTCCTTTCCTACCATGCAGAATTGCTCCTTTCGTTTAGACTTCGTGACTTTTTGTGTTGCATGAAGAGAAAGTCATTTGAACTAAAGTAACTGTCACTGAATTTGGGAGTGAAGTAACTCTTTCTCAGCGTGCATATGCAGAGAGTAAATGTGTTTTTTTAAACCGGAAGTGCCTTTTACATTTTTTTCTTTGTTCTTTCATGTATTATTGGCATCAGGAAAAGCACTGAGAAGAAATAAAACTAGTTATATTGTTTTCTTGTACCTGAAAAAAATAGCAGGAGAAGCAGGAGCAATGTAGTTCCTTGGCTCTGCTATGCAACAGTTACAGCATTATAAAATTTGCAATGACAATACTGTTTTCAAATGGTAAGACTATATTATGCGCTGGAAAACTTGCAGCACTTCAGGGCATCTGTTAAACTGTCTTGTCAGTGTTTCCAGTGTTCTCAAACAGAATCCAAGGGCTTGATTCTGAGCTGCTAGGTGTTATTAGTCATGTCTCCCATCGGGACTGGCCACGGGTAAGAACGTTCAGGGCTTGGAAGCGCTAGGAAAGTGTGATAGTGGATGCAATTCAGTGTTGTGGGTGTGTTACATTATGTCAATATAAATGTTTTATGTACAGGCATTCCTCTGAACTGGCAGTTAGTACAGAGTAGAGGACGTGGTTTGTAGTAGCATGGAATAAATGCAAGAAGTAATTGCTAGCCTAAAAATAGCCCCTATTTTAATACACTTTTATGAAAATAAACAAGCCTATGGAGTTCTAGTATCAAGCAAGTGGCGTGCTGGTACTAGAACTGTTTCCCTTTGCTCCTTTAATTGTGGAGAAGAAAGAGGAAAAAAATTATTGTTGCCCATAAACTAGAAAGAATATATGCTTCAAAGTAAAGGCCAAATGATGCGTGGTTATTTTTTAATGTTTTTAATAAAGGACAGTTTATCATCCACTTCATTTGTGATTGCCGTACCAAGGCCCTGCCCAACTTCTCAGAGCTTGGTTCTGACCTCTACTGCACTGATGTCTTAAGCTAGACTTCTCAGGGAGAAGGTGTTATGCATGTTTTTAAGCGATTTGTTATGTTTTTGAACAAAAAAAAGAATCCATTAGTTCAGCAAATATCTGTTTTTAATTTCTCACTTGTAGATTATGGTGGGAAGCTTGAGTGTTATACTGAGAATTACTGAGCATGTAATGTCTGTTCTCTTCCTCTAAAGTGAAATTTTAGTGTAGCTGCTGTAGAGATAGCTACCGCAGTGGAGTGATTTTGCTTTCCTTTTCCTTAAAAAAAAAAAAAAAAAGAGGTGGGGGAATTCTAGTTAATCTTTTTGGTTTATGGGAGATGGAATAGGAGAAGTGGAAAAATGGAAAACACTTCTCATCCCCAGATGCTTGAGTCACAGAAGTGCCCCATCAGCCTTTATGCATCTCCTCAAATAAAGATGAAAGGGATCCTTCTCTTCTAATCCGTGAACTACGCTTCTCACTGCCTTTGTCATTTAGACTGTTGCAAAGTGCTTTACTGCCTTTTTTCCCCTTAAGGTGTAGTAGCAATGCATATCATTGCAGAATAGGGTTGCCCATTCATTAAGTAGCATGGTATATACAGTGAATATTATGGTGTGCCTCACAGACAGGTATGCCGCTTCTGACTTGTCTCCCGGTGTAGTTTAAGGCACTGGTTTTGACAGATGAATATGTTACCCCAATTGGGACTAATATTCGCCTATTTATCTTCCCACGTGCTGCAGTAGCTAGCATAGTCCTTAGTGAAGTGCAGACTGCTACAGGATGTTATACCTCAGGTTTTCACGACACAGTCTGGTGCTGCTGCAGTGATGTAGCTTCTCCTGATGAAGCCTCGAGAATAAAGGTTGCTCTAGACTTCCTGTATAATCAGTGAGAAGAAATGGGCATGATTCAAGATTCCTCTGTTGTGGATCACTTTCTTCAGGTGATTCATTCTTTTTCAACTGGTTGTGTTGAAAAGGGAACTGTGGCTCACTGGTCTCAGGTAGATGTCTGAAATTTGGCTACAGCATCAGAAAGTGTCATCCAGGTCAGAAACCTGAGAGCAAACAGACCTGTGCTTTTGTTTGGTGTTACTATTACATTTCAAGAATTCATCGGGCAATAGAAATCTTGGTTACAGTAGCATTGCAAGACTTCAATCAAATTTATTTAATTTTGATGGCCATAAGGCTGAAGCAAACTTTATTCCTTCTCTACCACTGAGATGCGATACGTGAAATCCAGTTTGAAACATACCCTTTTTCATGAAGATGAATACCTTTACTGTTTTCCCCCTTACTGGCAGGGTAGAAAGCTAAAAGCTGCAATTGGATGTCAGTACAATCCTGAAGTCTCTGAATGTGTTTAAAAGAAGCATTTGCATGAAGGCCCTTATGCAGCTGAAAATCTCAACCAGAATTTGGCAGAAGTCTCAGTGTCGGAAGATGGCAGATTCCTGTGCAGTGAGATGTTTACTGGTCCACTGTTTTATCTTTGGCAGCTGCTTCTGCATTTGATATCTTCAGCTGTTTTTGAAGACTTACAAAGAATAATTATTTGTTTCATGAAACGATTCTACTTTACCCACCCAACAGGGCAATGATTCACTTATTTTTCTGGCAACATTACCCGTTGTTATCTGAGCTGCCTTCACTTTTGTAGGGTTACGTTCACCGGGACGTTAACTTCCCAGCCGTGGTTTTATTGCATGTTTTGCAGATGTAGGGTGCCTGTTTTCAACCATTCCTCTGAAAGCTCTACAGTCGCCAAGATATTTGAGAAAGGGAAACAACCTGTTTTTTCATGTTTTCTGCTGGTTGTAAGCACTAATTGTAGATGCTTCAATAATAATTGCACAAGAGTGTGAGCTACTGTACTGAAGGCCCAACAGATAGATGGCAACTTCATTGTGCCTCATTTCAAACAGTGTTTTTGTATTCCCACGTAAGGTTACTGTAAAAGGCAACAGTGAATGGACTGGAGTTTAGCGCCTTCCAGTGTAGAATTCCCCTAAAATCAATAGACCTTTCTTTGGATATTGATTTTGTGAGATTGAAATATTACTTAAAGGTTTTACAACAACAGAAAACCACCACCAGTATTTAAATGAGTTCCATAAATCCATGAACAAGGTTTCATTGCAAGCTAGAAGAACCTTTATTTGAAGTTCAGTTTAAGCACACATTCTGGAAGTTTGAACGCGTTCATTTTCTCTTTGACTAAACTAACAGTGGAGTATACTTTCATGCTGGTCTGCACGTGCAGACTGATCTTCTTGTAATGTGCTTCCGGGTGCTTATGTATGCATACAGGTTGTTCACTGGTATATGCTCTGTTCAACTTTAGCATCAATGCACAGAGGTGTACTTACCCAGAAAAGGCTAGTGCACTTCTGTCATTTCTGAGTTTAGAGTTCTACTGGAGAAGAATATTTTAAAAATATATTCAAAAATGAGATTGGATTTATAGGGTGGATGCACTAGGTTGTAATTACTCCAACTGATATAAAGGAGGAGGGAAGCAAGGGGTGTATAGAAATCTTCATCTTTGTGTCTAAAGAACAATTTAGAGTTATGCCTGTATTTAACCCAGTTTTAAAAAGACTTACCTGTTTATTTCCAGTATTGCAGAATATGAGTTAGAGTTTATGTATGTTCTAGTTAACTCACCACATTTTTTTAGCATGATATTCTAACCTGCTTGGCCATTAACCTGGCTGACTACCAGGAGAATTTTCAAACTGTTGACTCATATTGCTTCCATATGTAACTTAAACCACCTTTTCCCACAGTGGAGACAGCTTGAAGGTTAGCTGCGTATACTTTTCAGGGTAAGGAACAGTGTATTTTGAACTGAGTCAACGTGTGTGAGTAAAGGCAGTAAAATCTTAGCTTTATTAACATTTTTGGGTCTAATCTCATTTTTGCTGAAATCCTTCCTGGTTCCAAACTAGGAAAATGAAGAGGGGTTTTTGTGCTTCTCTTCCCTGTAAGGTTTAGTAGCCTTCACCATATGTAGCCATGGCTCATCTTTTCATTTTTGCATCTTTGGGAGGGTGGACCTTCACAGATGCCTTTTCTTTCATAACATCTAAGGATCTGGGGGCATGGCTTGCTCTGTGTGTGGGACCTGATGTTTTTAGGATATTACTAATTGATTGGGAAATGGTGCATAGGCTGCATGCAATGTCACATTATTGAGCACATATATATATATATATATATATATATATATATATATATGGGCACTGAGAGAGAGAGAGAGCCTGTATATGGTTGGAGCTCCAATACATAGTTAGAAACATGGTTTATGTCCTGCAGCAAAGGAAGGGTGGTGCTCAAGGCTAGGTCAGTCAGAGGGGTGACAGCTAGTAGCACCGCTCTGCAGTGTGATGTCTCCTGGGTGGTGTGCTCCATGCCTCCTTGGGATGTAGCATTGTGTCCCAGCTGTTTTGCTGCCAAGGCAGCGACTGGCTTGGCACACCAAAGCCCTGGCAGCTCCAAGATCAGGTCTGGTACCTGAACCAGGCCAATAGCTGCCTCTGGCACACAGAGTCCAGGGTGAGGAGAAAGAGCCCTGGGATCCTATGTAGAAATGTTGGAGACCACGTTAGTAGGTAGATGAAGGTGGAGGCAGCAGTCATGAGACCTTGTTGGTTTGCAGTTGCAAAAATAAATAAATAAATAAATAAAGCACACATGCATACAAAAAAAGTCAAGGACTGGTATTTTTTTTCTTGCAGACTGCACAAAAAAAAAACATGAAGGAAGCCTACCAAGAGGGATTTTTCTCATAGGCTTTGATAACCACTTTATCTGTGGACCCTACTGATGGAGAAGAGATCTGGGTTTAGTTGCAGTGTTACCACTGTTATGGGAAGTTGCATCCTTCCTTACCCCCCAGTTTGCTAACTTTGGTGGGTTTTTTTTTTGTTTGTTTTTTTTACGGCGGTGGGCTATGAGGAGGAGAATACTGGTCTTCATCCACAGCCTTTAAGATCTATGTATGAAAAGTAGTAGGTGGTATTGCTACATCTGGCCTCTTGGGTAATTCAGCTACCTGAATTGGTTCTATTTTTTTTTTTTTTTAGGATCAAATAATGAAGTCAAGCCTGCAAGTGTCTCCTGTATCATAAAGTATCATAAGCTTTGAATCTCTGTAGCCAAATAAGTGTTTGTCTCAGTTCGGGAGACATGGGCATGTAGTTAAGGTTAAGTATGTGAGTAGTCTGAAGTCTGCCATGTTGAAGAATAAAATTTTAAGGATGTGCTTAAAATCTAAAACAGATGGCTATACGGCAAATTGTTTAAAGAATTGTGTATAATGAACTCTTCAGTCCCAAATGTTTTATCCTAGTATTTCCATGTAATATTTGTGCTTGTATTAAATGTTGTTTTTCAGATAAAAATGCACTAAAGAATAGATTTCTGTGCATCATATGATTTTGATCATTCTGCTTTACTTTTACAATCCCGCTCCGACGTTTTTAAAGATGAATGCTCTAGGGCCTGGCTCTCTTGGAGTCTTGGAGTATGAAGAGAGCAAGCTTAGCCTTTGCTGAGAGATGGGACTTGTAAGGCAAGAGAATATGGCTTCCCACATTTTTTACTCTAAAAGGCATGTTGGAGTTTTGTACTGTATAATTCTTTAGGTATTTGGATTAACCCTGATAAAATTATAGGTGGTTGTGAGGGAGTTTATTGTGCTTATAAATTGTAGTGGGGCTCCCTGTAATTTGTTATAATTAATTCAAGAGTTCAAGGGCAGAAAATCAGGATCAGGTTGTGGCATGCCTTCCTTTCTTGCTAAAGCATGCTATTACTGGCCTTTTTATTTAAGGTTTGGCTTCATATTTGTGGGTTTATTTGAACTCAGAGTATCCAAAAAGTATAATACACTGTTAGCAAAAAGTATAGATCCTACGACAGAGAATGGACCTGTTGTGGTTGGGGGATTCCTTTTTAAATACAGACGAATTGGTGGATATAAAAAAGCTGCATCTGCTGGCTAAGCCTTTCAAGAAAGAAGTACGTGTTTTGGAAGGCTCGTGTCATGTCTGCAGGCCTCAACAGGGCCTGGGAGCGTGTAAGTGCTTGTGGTCCATACGAAATGACAGGAAAAACAAAACACTTGCAGAGCATTTCCTTAATATCTGAGCTCCCTTCTCTCAAAGGACTTTATCTCTGGGGCAGGGCACAGAGCTGATGGCTGGAGACAGAAGGTGTCCACAGCAAAGGCACGGCCTGAGAGTGGCAGCATGGCGCCTAGCGGTTCTGCCCACCTCCCTCAGCTCTGACAAAGGGAGAAACTCCAGCACTGGACCAACCTCCAGATTTAGTCAGTCTTCTGCTACCAACAAGAACGTTGAATATGATGCTGTTATCTTCGGTTTAGCTGTGAAGAGTTTCACTCATCATCCATTTAACACTGCACGCCAGAGAGCTGCAATATTTTGACAGCAAGCTGTCCTGGAAGCACCTGTTTATATGTGGGAGGTTATAAAGCATGAGGTACCTTCCTCAACAATCCCATGTCAATTTTCCATGTTCCATAAAGAACACAAGTAGTCTTGTGGTTTTTTTGAATGCTCCATTTTGCTGCAGGAATTTCACTTCGTTGAATGATTCACACCAGAAAAAAGCTTATCGCACCTAAAATGCACATACTTTGCATTTACATTTTAAATCTTCTGCCAGCCATTTAAAGTATTGGTTGTGGGTCGACATTTGAGATTTTAAGACTGCCCTATGGAGAATGCAAACAAATGAACAACCATTCAGGAGTAAACTGATGAAACAGAAGTGGGATATAAGAAGTAAGCCATGAAAAGTTATGATCAGACTGTTCTTACATGTGCAGAGATATTCCTGGTCTAGTATCCTTAGCCAGGAGTTGACTTCATAGCTGGACCTTAACCTTCCACGAAAGTATTGGCCCGTGGTAGGAGTTTAACGGGTCAGATCTGGTAGCTTAACTTTGTGTGTCTTAGCACTGCTTGCAGAGCAGGCAAGTCAGCAAGGCTGTTTATTATTTGTACTTATGCTCTCAAGTTGCATGTCAAAACAAAATGCCAATCATTGTGAAATTATCCTGTTTTATCCAAAATCCCTTGTCTCTCATTCAGCTATAAACTCTTTTCTTGTAGAGAGAGATTGAGAGATGTGGAGGTAGATGTTATGAATTGTTTTGATCTGTCCTCCGCTTTTCAGTCCTACAAAGACATGAAAATGATGCTAACCCAGCATTGTTCTAACTTGTTTGGAAGGGGAAAAAGGAATGACACATCTTTCCATGTATTTCATTTATTTTATTTTTAGTTTCCATCATCTTTTCCACCCAGCTGCTGAAGGAAACCAGGATGTAGACAGTTGGATGCTGCTTTTGAACAATCTAATTTCTCACTTACCTGAAGCTAACCTTGACCTACCTTGTAGGGTTGTTTTGATCAAGGATTTCCTACCCTAAAAACTGTTATGACTGTGTTTTTACTGTTGGCATTGACAGTTTGCGCTTCTGAAGGAATATCCTCCTGCATGTGTGACAAAGGCCCTTTCGTCTCCTTCCCATCTTTTTCTGGCACGTCTGCTGATCTTTCTGAAGGTCTGTTGCAGGGTGTGGCAGGTTTGTTTTCAGTAATGTTCTTCCAAAAATATTATTCTTTAGTAGCGAAGCACAGCCGTAGCTTTTTGTATTCCATCGCAAATTCCAGATGAATGGCTATTGTCTAGTACTGTGAAACATCAGACTTTCACTGGGAGATAAGTTGATGAAATTCCAGAGGAGCAAGCTGTTTATCAACACCATCTTAAGATTTTTAGAAAGGCAAAGACAAGACTTTAGCACTGTGTTACTGTCAATGACATCATCAATGTATGTACATCTTTTTTTTTAAATGCCTTTAGATTAAGATGTGCTGATTGAATCCTTGCATCTAAATGTGTTTCAGCATGCTCAAGCCCAGAAATCAAAACACCAGCTTTGCCAATATACTGAACGTTTTATCTGAAAAGACTGGTCTTGTCTGCCTGCCTTTCTTTCTTTCTTGGCCTATAGAATGCAGTCCAATTTTGTGGTCAAAAATTTTTTTTTTGCAGTGTCTGGAGTGATTTGCATGAAATAAGCAGTATCCAGTAAACCGTGCTCTTGATTGAGACTTGGGAACAAAGTCCATCTCTACAGAATCTGCCTTAGTTTCCTGCTTGAGTTTAGATGAGTTACTTCACCAGCTATGTGGCTTAGTTTCTATTTATAAAAAAAAGGCTAATAATCATTAATACTATTTAAAGCATGTTTTTCTCAGAAAAGCAACCAGTAAGAGTTAAAATATTACTCATCTCAAGTATGTGATAAATAAAAATATTTTTTATCAATTAGTTCCATTGCTTGCTCAGTGAATAGCTGTCATTTGGCTTATCTAAAATTTGAAAGACCCCATGTTTAAATTAAAAATATTTCTCTTTAAAAAGTATCATATAAGTATCTGTGGAATCCTGTTGCTAAATAGTATTGAAGCCAACGTTGTGAAAGATTTTATGGTATAAGACGAACAAGAGACACATCAATATCAAAGCTAATGCTTAAAATAATTTTAGTACATGATAAAAGTCCTCTGTTCAGGAGAAATTGCTTCCCCTGTGGGCAGATTATTGCATAACTGTACATTGCAGAGTCTCTGTTCAGAAGCATAGTACCATTCTGAGATGAACCCAAATGAGCTGAGTTGGGCCGTTGTTGTGATTCAATGAGACTTTTATTGTGTTCCTAATTTTAAAAGATCATATTGTACTCCAATTGCTTTTTTTTTTTTTTAAATTGGGAAAGAGCTGAAGGACTTCAGCTAAACCACATATGGGAAAATCTGTCTTTCCTTTGAGTCTTAAAGAGTTCTTATTTTGGACATATGAAACAGTAAAGCAGTTCTCTCGTCCTCCAGAAAAGAAGATAAACTACATAGCTATGCAGTTATCCAACAGATAGGCTTGATGCCAAAATGGCACCTAATGAGTTTTTTTTTTAAAAAAAAAAAAAGTCAAGCCAGTAATTGCATCATTAGAAACAATTTTAAAGGAATCGTACCTCATGGGTAACTAATAAATGTTTTCTATTGCTTGTGTGCATTTTCATGGCAAATAGTTTATTGATATTGAAATTCCAATTAGTTTATTCATACTAGCT
Organism: Anser cygnoides; assembly: GCF_040182565.1. Lineage (NCBI taxonomy): Eukaryota > Metazoa > Chordata > Aves > Anseriformes > Anatidae > Anser > Anser cygnoides. Next base: position 20,500,416 of record NC_089875.1, on the reverse strand, counting down.
TGAAGTTTCTAGCAAAACATGCTGACCAATTAAAAAGTTTTTAAAAAGTGTTAGCTGCTGCTCCAGAGATGTGTATCTTCCAAACCCTTGCAGTCCCTGTGATACAGAGAATGAAACTGAAATCAGGGAAAAATAACAAAAATCCAGACTGATCAGTACAGCATTAATCCTTATTATCTCTAGTCTGTCATCTTTTATACAAATGTATATATATGTATGTGGATGAAATGGATTATAAATCTCTTGGTCAATAGACGTTTTTTTATCCTTTTTGTGTATGTTTCCTGGTAGAGTTGGATATTGCTTGATTATTAAGGCAACCAGGTCTGATAAAATTGAGTAATTATTGATGAAGTATTTACACTGTGGTTCTTTGTGGAAGTTCATAGCAGAAAAGCTGTGAAGATGCAGTGTACCAATACAGTTACTCTGCAAAACTAACCCTTACTCTTGCTGTTGTAGGCTTGCCCTTAATATCTCCATGCACATCTCATTTCCACTATTGATTGGGCCAGGTTCTGCATCGTTTTCAGTGTTTGAAACATTTGTTGTGGAAGAGAATGTAAACTAGTAGAATGAACTCAGTTATTTTCTGCACATTTAGAAAAGCAGCAGAGGTTATACATCGGATAATCAGTGGTGATTGAAGGGTACAGCGAATTCAGCAACTCTGTACAAACGCCCACTTTTTTTTTTTTGATGTGACAGCAGAACAAACATGAAACTGGTCTTGGGAGGTCTATGCAGAATTGTATGGGCAAATAGAGTTTCTCTAGATTTACACAGCTGCAGCTGAGTCTGAATCTGAGTCTTGTAATTAAATTTTAAACCAGTACCCTTATTCATGTTTCTAGTATTATTTGGTTTTTTACCCACTGATGTAGTATATATTGCTAAAATGCAGATGTTGCTTCTGGAGTTCAAATATTTTATCATAATTGTCCAGTTGTAGCTTATTTACTTTAGAAAAAGTGTGCTTTTCAATGCAATAGATGCAAATATACTCTCCATGTTTTCTGTGTTGGCTAAATAGAGTTGTGGGAAATGATATCCTTACAATTATGGCTTTGTTCAGACTTGTTGTCCACTCCCATTCCCCTTGGAATTAACTACAAGCTGGCAAACTGTAGTAGCCTTTATTATATTGAATACACAAAGGCTCTGCTAAAAAATTTTAACCCGAAATGAGCAATGAAGGTGAGAGACCAGCTGTCCACCCACTTGGCTGTGGCAGTCTCTCTTCTGTCTTGTGTTCCCCTAGTATGCCAGACTGGCTCTGTGATTAAAGCTTTGTAAGTCTTAATTTTGAATTTCTTGTCTCTTATTAGTTGGGGGTGCAGTTTGCAAACTTCTCTTTTGTTCAGTTTCCATATGCTTTCCCATCTAAACCACTTAATAGGAGGCTTATGAAATGCATGTTTTTATCTGCTGTTCTTGAACAGCTTTCCTCAGTGAATCTATAGCCAAATCATTTTTAAAACGTTTGATTTCCTTCAAATTACAGATATACTTTTACAATCCAAACAAAGAGCAGTCTCAGCTAGCATAGTGACATAATAATAATGTTTAACATAATTTTAGATGGAGGAGCATCAAATCCTTGATAGAATATGGGCCAATTTCTGCTCTCTGTTGACTGGGCAGAGAGCCTGACCACAGTTTTGAAGCACAACTGAGCCATGAATCAGTGGCTTTTAGAGCTATCATGGCCTTCAAGTGGAGCTTCCTCCAGGGTGTTCAGTGACAGCCCAGCTCCTCCTCTTCCTTGACAGTGGAATTAGTGACTCCAGTTCATGTCTTAAGCAGCCACAATCTGTAATAACAAATCCTAAACTTTTATTCTTCTGCAATGTCCGTAAACGTAAGTGTTGTACTGTAGTATCATAGAATAGCTCTGTTAAGATTTTTAAGCATGACCTCTTCCCAGCACAGAGTTGAACACCTTTAAATGGACATCTTTCTCATAAAGTGGATGCTGCGTGCTGTCTTGAAACAATTTCTTAAAACAACATTGGCAGTCTGCGATTGCAGGTACAGCACATCACTGTTCCTTTTGAAAGTCTTCATCACAGTAGTTGGTACTCCAGTAACTGCATTGATGTCCTATTTTTGATGATGGTTACTGAGATAACGCATACTATGGTTTATCTACATTTTTGTGGGCACTGCGGTTCAAATCATGGCTTCACTAAAGCCGGTAAGACTCTTGATTTCTATAGAGCTAGGGTGTCATGATAAGATTTTACATTGTTTTGGATTTCATGTAGTCTCTTGTGTTTATTTTAGCAATAGCTCTACCTATATAGAGCTTTAAGGCAGATGCAGGTTTTACTTTTGTTCTGCCCAACTAGAATGTGCAACTCATGCATATGTATGTACCGCTGCCATAAATAGCATGCTTTCAGATTACAGGGCTGTAAGACCAGATTCAGCAAACACTTACTCACCTGCATACTTGACAAAGCAATTTACGTTAAGCTCGCGTGAAAGCATGAGTATTTTCAGAATTGGGATTTAGTCATTGCAAAGAACTGCAAATAAGCTGACTTCTCTCCAGGACCAAGCAAGTGTGAAGCCTGGGGCTGAAACACAGGGATCAGAGAAGCAATATGTTTTTTGCATTGCCTTTCACCATCAAATTTCAAAATTGACTGAAGTTTTAACCTTCATTAGTCTGTGTGAAAGCCAAATCTAAGTATTTCAAATGAAATTATTTTTTTCTTCTTTGAAAATATTCTTCTCCCTTTTTGGGGGAGGTGAGGAGAGGGGAAGAAGAAACCTAAAAATGAGTAACCCAACAATTACCTTTTTAAGTGCACATAAAAACTGTGAACTCAAAGGGGAATTTCTCAGATATTAAGGATACATCCACAGGCCTTTCATCGAGAGGATTCCTCTGCACTGCAACACTTGCAGCCACGTACAGTGCTGCTACCTTGTGAAGACAGGTCTGGTCAGAGCGGTGGTGCTGTCTAGTGGCAAGTTACTGCATCTCATTGCTGACAGATGAGTTAACTGAGGAAAAATGTAAAATGCTGTATTAGATTAATACCCCTCAAAGAATGGTTTGGGTTATGCTGTTTTTGAAGCACGTGTTTTCTAGTGCCTCCGCGCAGAGTTAAACGGTAACGTTTGGGGGTATTGTTAATGCAGTGCAATCCCTGTAACACAGGTGATGTTATAGTGGTTCTCCCTTCCAGGAAGGAAAAGTTAATTGCCTTGGTTCTGGGAATGTGACTTACACACATGAAATCATTACGACAAGAACTGTTTATATGCTGTTCCCAAAGGCTCATGGTTAAGGTCAGATGGTGAACTGGTTGCAGCTGAGTCCGGTTAGGCACTTACTGCCCCCAGTCTGACTGCTCTGCCTTTGCAGAGGTTGCAGTCTCTGAGGCTGGCAGGCATGCTTGTGTACGACTTCTTTCTTAACCCAGTTCTCGCAGAGTGATCTGTTTTAGCTCAAGTAGTAGATAGTTAAAAATCCATGCTGTTTGGAGGGGGTGCCTTCCCACTTTACACTGCACTGGTGTGGCCTCACCTCAAGTGCAGTATGCAGTTTTGGGTGCCACAATATGAGAAGGACATAAAACTGTTAGAGTGTGTGCAAAGGAGGGCTATGAAGAGGGTGAAGCGCGTAGAGGGGAAGACGTGTGAGGGGCAGCTGAGGGCCCTTGGTTTGTTCAGCCCAGAGCAGAGCAGGCTGAGGGGAGGCCTCATGGCGGCCTGCAGCTCCCTCACGAGGGGAGCGGAGGGGCAGGCGCTGAGCTCTGCTCTCTGGGGACAGCGACAGGACCTGAGGGAACGGCATGGAGCTGGGACAGGGGAGGGTCAGGCTGGGGGTTAGGGAAAGGTTCTGCACCCAGAGGGTGGTCGGGCACTGGGACATGCTCCTCAGGGAAGTGGTCAAGGACCGCAGCCTGATGGAGTTCAGGAAGCATTTGCACAATGCTGTCAGACACGTGGTCTGATTTTTGGGCAGTCCTGTGTGGGACCAGGAGTTGGACTCAGTGATCCTTGTGGGTCTCTTCCAACTCAGGATATTCTGTGGTTAGCGAGGGTGAGCAGTCATGCTCCCAATGAGAGCAGTAAACTGTTGGGAAGCTGTAACCCTGTAACTTGTTTCAGCTGCACCAGACTGACGTGTCTGGTCACAGACTGAGAAACCCCTTTGATGGATTTGGGGATTTCTAAACTTGGGTGTCCCAGGCACACCAGTTACTATCAGGAAGTCAGGCTTGGGTGCATGAGGCTGAGCACTCAGACTGTGGCTATGCTGGTGCAGTACCTCTGCCTTTGGGCTCCAGCTTGATCAGCTGTTGTTGCTTGTCGGCTGAGGAGGAAATGTTTCATCTCAGCTAGGGTGGGTTACGCATGCCTGCACCAGAGTTTTAAGCTGATGGACACTGGATTATTATATCACTGTAGCTCAAAGCTCAACTCTAATTATTGTCGTGGTGGTGGCTGATATAGTGTCCTTGCAATTGTGGCTGTAACTTCTTCCGCTGCCTGTCTTGTCCCTTGCTGGTTTTACTGTCCATCCAACACAGGTAGCTCGTTTGAACATGTGTGGGTGCCTGCAGAATAAAATGTTGTTGTCTGTTAACAAAGCTGTCTCTCCTGGACTTTAACCTGGTATGCCGGAGGTACTGGTACATATCCCTGCTGCTTTGGTCAGCTCTGCTGTGAGTCTGATACAGTTCAGTGGATGGAAGGGATGCACAGATGGGGACAGTAACTTGTTAAGCTTTTGTGGAAAGCTTCTTGTTTGTCCTCACCAAATGTCCTCTTGCCAAATGTAAGCTGAACTGTGTGAGTTCTGTCATTGTGGTTAAAACTCACATAGTTTACTTTGTGATTAGTTGTGGTTCAGCAAGTGTGTCATTAGAGGTTGGTTTTGCTTGATTTGTGTCTAAGTCAACCTTATAGATGAGGGATGCCAATTAAACTTCTATGTGGGCTATAAAGTTATGCCAGGTAGCAAGAGTATATTGCTAAAATTCCATTTCTCCTACCCAAATGGTGGCACTGGAGGAAAAGAAAAAAAGATATGAACACCCTCTTTCTGTATTGATGAACATGTGGTCTTCTATAATCTCTACAGAATTTATGGAGGATATAGGTAGTCCCAGTAGATGTCCCTCATCCGTGTGGTCTAGGGAATACAAACTAGAACACTTTATTTTCCTTTTCATAGCTGGAAATGTTGCCAACATAGGGATCGTTTTGATTTATTTTGCTAACACGCATATACCTGGTAGGTGATGTAGAACTTCTGAAGCCAGGCACAGACTGCTGTTTAACTGCCTGACATGTTTGTGGTGAGTTTTTTCTTGCTTTCAGCAGTCTCTTGTTCAGTTGTAAACATATATGCATATTGCCTTTCTGATCTGTTCTCGTTTCTGGTTTGTAGATACCAATATTACTTACAAGTGAAAAAGGATATTCTTGATGGCCGATTGCGTTCTTCATTGGAGCAGGGAATTCGACTAGCTGGTTTAGCAGTGCAAGGTAAGATGATATGACCTGCCTAGCTGTTTTCCAACATGGGCTGTTGTGGTTTTTTTTTTTGGGGGGGGGGGGGGGGGGGAATTGTTGTAGGTGTTGACTGGGTGTTAACTAAGGCCATGCGTGACTCCTGTTCACAACAGCTAGGGTTTTTTGGTTTGTTTTTTTTTTTTTTTTTTTACAAAGTGTTTAGGTGGACTGCTGTTGATGAAACTCATATCATCAGGGAGGGAACGATGGACTGCATCACAATGTTCAACTTTCCCTTTTCTAAAAGCCACGCTAGCGAATTTGAACAAAACTCCAGTTCTAGCCCCAGCCACAGAGTGCTTTGCAGTAATGAATTTACTTCACGTTCTCTGGTTTGAAATGGAGTTGCATCAAAGAGTATAGCAGCAGCTTTAATTTTGCCTTTAATTAAAAACTCATTTTGCTGTGTAGTGCTATCTGCAGTATGAAAGAACACATGACCATAATTGTTACGTGAGTTATAAATTAATAATAAACTACTTCTTACAATATGAGTTTTATTCTGAGCCTCCTAATGACATCAATAAAATTGTGATCATGTAATGTATGTGGGTAAAGGAGGAAGTCCTGTGTTTGCAGAAAATATATTTCAGTCTATCCATGACTATGATAGCTCAAAGTAGAATTCCAGCAATCATGCACTGGGCACTTCTCTTTGGTTACGGGTGGGACAGAGGGAGGACAAGTATGTACATATAATAACAAACATGAAGATCTGATTCTTGAAAATTACAGGTTCTATGATATAAAATGCCCTAGTAATATTGTTAAATTTGAGAATTTGACTCTTAAAATTCAGTGACTGAAACCTGGTTTTCTGTTTTGTTGTAAATACGAGACTTTCTTAGTTTTCATTTAGGCCTTTCTGAATCTTCATTTTCCATTTTGAGTAAGTCTAATAGTTGCAGGAGGGACATACAGAGTTTATAGGGACTGAGTTCTGTTTCTTGACTGCCATTGGTAATCTGCAGGATGCTTTGCAACTGCCTTGGAGAATGAGCTTTCAAAGATGTTAATTCTCATGCTCTTCTCTGACATCGAGGGGAACAGTGTAGGTACAGATGAAAACCAAGGCACTAGGCACTGTCTGCGCCAGCTCCCCTGTCTATCCTCTAGAAAGGTATCAGCAACCCCTTTTTTTTTTTTTAATATTCTTGAAACTCTTTCTTAGGGCAATAGTTGTTCTGTTACAGTATCTTATTGCTTGGTTAAAAATTGAAGGAAAAATGTTTTCTGTTAAATACTGAAATATTTTATGAGTAATGGAGATGATGTATGCAAAATTACGTACTAAACCTTGCACTCTGAGTAAATTAAGTTTTTCCAGCATTTAAGTTAATGATAAATAGACACTGGATATTTTTCACTGGTCCTGTGTTTCTTGGAGCTTTTTGCTGACTTTGGGAGCTAGCCAGTCTTTATAACGTTTTGCAATAGTCAGTATTATTCTGAATTTTCTATGTAATATATTTCAAAGACCATTGCATCAGGATCCTGCATCTAATCTTGTTTGCTTTATTCATGACCTTGTGTTACTCCCTTTGTCCTTTTCATGTGAGGCAAACGAAGATATTTGAAATACTTACTTTTAAACTTAGAGAGTCTGTTTCATGTCCATTTTGATTTCTTTATGTTTATGTTAAAACATAACTCTGAGGTGAAAACAAAATGAAACTGCATTTTTGGCATCCTGCAATACGTAAAGTTGTCTAGAAGCTTTGAAAGAATGTTTAGCTAATATGATTTATGGTGGGGATTTCCAGCTTCTATAATATGAGAATCTTGTAGATGGCGTTTGATCCAGTTCAATTAATATAAAATAGAAACCTCCCGGCAAGATATTCTTTTGATATAAGTTGTTGTGTATTTAACAGATATATACATATATACACTTTTTTTTGTTTAAAGTAGCTTAGCCTTTAGGAAGCATTTTCAAAATGCTACAGTTTCAAGGACATTTAGACAAGAATCCTCAGCCTGACTTAGAAGTGAAAGTGATCGTGCAGATGAGAACGTCTCAAAGATACACAGAAGAGGCAGAAAAATGTAGAAAAGTCTGAAGGGCCAGTCAATTAAACTAACATGTTGCCTGGACTGTTATATTGGCTGCAGAAGGACAAGACTTGTCCCCCACGCTTCCTCCCCCAGCCATGTTGGTTATCAGCAATTTTTAGTATAATTGGCTAGTTGATCTTAACCTTCTAGGCTGTTAAGCTAAGCATCTTTCTTACAATTATGTAGAATTGTAGCAGAGTTAGGTTAATTTTTTTTTTGCCTGGTCAGAGTCAGGTTTGGGGATTTTGGAGAAGTAGAAGTACATGCCATTTTAAAGAAACTGGAATATCCCAGTCTCTTGCACGTCTGATAGTAAATCGTTGCAAATGGCTATAATGTAAAGGAACAAAAGAGAAAAAATACTTGTTGGCTGTTATTTGATCTCTGGTAATAAACTTTTATTTTCAGACCTCCGTGTTAAAAGCTAAAGTACAAACAGAAATCTTTGTCCTGGGTTGTGGCTTCAGAGAGAACTCGCCCACTTGAAGTTAGGCATCTGTGCAAAGACTGAGTGTGGTCCTAACGTGTGGAAAGTGGTAAAATGAGTAACTGTGTTGTTTTTTCCAGCGGATTTTGGAGACTATAATCAGTTTGAATCTCATGATTTCCTCCGAGAATATGTCTTGTTTCCTATGGTGAGTTCCTCATCCTCTTTTCTTGTGGTCTTCTCTGAATAATTCCTCCATGCCTCAGAGATGGCTTTGTTGATAACAATAAAAGCACCGGTGCTAAATTATTAGCAGCGGATGTAAACTTTGCTCCCCCAAATCCTGCAATATACTTGGTTGTAGCTGAATGAATATATGCTATGGAAATGTAGCCCTTTTTCAGTTCCTGTTAAGCCTCCTCTGGGAACAGCTGTCAACAAAAGAAGCGTACTTATTTGAATCAAAAAGCATTTGCAGCTATTTAGAAAGGTGTATATTAGTCATACTGCAGTATTAGTAACACGGCACGTTATAAAGGGATATGAAAGCTGCTGATGTAATAAATGTTGTGTCACAGGACAAATTATGCAGTCTTTGCTCAAGAGAATGCGAATTTACATCAACTGACTACTAGACTGAAGAGAAGCATGAATCAGTTCTCAAAATATCCTCCAGGGACTGTGCTGTAAATTTGTTTTAAATTTGAATTGGAACTAGCACATAATTTGAATGCTGAGGGAATTGTTTTAGGTCACTGATGACATTAGAAACTGGTGATAAATGCTAAGCGCTTGCAACCCATGACACTAAGCCCATCTGGGAGGATGGATTGTTGGGGGGAGAGGGGCAAGACACGACACCACAACCTGCTCAGATAGAGGCTGGCTTTATTTTTGACTACCAACTCCATCAGCACAGGAAGCGAGTCTAAGCTTCCTAAAAGAAAAAGAACTTGGAATTCTTTCAGAATAGAAACAAAAATTGGAAGTGGGTTGGGGTTCCCCTGCCCTAAATGTCACTGCCTAGAAATCAGGCATATGGTTTCCTTCTGCAATTAGTGTCAAGGTAGATGGAGAGTGATTAAGCTCACTATACTTCGAAGGCATGAGAAACATACTTCCAGAAGCATTTCATCCCATTTACCTTCACTTTTTGACATTATAGAAGCTGCAGCCTTCTCTAAGTCGGTAGTCAATTCCCAAGTTCAAAAAGGTAACACTTGCACAGTGTCTTCAAGTGAAAGTGCAATTTCAAGCTAGCAGACAGTTGAATATAGAAATTCAGCAGAAAGAGGAGAAAATAATGAATATGCAGAGATCTGAATATACTTTTGATACCTAGAACATGGCTTCAGTATTGACCTTTCACTAAGGAACTTCTGTTAGCTTGACTAGCAGAGCAGCTGTTAATTCATCTATTCTTGTTGCAACAAGGATTTCTTGTTAATAATAGGTAATTGTTGATCCTGTGTATGGTTGATGGCTTACAAAGTCATATGGTAGTGCATGTGGGAAAGGTATGGATGAAAATATAGACAGGAAGGTGTAGTCAAGTTGTCACTTTGTAAATTACTCCTGCAAAGTTGTTTCAATGTGCTGATGGTATTTTTCTTTTCAACAACAACAACAAAACTAAAAAAAAGGGGGGGGGCAGTGCAGGAGAATAGGAAAATTTAGGCATCCAGATGAGATTTCAAGCCGCATTTAAATGTAGTTTACTTTTCAGGCCAACCTCCTAGGACCTCCTTTTCTGAGTCAGCTGCCTTTGTTGTGTTGTGGTCAGCTCCCTTCCGTTTTGGATGTGCTCACTTTGTGGTATCTAGCTGTTCATCCATGCTGCTACCACTAAATTTGACAAGATCAGCAAAGTGTCAGCTTCCTACAGTCTTCAGGAGCCTACTCTTAAATCAACTTTTCTCTAGGCATCTCTTTCCTTTTATTTAACTTCTCGTCTCTGCCCTTCTGGGGAGGAGCGGATAACATAACAGTAAATATTTCACTGCAACTTCAGTGACAGTTGCGAAGTGCTGCAGATAGGAACTAGTCCTGCAGCAAGTGGGAGTATGCGAGCGAATCTCAGGCATAGAAGGAGCCTCCAACAAGAACGTTTGCCATAAATTCATTAGCGAAGGGAGCTGGCGAATGAGGGAGGGGCAGCTACATTTGTACTGTTTGATCTTGTGAGGCTACAATGTGTGTCAAATGGCATTTCTTCAGCAGCAAAAAGAACAAAGTTATGTACACAGTACACCCCACAGGTGTGTAGCTGTGCATAGGCATGTACCATGCCATTTTTCATTAGCACGCTACCACTTTCACATATTTTTGTGGCAGAAGCAAATATCAGAGGGAGGGCCCCATTGAGCAAGAAACAGGCAGTGTGTCTAAGTACGTTACATGCAGCCTTAAGGCTTTTTAAAATAAAAATAAGAACTTTGAGGTTTTGCAAGAAAATTTTTCAGCTTCCTTTTTGTTGCCTTGAATTTATGAGCAGACTTCATTTACTAACTTGCTCCCAATTATTTCAGACTTGTTTCTACCACACATGCGATTATATTTGTGGAGGATAAATTCTACTCAGAAATGTGTTGCAAGTGTAAGGTGAATTTCATTACGTTTGAAGAGAGAGCAAAATTTTTGATTCCTATTAACAGGGGAAGGCAGTACCAGCAGGTTGTAGGACAGAAAATACCCATGACTTCAATTTGCATGGTCTGTGGAATATTTTGGTCTGTTTAAAAAGGTATATAATCGTTTATAGACTTTCAAGTGCTTTTAAAGGCTTGTTTGGTCCTTATTCAGGAAAAGATCCCTTATCCATGCTCTGTACTCTGTTTCGTATTGTAGAATAAAAGCTACCTAAACCCTGTTCTAGCAGTATCTTTTTAGAAAAAATAAATAATTAAAAAAAAGTCCGACGTGTTTTTCTTGCACGTTTTCAGCACCCTGTGCTTGGATATGTGCCCTGAATTTTCAGTGTATTTGGTGCTAGGTTCTCTCTGTGTAACTACGTGCAAGAACATGAACAGGAAACAACCCTGAAATGTATGCCATCATAATTCCTGTCTTGTATTTTATTCTCTCTCTCATTGGTTGACTAGCTTTTGATGCTACCTCATTTTCTTACAGGACTGGACCCAAGATGAAGCTGTCTTGGAAGAGTTGACACAAAAGGTTGCACAGGAACACCGAACTCATAGGTGAGGTAGCCTATCTCCATGTTACTATTATGCTACATCTAGCTGGATTTTTAGTCTGTTACAAAAGATTATCTGCCTCTTGTGCACACAAAATGGCCAAGGAACTTAATCCCAAATAAATGAGAATTTCCACCACGAGGTTTAATGAGTATGTGTAAAACTAGTGGTGCTACAGAGTAGGCTTCTTTCTCTTTTTGACTTCGTTTAAATCCTGATGGTGAAAGACGTCATGACTTGATCGGGGGTTGTCCAAGGGTCTGTTCAAGGGTTTTCTCTCATTCTAGAGAGGGAGGGTTATGCACACTCCCAGTGTAACAAATGAAAATAACAGGAGGTGGAATCCCTTTCTTGTTGGGTTTTAAGTCTAGTTGTGGAAAAGCTAAAATACATTGTCACCAATTAATGACCTGTGCATTAGTGCTCCAGAACAAATACCTTCCTTGTAAGTAGACTTCTTTCATGTCATCTAGGTGTACTGGTGGTAAAAGAATTCAAAGTTCTCGAGTTCGGATCTTAGAAAAACATCAGTGCCTCTATGGCATTGGAAATAATCTTTCTTATTATGTTATGAATCTGCATTTAAAACTTGATTATGTGAAATGCTATAGGAATAGTATGTGGAAAGGTGCAGCACTTCCCATTTTATGCCAGAAAATGATCCTAAAGGGGCAAACACAAATGTGTGAGTTGAAGGCCATTTTCATTGTGAGCTTTAATGCAAGCTTGGGCCTTTCCAGCCGAAGGGTTAGTTTCTGAGCTGGCCATGCATACACCTGGTTCTGTTCTTCAGTATCTCTGCCACGGGCTGCTTGTGTGATCTTGGTTAACTCCCAGACTTGAAAGGGAAGATTTCCATCCCCCGTTGTGCTCTTTAGTGCTATTTCAGCAACACAAAGAACAAATACTTATACTCATTTCAGCAGGTAGATCAAATTCCAGATTCTTTCTTTCCCTGTTTCTCCTAGGTATTTGTTGGTTTTCTATATTTCTGTTTATATGCTGTGGTAAGGAGGAGCAAAGAGGAGAAACATTAAGTGACCTTCTTTTGGAACAACCTGCAATCTATTCTGACCTGCTTTTGAGAACTGAAATCTGTCTGAATTCCTGAGCTGTGACAGGAGCATGTGTGGACACGTGTGTCAAAGTTTTTTCAGATGGTTTGTTCTCCGTTACGAAAGAGAACCTGCTCAAAATTTGGATTCAGTGCCTGTGTTTTTGAACAGCAAATATGAATATGTAGGTCTTCACTTTTAGGCCACTTTAAGCACCTTTAGTGAATTCTTAAGCTAGTTATGCAAATTAGGACCCTTGTGGCTCAAATTGGCCATCCAAGGCTAGGCACAACCTGTTGCAATGGCTTGATGTTTTAATAAAGCTTGGAAAACGTTTGCATGCAGAAGAAGCTGAGTAAAGGGATTAGTTCAGTTTGTTCCTGCTGTAATTTGAACTAATGCTTTGTACCTTACCTTAGAAGCATACAGTAAAATTCCTCCCCTTCCAGATTATGATCCTAGCGTTGAAAGTTTTGTTGTACATTTCTAGGCTGCATTTCCAAAGCATCTTGTGAAATGGTTTGTGAATCTCCCAATTTTTTGCACTAGTATTTTTTGTGTGCATGTAATATTGAAGCGTTTGCTGCCTTTTGTTATTCCAATTGCAGTGGCATTACAGCAGCAGAGGCTGAGTTAATGTACATCAATGAAGTGGAACGCCTCGATGGATTTGGACAGGAAACTTTCCCTGTGAAGGTATGTCAGCATATATTATACAGAAACCTCTAAGTTAAATGGTGTAGGAGTCTGTGGCAACCTTTGTAACACATGCAAGTTGTTCGTCCAAAAGAGGCAGTTGTTTTTCTGTTCCAGAAGACGAAATGATTTCTGGTAGTTTGAATGCAAGCTGCAGCACGAGGGTATCTTAGGCCTCTGCTGTTAATTTTCTTCCACCAAAATCTTTTTTGACAAAAAAGGTTGCTATGTGGACGAGCCTTCCCGCAGATATTATTGCATGATAGGTAAGTGTGAGTGGTGGACTGGGTGCTCTACAAAAATGCAGAAATATGTTAGCCTTGTACGAAAGATCAGCAGGCTGGTATTGTAGACAAATAGAACTGCATTTGAATATACAGCTGAAAGATGTTGTTGTTGTTCCTGTTACACATATTTCTAATAGCGTTTTTTCTCTTTATATAGATATCTGCATATGTATGCATAAGTATATGTATATTTATATAGACAAAAACACACAGATTTTTTCCCCGTGTCCAGGACAAGGAGATGCAAGTTCTCTGAACAGCCTAAACTAAAAACTGTCAGTTGTAGGACCTCTACTGCCTTGTAGTGTAGGTGGAAGTATTCTGATGAAAGCGGCACCGAAAATCAGTTCATAGGCCGTGGCTTGAAAACTGGTGTCCATTGTTTGTTTGCTGAAGGGCAAATGTTTAGTAATTGGAAACAAATGTGGATAGTCCATTGCTGCCTTCCAGGAACAAAGTACAAGAAGACCAGGAGAACAGCTCTAATCTGATCTTTTAAAACGAAGGGGCACCTCATGGTTCCTAGAACTTAGGCATGTGTAGTGCATGAACTTCTCTTTATACCTTTCTTTTAGCAGTTCTTTTTAACCATGCTATTTGTGTTACCACTTTGAAGTGGTATATATGCTATATATGAAGCTGTGAGGAGTTGTTTTTGTTGATAATGTTCAAAAACCTCTTTGTTAACAGCAGTAAACTTTTCTAGCGAAAATAAAAGGCATTTTTAAGAAAAAAAAAGTTTGCAAAACGGAGCAGGAGCACATGCTTTTCAAATGGGAACGTGCAGGAGATGTGGGTAGACAAACAACAGAATTTCTGAAAAGCAGTGCAGGAACAGTGGACAGTACATGATGCAAGCAGATGAATATTTAAGCAATCATTGAAAAACAATGAAGGCTGTATCTGTATAAAGATACAACAAATACTTCTTTAGGGTGACACACTGTGAACTTCTACACAGTACTTTAAAAGAGGAAGGGTGAAAGGTAGAGCTTTTGAGAGGGATTCCATCTCCAGGTGTGGTTTTCTGAAATCTCTGCATGTTTTAACAGATGACTGGAGCAATACTGTGAATGCAAAAGAGGACTGTTGCTTTTGGTAGTCATACAGGCTCTAGATAGCTATAATCACAATTATAGGGAAAGTGGGGTATTATATAACAAACGCCAGTTTGTGGTGTGCATGTTGTTTCATAGAGGAGAACCTTGAGCTCACTTAGCCTTAATCTATTCTCAGTAATCAACAGAATGAATCCACTTAAGTGTTAGTTGCTTTGAAATAATGAAAATCAGAGTCCAGTAAAGCACCAAAATATAGGTTAGTCAAGGGTTAGTCCCACATTCATCCTGAAGAATAGCTTCTGTTTGGTGGTTCAGCATGTGTTCTTATGCACGTCTTTGCCAGTTTCTTTATTAAACTAAATATATACTCTTTTTGTGCAGGATAATCATGGAAACGACATACACCTTGGTATTTTCTTCATGGGAATCTTCATAAAAAACAGAATTGGAAGGACAACTGTGATCTATAGGTAAAAACTAGGGACTTCTGTATTTAAAGTGAGTTTCTTTTCAGAGCTCTGTGTGTGGTTTTTTTTTCCTTACATATGTGACTTCAATAGTGCCAATGCTCTAACTAAGGAGTAGTCACCTCACTGTTTTCAGCATTGGCCTCTTGGCCGTAAGAGATGTGATAAAGAATAATTTCTGATGTCTCTGAATGGGTTTGACAGCAAGAAAGACATAGTTGTCTGTCATGTATCTTGTTCTACTTACAAGGCTTTGATCCCTTTTCTTTGCTTGCCTTTGTGTCTGCTTCTTTGATGCATCTGAATGCAAATCTGTTAAACCTCACTGTTGGCAGCCTTAGGCGCTCAGTGTTTCTGAAAATCTGGTTGCCATATTTAGGTACCCCGCTAAAAAAGCCGAACTTTCTCATTCTGTAATTTTGAAAATCCTGGCTGTGTCACTTATGTGTTTGTACTGCTGTTTGTTTTGGTTATTGAGAATCACTGAAGCCATTCCATTGACCTTCATTGTGGGTTTTGTTACTTCTTATAAAAATTTGTTCTGTATGAAGGTGTTGCTAGAAATCTGCATGATTCCAGGGAAGGTGGTGTTTCTGTCATTTCTTTTTCCTGCTTTTGGGCATTTCCGTTAATTCTGAAGTCAACTTGGAGTGGATTTTTCCCAGTCCTTGTTGCTGTTAGAATATCAACACCTATGCAGCCAAAAAATTGTTTTATGAGGTACACTCATTTTTAGTCATTAGCTAAGGCTTGTATCAGACTTGAGCAAGAAGGGTGTTCAGTTTCTTTGTTTTTGTCTTTTTTTTTTTTAACCTTATAAAAGATTTAAGCGGTCATCTTCAAAAATGTCAGGGCTACCTTTTCCATAGAGCTGATGTTTTGCATATGAACTTTTGTGAAGAAATTAGATAATTATTTTAACTGTGCCATTCTGAAGACGTGTTAAAATGTAGGTGACAAAAGCAAGAAGTTTCTTAAATGTAGAAATAATAGTTGGTGCTGGGATCCTTACTCTTTGGAAATATGCGCTTCAAGCATCCTGCCATGACATGAAGAGGAATGCATGCTGCAAACAGAACAAACAAGTCCTTTCCATCTCCATGGATTGCATGCAATGTACGCCAATGTGTCTGTCAGCTATTTGTAAGAAGATTATAACTCTGATCTTGGGTAACTTGACAATTACTTGAAAAAAAGATTGCGAACGTTAAACAGGGTATTAGCATGGTATGCATAGCCTACATAACCATGTTGTCAAGTTAACCTCCTTTAGGAAGAATAAACTATGTAGGAAAGTTGGAAACAGTTTGGAGAGGAACGGCATTATATTAAAAAAAAAAAAAATCCATCTGGTTCAAGTCACTCTGTACAAAAATGCTACAGTTCAGTGTAATATTAATTATAATGTATTTTTGATGTACCTTCTATTGTGATTCTTCAAATCAGTGTTTTTAAAGAGAGCTTTTAACTTTCCTGTTTTGGGTTAAGAACAGAATAATCTCACTCCTTGAATCAGAGCTTAACTTCCTCATTTTCCTAACCATGATTCTTCACCAAACAGCTACTGAAAAGCTTTCCCATAAAACAAGACTAATGTTGACTAAGGGATTCTTAATGTGTTTGTGAAATGTTTGAGTGTATGTGTTGGCAAACTCTACCACATTTTTTTTTTTAACTCTTACAGGTGGAATGACATTGGGAATATTGCACATAACAAATCTTCGATTGTTCTAGAGTTGATCAACAAAGAAGAGAATGTGCTTTTTCACACAGTAAGAAAAAGATCTAATCAGTGTTACCAAGAATATGCTTATATAGAACATAAATACAAAAAAAAATTTTTTAATTTCACTCCAAGCATACTGAAGTGTAATATGCTGGGAAGTTTGAAAAAAAAAAAAAAAAAAGGTGTTGGATGAAACATCCACAGTGCCATGTTACCGTACACACATACACTGAAACTCAAGGAGGGGTGCAATGCTGCTCTGCACTTCTTCAAATCGCTCTACATCTCACTGAACCAAGGCCAATGTAGAAACTGGACCAGCAACCTTGATCCATTTTTTGTTGTCGTTCCTCTTCCCCTCCCACTGTGACTTAGCACTGAAGTGGCAGCATGTAAAGGCATGCCACTGTATTTCAGTAATTCAATGCCTTAAACACTCTTGAGGGCACTAGACATGTTCTTGGCAGCCAGATCCTGTACATGACAGACCTTACCAAGCATTACTGCAATTTGATTTGTAGAACTCTTCTTTGTTATTGGTGAGAACAACAAAATGAATGATTTATTTTTTTCTGTTTTTTCTTGTGTTTAAAGGATGATCTTGAAAATGCCAAATATATTTCACGGCTGTTTGCAGCAAGACATAAGTTTTACAAACAGAACAAAATCTGCACAGAGTGAGTACTCTTTCTTCAGAGTTATGTTCTGACAACCCTGCTTTGGAAGTGCTCTGAGTTTTGCCGTGTCTGTTTTTGTTTGTTTTTTCTAGTCACTTGTGTCAGTTATTCTGTTCTACTTTGCCTATTTTTTTTCTTTTTGTTTTAACCACCAGCTAGAACAGAAGAATGAGAATGAAATTTAATTCTGAGCCTTGGGAGGCTTGATGCATGAGCCCTGTTGGATACTGCTCACCAAGCAGCCAAATCTGACAGAATAATGAATTGAAGCCCTTGGTCTCTGCTGTTCATGACCCAGAGTGTTAGTATAAACTGGAGTGAAAGGTGACATAACATGCCAAAATATGAATTACAGTAGTGTGTTGAGGATGCGTTACCCAGGTAGCTTCTAAGACTGGTGGAGAACCCAGGTTATCCTCCTCTAATTTAGGTAGCATAATTTATTCACTTCTTATATGCACCAAGCAAGGCAGGACACATGGGAATGTTCATCAGCCTAGTCATAGTTGCGTGACTCAGCAGAGACTGAATCTGAACCTGGAGTTTCTTACAGGCACTGCTTTGAGCACTTACTAAGAAACTGGCCATGACAGTCCTTTCACAGCTGTAGTCACCCTAACTAGAGGAATTCATAAGGCTTTTTTTGTAAGTCAAAAGTAAGTTTATTAGCTGATAACGTTTCATTTATACCACTACACGGCCAATTTTAGTTTGAGGTAAATTTAGTTTTAAGAGGTCTAGGGTTTTGTGAAACTTTATAATACGCCACATTTGTATAGCAATGAGAACATGAATTCATTGCAAAACTTACCAGTTTAGTTAGCTGGAAAGCTATAAAGAAGTCTCATCTCCAACAACAGCTCTAGTTAGAGCTGGGCATCCCATCTGTTCAGCTGGGTAATGCCATCTGTTGGAAAGTAAAGCCAAAATGATGAAGGGAAGATTGGAAGGTCTAACTTTATATACTGTGCGCATATGTAATACTAGAAACATACGCTGAGTTACAAGTATTGGAGAAACTGATGAGGTGAACTGTATACAGTGATCTTTTCACATACAGGAAGATGATGTTGATTAGATTTCAGATATTGTTTACAGTTCTCGGGAAGTGAGTGGAAGACCAGAAAAGACCTTTATTAGCAGCATATAATGCATTTCATTAGTCCAATGCTAAATGTAATAGATTCAGAGAAATTAAGTTCAAAGGAAGTTCCTCAGTCTTTTCCCTGTGACAGTCAAAAAAGAGAAAACTAAATACCATCATCCACTGTATTAGAATATTTCCCCTTCGAAGCTGTTTATTGGGGTCAACAGAGAGGAAGGACTATTCCGTTACAGTCCATAATCCAGACTGCAGAAGCAATAGCTTTTGATCATGTTTATTTCTGACTACTGAACCATAAGTATGTGGGTACCATGAATTGGGTGTATGTATCAGCTTCACATACAACTTCCAAATATTTGGACTAATAAAATAGGGAACATCATGAAGTCAGTGAGAGAAATAACTGGAGTTTAAATGTATTTTTGCCGTTATAATTGCCTTCCTTCCTACCACAGTCTCATGCGGTATGAGCTTCTGTGTCAGGGCCACAGATATCAATGACAGCATATGCCAGTGTCTGTTTTCTAGCCAAATAATTTTCCTGACCTCTGTGTTAAAATTGTAGTTGTTTGTTTTCCTGTGTGCATTTCCTCTAATTGCACATAACATCATTCACCAGATCAGAAACTGTAAGAGGAGAAATCCCACCTTTCCTCTCTTCACGTAAGCACTGTATTTCTGCCTCCTTCAAATTGTTTCTCTTCCTATTTAATTTTCTTCCTCCCACACTCCTGCTTTCCACTGCACCTGGCTACTCTAACATTGTATCTGCCTCTGCTAGTATCATCTAACCAGTTGCTTTCTTCCTCATGATCTGTGTGCATTGCTTTGGAGTGATTGCTATGAAATTCATAAAATTGTCATTGTTTCAATGTTCACTTTAAGTCATCTGAGACAATGCCTGCGTGGCATGTTCAGTTTTTATTGCTTAAGAGACTTTTTTGTTTGATTCATTTTTAAATGAAGTTTTTTTTTCCTTGTGTTTCCAAATAAGCTAAGTAGGATATTGAACAGAAGGCATGTATATTTTGGAATTAGAATACTGTCTGTATTTAGGGAAGGACCTGAATTATTTTCATCTTATTCATATTTTTTAATCTCATGAATGAGCAAGTATTTACAGATTCTTCATCTCTTGTCTTTCCCATTCATTTGTGAATTAGAATTGAAACACTGCAGTTTCTAGTATTTCTTTATTTTTTTTCTTCCACAGACAATCAAATTCCCCTCCCCCCATCCGACGACGGCCCACTTGGAGTAGATCGTCTTTGGTATGTACCATGGTGTTTTCTTTAAGAATGTCTATGGCACTACTAATGGAATGGGGCATTGTGTAAAATGGAATATTTGCTAAATTTCAAATAAGCACATTAGCTCGTTTCTTGTAGGCAATATGATTGGAATGAATTTCAAGGGTGTGGCTGCCCAGGTTGATTAATTTAACTGGATAATATCATCACTGAGTGTTTAGAAATTACAGTCTTCAAGGCATTATATTTTTATTTGCCCTACAGAAACTAAGCATCTTTTCTACTGGATTGAAATTAAATTCAATATGTAGAGAAAATAGTTCTCTTCAGACTAGAAAGAACTTGAAATGTCTTACACTGTATACGTCAAAATCTATTCATTGCGTAATTTTAGAGCTTCTCATCTTGTGTTTCTTCTATGTGCTTTTTCAGTGCTTTTAGTGTTTTACTGTTTACTTTCAGCTTCTTGGGTTGAGAGCTTATTCTCTATGTGAAGTTACTGTGATTTTAAGTAAAACTTTTATCATCAGTCCAAGACCTCTGAGTTTTTCTTAGTCTGTTTCCATTTTAACTGATCTTGATAAATAAATAAATACAACTTTTTCCTGAAATCTTGACTTCAGATTCCTTTGTCCTTTCATTTTCAGCATGTTTCTGGGGTGTTACACAGAGATTGTATATCATGTTCTCTTAAGCACACTTACATTATTTTTGGTGTCTGCTAGTTTGGTCCCTGGAGATGACTCTGAAAAACTTAAGGTGAAGAAATGAAATGTGCTTTGCATTCTTATGCTACAGCTTCAGATACATCACAAAGGGAAGGAGAGAGCCTTCTTCTGTTAGATAAGGAAAATGTAAATCTACTTGTTAACAGGAAAAAAAATACTGCTGCTTGTTTGTTTTGAACACATGTAGGCAACAAGTTGGTTTTTTTTTTTTTTCAAAAAGGCTCAGAAGGATCAAGGGGAGGAATAAATATATACTCATCAATTAAAATGTGAACTGGACTGCTAACTATCTATTCATGACGAACTTTTAAGTGTTTTTTCATAATTGTTTTGTTAACTTGTTGGTACAGTTATTGTACATTCTTATTTGGGGAGAGAGACTCCTGACTGTTATCTGCTCTGTATACCTTTTATCTGCCTACCTATTCACTTGTCTTGTATGGTAGTAAATCAGTAGGCACAGATAGGAAGACAAGTGGAGTCTTTGGGGTGAGGCTCTACCACTTGACTGAGAATCATGTATGTTACTTTTAGATTAAGACCCTTAACATTGTTTTGGCATCAGAGTGAACCTGTATTTTATTAACCATTATTTTAAAGGCATTTTACACTCTATGTCTTTCCTGTCAGGCTACCTGGTGATGCTTGTTTTCCAGCAAAACCTCCTCCATATATGTGATATGTTTAAATAATGGATTTATTATTATTATTATTTTTAATCCAAGCGATCCTTAAGTTGGATATTGAAGTTCTCCACACTTCTAAGCTTTCAGTCCTGTTTCTTTATTTCTTTTGAAGAGGCAGATGGGCCTTCAAAAAAAGGAAAAAGGTGGGGGGGAGCCTTCAGCCCATTTGTGAATAGCTTCCATTATTTCATAATACCTATCTCAAAGACAACTGTCTGCTCCAAATTTGTACATTCTCAGTAGGAATAACTTCCTCCTTCCTTGCGTATTTCCTCCACCCACTATTTGTTAGATTATCAAACATCTTGGCTTCTTCCAGGCTAAACTGTCATACATGGGTTGTCAGGAGCAGTCTCCTTTGCCCAAAGCGTTCAGTGAGCGTACAGTTTTATAGCCTTAGAAGTATAATTCATCTAGCAGAAGTATTTCCCGTCATCTTCCAGCTCTGGCTTAACACAGCGATTTTGTATGCAAGAATTCATACGTGCACTCAGTTTCTTTGATTCTTATTCCCTCTCCCCATTTACAAAGAAAATGTAAATTTAACCCATTCCCCACCCCCCCCCCGTCAGTGGCAAACTGTTGCTTGGTGCTCATTTTGTGCAGGCAAAACTAAATTGTTTGGCATTTGTTTTTTGCCTTGGGCATCCACAGAATTCCTTAATAGTTCAAACTACTTAAATCAGCCTAGATGAAAAGCCCTTATTCTGTTGTTAAGGAAGACATGTTCATGAGACAAGAGCATCTTCCTTCTCTCCTTGTATATCAAAGCATGCTTTCATAAACTCTGCTCAGCAGCACCAGACAGGACACTACAATGCAGGTGGTAAAATGAAACTGCAAAATTCATCAGTTTACTGATGGACAAGCTAGTGAATATAGCATCAGCTGCGGCTTATTTCCCTGTAAATAACTCTACTGATTTAATGCTGAATTACCCCCTGTGATACCTGTACCGTTAAAAAGTTTGTTGTGGTGTAGATTGTTCAAGGAAGGCTCCAATTCGTTATCTAGAGGAATCCAATGTTCAAGTTGTCTGCAGAGTTATTTTAAGTCTGTATGCGCTCCTGTTTCTTGTATAACAGTGTTCTAGGGCCTTGAGTTTGTTCCATCTTCTGCTTTTGTCCTGATTAGGTGTTTGTGTGTCTTTTTTTTAGTTTGGTTTTGTTTTAATTGTTCAAGGGTAAGGGCTTTTAATAAACTTTTCAAAAGTTCTAAGTGAGCTGTGAGTCTGAATGTTTTCTGAAGTGGTTTACTTTAAAGGAGTTTAAATGGTCAGTTTTGGGTTCCTTAGCAAAACCTAACAATTTACAAAATGTTACTCTCTGTTCTGTAAAGAAGAGCTGAGCATGTGTGTTCATCTGGGTAAGAAAGAACAGTATTCAGTTCCTATGTTTTCCTGTGTTTCATCTGCAAAAATTCTAGCAAACTGAGTTCCTAATGTTTTTTTAACCTATGCTTTTATTTCAGCCAAGGCAACATCCATTTATACTGCCTCCTATGCATGTCCAGTGTGGAGAACACTACACTGAAACGCATAATTCACAAGGTACGTAGCATGTATATGTTACCTTAGGAGGCCTTTAATTTTATGCGTATACAGAGAAGCTACTACCCCTTATATCTAGAATTCCAGTGCTGTCACGGTCAAATTAGAGTTGCTGCTGGAGGACAGCTAGCAGTTTTATAGTTAATACTGCAGTAAGTCTTGTGTTTAAAGTCAAATTTCAGTTTTAAAATTTCTCTAAAATATCTGTACATGATTATATGGATCTTAGACTTGGCATTCCAGTTAAATGAACTGAAAAAATAATTTCTGAAGGAAGTATGGTGGCTGTACTCAAAGGCAGTGCCAGCTGGGATCTTGGAGAGAAATGGAGTGAGGGAAAAGGAGACAGTAGAACATCTGTTGCCATAGGAGAAATCAGTGCGCTATAGTCACAAAACTGATAATATTTAGATAATATTTCCTGCTGACTTTAACCAACATCTGCCTGCATTATTATCCATATGAACTTAAGGAGGGTTAACTACTTTAACCCCCATGTTTGACAAACAAATCCTCTAAGAGGTTGTACCAGGTTACTTTGATCAAGGCTGGGAATAGAGCCCAGCCTCTAAAAACCTTGAGTCTCACACCCTTAACCACCCCACCTTTTGGAAGACATGCAGCCAGGTCTATTAGGCTACGTTCTCAGCAGTTCATGAGAAGTACAGTTGAAGTGCTCTTAGTTGTACGTGATAGCATTTTAGAATTGTGGTTGTCTGACTAGTTTTAAGGTAGAATTTGATAAGTTTTGAAAGGAGCCATTCAGTATAATTCCTTGCGTACAATAGAAGATTTATCTTAGTGGCTACTGCTATTTTACTGCTAAGTAGAGCCTTTCAAAGGGGAGGTTTGATTTTAATTTTAGATGAACTGTAAAGTTCCTTCGTTTTTACCACAGATTTCTCAGTGTTGTTGAAAAACTAATTTCAGAGATTTGGGAGCTACTACTTGTTTCTTACAAGGTTTTTGACATGGACAGTCTTGCAGTAAATTTGTGATGCAGGACATCATCTTTAACATCTTGATTCCCTCTCAGATATTCTTAGCAGAACTATTTTTTTTGCATATTTTTTCCTTAGTCTTGATACCTCTGTACTTCCAATCCTCAAAAACTGTTGATTCGTATGAAGCAGGATTTCCAGTTTCATTCTCAGACACTACGTTGAGTAATGGAGAGCAGTGCATCAGCAGAAAAGATAATTTTAAGGATTACCATAGGCTAGCAGCACTGGATTTGTAAGGTGGTAGCATCAGCAGTGAATCCTTCCAAGATACTGAGAGAGGTGTCATCCCTTTTCTTCCTTGCCACCCCAGGCGTGCAAAAAAAAAAAAAAAAAAATCTCTCTTTCTCATTTCATGTCTCCCACAGGGATCTGAGCTACTGTATTTTGCTAACTGTTATGGGGATAGTTTTTCTTTAGTTTTATTTCGGTGACTCAAGGATGCTCCCAAGACCAAATGTTCCCTACAGTTGTACACACTGAGCTCCCTCTCTAATCGTTGGTACAGACTGCAGTTGAGGTGTTGATAACATTGAATGAGTCCTTGTATGTTAAATTGTCAACATCTTTATCTCTGCTCTACACAGACAGCATTTTCCATGGAAATGAAGAAGCTTTCTACTGTAGGTCTCAGACCAGCTTGGACAGGTGTCCGGTGGACTTCAGCTACTTGAATGGTAATGGACCCAATGGGAGCGTGTGCAGTGCACACAGCATGAACTCCCTCAATCGCTCACAGAACTTCATCCAGGCATCCCCAATGTCCTCAAATCTGAGCATCCCTGGAAGTGACATCATGAGAGCAGACTACATCCCCAGCCACAGGCATAGTGCAATCATAGTGCCATCCTACCGGCCAACTCCGGATTATGAAACCGTCATGAGGCAAATGAAGAGGGGGGTGATCCAGATGGATAGCCAAAGTCAGTCTTTGAGAAATCTCAACATTGGAAACACGCATGCGTATAACCAGCCAGAAGACCTAGTTTACAGCCAGCCTGAGATTCGAGAGAGGCATCCTTACACGGTTACTTACGGGCCCCAGGGTGGAGGCTATAATAAGCCTGTTGCCCCGTCTGACCAAATGACCCCTAATAATGCTGTGCAAAATAAGACAGCAGCCAGTGCCATATCACACACAGTCAGCACGCCAGAACTGGCTAACATGCAGCTACAGAGCAACCAGAATTACAACACTGCTCATATGTTAAAGAACTATCTCTTCAGGCCCCCGCCTCCGTACCCGCGCCCACGTCCCGCCACTAGTACACCTGACCTGGCAAGCCACAGGCACAAGTACGTCAGCGGGAGCAGCCCCGACCTGGTCACACGCAAAGTCCAGCTCTCAGTGAAGACGTTCCAAGAGGACAGCTCGCCGGTTGTCCGGCAGTCACTGCAGGAGGTCAGCGAGCCCCTCATGGCAGTGAAACATCATGCAGCTGTGAACAAGCGCCATAGCTTGGAGGTCATCAGCAACATGGTACGTGGTATAGAAGCCATGGCACTAAAAACTTTAAACGCCCCTCTGCCGCGCAGGAACACTTTGCGGGAGCAGGTGCAGCCAGAAGAGTCGGTTCAGATGGGGCACGAAGTTCAGCAGGTTCCTCATTACCATCACAAAAAGACATTCTCTGATGCCACGATGCTGATACACAGCAGCGAAAGCGAAGAGGAAGAAGAAACCACAGAATCTGTGTCACAGATAACAGCCCTCCATGAGAACATGGAGTACAGTGCTCAGCTGCAAGCTGCCTTGGCTAGAATACCAAACAAACCTCCTCCAGAATACCCTGGGCCTCGTAAAAGTGTCAGCAATGGAGCCCTGAGGCAGGATCATGTTAGCATTTCTGTGGCCGTAGCCAGGGCCAAGGCCATGAGGCCAGGGCCTTCCAAGGCCATTAGTGTATCTCGGACTGATCAAGTGGCAATAAATGGGTCTTCGCTCGGGCCCTCTATCTCAGAGCCTGACCTCACAAGTGTGAAGGAGAGGGTCAAGAAAGAACCTGTCAAAGAAAGGCCTGTGTCTGAAATGTTTTCTATTGAGGACAGCATTATAGAGAGAGAAATCATGATGAGGGTAAGTGCCTTCCTTTGTTGCTAGAGCTTCTTGAAAACCGGTAATCATACAGGGCTGCTTACATCCAAAAAAGCTGTTGGAGTGGTAAACTATGGGGACCTGGTAAACTATGTAAACTATATGCTGGCCACAGGAGGTGGCAGGGCAATGAGGAGGTGTTCAAGTATGAAAAATAGTCCTTTTGAACAGGCAATGAATTTAGAATAAAGTGTGTGTATACAAAGATTTAAATGCCACTGCATGCAATGGGAGAAAAGAGGGGTGCTTAAATTTCAATGACTTTGTAGACATGATGTTACGTTCTGGGAAATGCAGTTGCAGTCACAGAAAGCAAAGTGATTCAATCTTTCAGAAATGGGGCCATAAACAATTCCCAAAACAAATAAATGAAGCATCCAAGTGGAGCAGGAAAGAGTTTAGAATATGCTAGATTAGTAACTAGTTAGATTTACATACTACTACTGTATATTCAAAGAAATTTTCTAAATTTATGTATAATGCTTCTTACTCATTAGTGATTCTTACATTGATGTAATGGGTAGGAATTAAACTTGGGCCACTACATTGTATCATGCAAACTGAGTTTACTCCATACAGAGTCTTAAACTTCAAAAATAAAACAGATACCTGAATATAAAACATAACATTTCATGAATGAATACTGCAGACGTTGGTGTAACAAGTGTATATAGGCTCTTTTGACCTTCTGGGGATATAAAACATATTGAGAAGCAGGAACGCAGTGGATATTTGGATACAAATGAAGGTGAGAAGAGAGCTTAGAGGTGTTGTTTGAGTGCTCCTTTGAATAATCATGCTGATCAGCCTTTGGTCAAGAGGTATTTTTGTTGATGTCATACTTGAAGTAAATGGGTGGTCTTAGCATTAAGCTTTTAAGGTGGTTTCAGCCCAGTTCGGGTGTCTAAAGGCATGCAAACCTTCCCTTCTTCTAGGAATTACGTATTACATTAATACTGGTTTGAAGACCTTAATCGTTTAAACGCAGGCTTTTTTATCTTAGCTTGTAAATATTAATAAAACATCCCCAAATAAAGGAAAAAATACTTGCGTTTTCCTCCTTCCTGGTAGTCTAGTAAGAAAAGAAAGCAGCGTTTTGGGATTTTGTTTTGCCTTTTTGTTTTTGTTTAGTGCTCTGGAGGAAACCAGTGGTGGTGAAGTCATGCCATTTACATATGTCTGAGGGTATTCAGGTTCAGCAGTGTGTTTCCACACTAAACTTGGCCCGTGTGGTGACCACAGCTTTCGTATGCATGCTGAGAACCCGGCTTCCTTGTGCTCATGTCTCCGTCCAAGTCTGACAGGAAGAACTGTAAAGGAAATGCAGTAAAATATTCCTGCTTGGACTCTTTCAGGAGGTTGTCTGTCTTCTTTCTCAATGTTTCAGCTCCCAGTGGCATAAGGAGGGCAGCAGGATGAGTTTAAAATTCATACTCGGGTTCTCCATGCGGCAGCATAATATGATGCATGAATATGTTAAACAATATCCCTCACTGTCTGCTGCTGCATTGTTTCAAGGATTTGTGAGCTCAATTTTTAGTGCAAAATATATCACGGGTGCTATTTGAATCGCCATAATAACTGAGTACATCAGAAGGCTTCTCATTTTAAATATTAACATCACAGAAGAGAAGAAACTATCCTGTGTTTTTCTGTTTGTTGTAATAGATTGAAATTATTGCTCTTTAAAAGATGCCCCAGGTATCTTGGCTACAGCAGAGCTACTTTAACGTAACAGGGTGATGCGTTTCGTGTCCTACGTTCAGAATAATGTTTGCAGAAAAATGCTCAAGATTGTGTTTGTATGTCTTTTGATGGCATGTAAACTGTGTTATATGTTGGGATTGCTTCTTTGAAATTAAAATTTTCTGCTCATGTAGGAGCAGGCCTTTGAGGAATAACAGGAAGAATAGAGGTTGTATTTGAATTTACGATGCTAATGGTGATCATCTGCATTCCTTGGCCAGAGAGTTGCAGATTTTGGAGATTAAAAAAACATTCCAGCATTTTACTGGCATTATAAATAATCACACAGAGATGAAAACGTGCCTTTTCTTGCCAAAAGAATCTAGAAAAGCAGAAGATGGCAGGCCTGGAGGCCCAGAAGAGGCCCTTGATGTTGGCAGCACTGAACGGACTCTCAGTTGCTAGGGTTCCAGTGCCGGAGGATAGCCAGGATGAAGCATCCAAGATGCCAATGGACGAGAGGGTAAGATGGAGGCTCATAAAATGCTGTTTGTTCCCTTTGTTCCCAGCAGCACAAAGTTTCTAAAAATATTAAAAATTGATTTAAAATTTGAAACGGTTTCTCGTAACTGTTTTCAGAGCAGTTAATGTCAAAGGCCTGCAGTTACCACTGGTGCATCTCCAGATGCTAGGTGTTAAATATCTTCAGTGCTTACTGAAGTTGGTGGAAGTTGTTGAGGCTGTTTACCATTTCACATGACCAATCAACGTCATATAAAATCAAGTTGTAAATCTAATCTTTTGCACATTTTTTACTTGATCAAGGAGTCTTTTTATCGTCCTTGCAATCTCCATGCTCTGATACAACTAACAAGTTCAGTTAATATCTCTAACTGGATTAAAAAAAAATCTTCTGTCTCCTAATGTTTGCACATGCGGGTGTGTTCATGTAAATGGAATTTTGGAAATTAAAAACGGTTGCTGCTGTTAGGATTTGAGAGACATTTGCTAAGAATATTTCTTTCTGTCTTTTTGATGTGAATTTTGCAGCCTTATCTTGTTGCCTGGCATGCAGATGACAGAACTTAGCCTCAGTTTGCATGTATGCAGGATTTTGTTCAACCACAGAAACTGCATACGTGCAAGTTACGCGGTATTTTGAAAATGTGGATTGCATCATGCTTCTCAGTGTGATCTACTTCATAAAAAGAAATCTGCAATATTCTCATAATTATCTATTGTGGAGAGATAGCATACAAATTCATACTGAATAGTATTGTATTTAGCGTGTTTTTCCTTTTTGTGGTACTGGCCTTAAAAATATGGAGGTGCAATAATAATAATAATAAAAAAAAAAGAGTAAAATTTACTTGTGGTTTTATTTGGTAGAAATAGAGAAAGTCATGTTTCCTTAGATAAATGTGACTGAAAAAAGAAAAGTGAGAGAATACTATGTTTTGTATTCTTTAAAGAGATTCAGAGATCTGATGAACAGGTCTAGTAGTACATCTTATTCCTGGAAGAGTTAATTGATTGATGTTACTTTCTGTTAAATCAAAGTGCAAGAACCTGAAGAGGAAGCTGGAAGAGGGGATGGTGTTTACAGAATATGAGCAGATTCCAAAGAAGAAGGCAGATGGGATCTTCACCACTGCTGCCTTGCCTGAAAACACGGAGCGCAACCGCATCAGGGAGGTCGTTCCTTATGAGGAGAACCGAGTAGAGCTGGTGCCGACCAAAGAAAATAACACAGGCTACATCAATGCTTCACACATAAAGGTAAAAAAGCTTTCTTGGGCTTTGTATTGCAAATTAAGGTATGTTGGAACTTTGTTTCTGGATGTACAGCAGCATTTTCCATAGTTCTGGAACTTAAAAATGTAACTTGGTCAAAACAGGGTGCGTCATTGTACCTTCATGTCAACACAGGCATCTGTAAAGTCCCGTATCAATTAACATGCATGAGTTGATTAATTTGCTAGAGACTTGGAATTCATTTTAGAGAGGCATCTTTATGTTCATCTCTGCCAACTTGGGGAATGTCTCTGTTGGCTAATGTAGAAAGAGATGCTGCATTTCTTAACACTCGTGAAAATAAGTTAGATCTGCCCCACTACCTGCAATGTAATATAGTTGTCAGGAATGTGTACTTGAAAGAAAAAGCAGCGAAGTACAGAGCAAGGAGATGTTACTGTCAGAGGGGAGTACATTCAGAGTTTCCAGGAGTGGAAGCTTTCAAGAGAGAAACAGCTGCAGGCAAACTTTGTGTATTCAGTCTGTACATGTTCTGACCGATCGGTCCCAATAACCTTGCAGGCCACAGCAGCCCCTTTCTTTCCTAGATAGAAAGATCCCTGCAACAGACAAGTATGGCCCAGAAGTAATACTGTACCAGCTTTGAGTGAAATATTTTTTCTGTTTATTAGCATGTAGGTTATGATTTTCTAAAAATCGGGGATGTAGTTTCATATGCATAGCTCCATGTCCAAAGAAAACATATGCAGTTATGAGTAATCCATATTCACATAGATATTGCAATTGTATAGATCAGTAATTGATTTCTGCCTCTTTCATTGTGAGTTGAATTTTATATATTTATATATATATATGTATACTTTTGCAGTGATAAAGAGAGCACTTCATTAATGAACTTCCCTATATTTCTGCTAGGGTACTGCATTAGATTTCTATGTTTCAAAGTAAGGTGTTGTCAAGATACTTCAGATTTCTTCCTGTTAATTCAATGTGGAAATAATTTAAGCCATGATATGACTTAGTTATGAACATGACCAGTTTTAAGTGAACTGTCTTGCAGTGGCTGCAGATGCTTGGTTTTTCTTTACAAATAGTTATTAGAAGCGTAAAATTTCTTGCTGTTTTTTGCTCTATCCTGAGAGAACTAACAGCACTCGTCTCCCTCAGATGACGGATTCTCTTGTTATCAGGGAGGGCTGTCTGCTTTATTTCCTTGTCAAAATCCAAATTATAAAGAAATAACTCAAAAATAATAAATAAAACATCCTGTTAAATTGATATTTTACTGGAGTAAAAGCCCTTTAAAAGTTTAAAGAGAATTGCTGGCCTCTTTGCTTGTGATTTACAGTGCTAAATTGTGTTGATTCAAAACAATTTCTGAACCAGGATCCTGTCTGGCTATCACTTCTCTGCCATAGCCTGGGAGGTAGCAGATACTGCGTTTTTGCATAATCAGGCATTGCTGTGATGATGGATTTCTGAGCCCAAAATGTTTCTCATACTTTGTGGGAGGACGAAAAAAGAGATTGCTAACATAAATTATGCCCACAAGCCAGTACTAGCCAGAAAAAGAATTTTCCCTGGCCAGTTCTGAGTGTGCATTTCACCTTCTGTGTCAGTGTTGGACACGCACTCGGTTCACATTCACAGAGCACCCAGGAACACGCACAAATATTTTAGCGCATGACAGCGGTCCTTGCCAGCATTTTTCTCTTGCACTCCAAGTGGCGCTTACTGAAGCCAAGCAGATGTTCTTTTGCTTAGAAGGTGAAATTGCATCTGCGAAATTTACCTCGGTGTCACAGTGTGTGTGTGTTTGCAGCCCAATATTCAATTTTTAATATCCTGCAGTCAGGGCATTAGAATGCAGTAAACATTCCAGGCATCACATTCCCTCCAGACTATTTATGGGCCTTTCATTTCGTGTGCCAGGAGGCTGGATATTTGGACCAGAAGTCAGGAGACAAAGAAAACTCCTATATCATCCTGATAAGATCCATGCCTGGAAGATTCCAGCTCCCACCGCTCAGTCTGCGAGCCCTACAGTTCTTCAGTGTTTATCTGCTTATTTACCATTGACCTTTGCTGTTAAGACACCGAGATCATTGCCTACACCAAAGATGCCAATCATAATTACATTTTTGGATTAAGCAAAAAGTTCTTAAGACTCTTTGATCATATTGTTTGGGTCAGGCCCGTACTAACTGAAAGGCCTCAGTAATTCTCTACCAGTGCTCGTGACTGTGGACCAATATGCAAGTGCAAGAGCAGAGCAAGATGCAGATTAGTGCTGTGCTGCCTGTGTTTCCATCTAGTACAAGAACGTGAGGGACTTGCCTGCATTGGCCTTGCAGCTTTTAACTGTCAGTCACAAAGGAGACTGATGCATAGTATGAAATAAGAAAATGAGCTAGGTGTACAGGATTGAAAACTGTTTCCAGTGCAGTAAGAAATTTGTTACCATACAAACACCATGTTAGCTATAGGTATAAAAACCCAAGCAATTCAGCTTCATGAACAGCTGTTTGAATAACAAATTTGATTGCATTTCTGAAAATGTATTCAAAGACCTGTACCTCAAATGTAGTATATGCTTAAACCTGTCAGAGTTATTGATTTCTCCTTGTAGCATTGTCCGCCAGCACCTTGATATTTATGGACGTGTCAGCACTTCAGTTGTAAATCTCTTTCTCTGGGATTTATAACTCTGTTGTGAGAAGTGGCTCTGGGCTGACATGTAGAATTAGAAGGTCTTAGTCTGCGAAAGAAAAATGTTTAAACTTTTTCAAAATAATTAGTTCAGCTGTCTGGTTTTTGTCTGTTTTGTTATTTTTTTTCCTCACTGTTAAGAACATTCTTAAATGAGATCTAGTAGCTCTAAGAGTGGTTTGGCTCTTTTGACCTAAAACTTTGCTTAAAAAAAAAAAAAGTTGTATAAACTTTACCTGATGTATAGCAAATAATCAGTGATAATATTTTTTTACACACAAAAGTGATTTCTGTGCTTTAAAAATGATTTAATTAGTCATGTAGAAAAATAATGATATAGGATGTGGTTGCTAATTCAGTTACATATTGTGAAACAGACTTACGTGACTTCAGCTTTAGATAATTTTAAATCTCACATGGCATTTG
The DNA here is from genome assembly GCF_040182565.1 of Anser cygnoides. Classification (NCBI taxonomy): domain Eukaryota; kingdom Metazoa; phylum Chordata; class Aves; order Anseriformes; family Anatidae; genus Anser; species Anser cygnoides. The sequence continues at coordinate 20,468,240 of NC_089875.1, read as the reverse complement.
AAACCCATTTAATGTGCTGGATTTACTATATAAGTAGATGGTGGATTCTGAAATGAAAACCCAAGATGAGCGAGGAATAGAAACTTGAAACGGTGCCTGTCTTGATCTAATCACTAGCTGGGCCTCTCTGTCTTTTGTGTTACGTACAGTGTGTGGGCATAACTGCATCAATTTTGGGCTTTGGCCACATCTTCAATAGTGATCGGTGCAGTAAGAGTCTATTAAAGAAAATATTTTTTCCCTGACTGGAAAACTGTTGAGAGAGGCCCTAAATAGTTGGAGGCCTTTACTTTTCCTAGCGCAAAATGTCATTTGCAGTCAGGCTTTCTACACTACTAAGAGTTAATTTGCAGCAATGCAGTGCCTTTAAATGCATATAGACGCTTCCTCTGGTGCTCAGTTCTTTTTTTGTCATGGGTTTGTCACAAAGCCCAGGGCAGTCAGTCAGCTGCTTATTTGTACTTAAGCCATCTCAGAAACAGGGCCTCAATACTTTTTTTTCATCTGTATGATCCAGATGCAATGGCAATAAAAACGGGTGACATTTTGCTCAAAGCTTTGTTTATGGGCATCAAGAAAGGACTTGGAAACACCAAAGATTGTGTTTTGTCAGATTTGCTCTTACCAAAAGGGTGGTTCATGTTCAAAATTTTAAACAACAGTGTAAGAACAAAGTAGGTTTCATTGTGGTCCCTTTTGTTTAAAGGGCAGTTCTGGCACAAACACTGCAGAGAACTTGGGCACTGACTATATTTTATTTTATTTTTTTTTCTTACTCCCAGGTTACTGTAGGTGGAGAAGAGTGGCACTACATTGCTACCCAAGGACCTCTGCCACACACGTGCCATGACTTCTGGCAGATGGTGTGGGAACAGGGGGTGAATGTTATAGCCATGGTCACAGCTGAAGAGGTATGTAAAATCACGGAGCACAGTTCGTTCTGATGTGAGTGAGTCTCCTGTTATCATCACTTCCCACTCCAGTAACCTGTTTTTCTGTCAACAGCCCTTTTTCCTCTCGTTCTCTTTGATGAGCATATGCCCGTACTGCTATAATGCTATATTTTGTAACTCTCTAATATTCAGTTTGGCAAGTACTGAAGTGAAGCAACCAGAACACCCCCTTCCCCCTGCTTCACTCCGCTTTGGCCAAACAAAACAAAGATGTTTCCATTGGAATGTGAGAGTGCTGAACTGCTCCTGGTTAAAATGACACAGACTTCCACCCTGTCCAAGGCCAATTCTGCATACCGTCGCTGTTATCAGCTGAAAAGAGACTAGAAGCTGCTGTTTCCGTAGAAGTGTCTGTGTAAAAAATAAATAAAATCTTTTTATTCTTATGCCAAGCAAAACAGCTATTTCTGTTGTAATCCAAGAACTATGTGCTTGGATTTCTTTATGTTATAAAATCTGACACACGTTGCTAACTAACTCTGCGTTCAGCTTTACGCCTGGTTGCTTTTAACAAGCACAGGGGAGTCCCATACTACATCAAGTCCCTGTCCAGTTCCCAGGGCTGATGAACAGCAGATACTTTCAGAAGTTACTGTAGGGAATCTCTTTCAAGTGAAAGGAAAGACGTGCCCAGGAGGAGAATATTTCCTGGGATGCTGTAGGCAGTAGCTGGCTTTTGCCCTGAGACAAGAGTTTGTTCTTCACACGTTTCTAATATATCTGCTCTACCTATGTAAACATTTTCTAAGTGTGAAAACTGGGAATAAGAAATACTATGTTACTGAGAATTTTAACAGATACTTTCTTTACTTCATGGGATGCTCCTTGCTCTTCCAGTAGTTTGAAATGTGAAAACTTGTCCTATAGGAAGAGTTTTATGCTCTCTATTTGTAGAGAATTATAACTGCAGCAGCTAACTACTACTTTTCTTTCTTTTATTTCTGTGTGATAAAGGAGGGAGGAAGAAGTAAGAGTCATCGTTATTGGCCTAAACTGGGCTCTAAGCACAGCTCAGCCACTTACGGGAAGTTCAAGGTGACAACTAAGTTCCGCACAGACTCCGGCTGCTACGCGACCACTGGTCTGAAGGTCAAGCATCTTCTCTCTGGGCAGGAGAGGACAGTGTGGCATTTGCAGTATACTGACTGGCCAGACCATGGTTGTCCAGAAGAAGTCCAAGGGTTTTTATGTAAGAATTCTTTAACTTGCGTAATAAAAGACATCAAACAAGAGATTGCTCACATTGGATTCAGCTCACTGCACCTAGTTAGAGCTGATACTGATAGCAAATATTTATTGCTTTGGCAAACAGAGGCCTTAACTAAGTCAGATGTTACTGTGATTTGGAGAAAGAAGTAGGATTCAAGAGGTAGGAGCTGAGGTGGTTGAGGATCTTGGTCCTGAAAGATGTGACATAACAGGAGGAAAAATCAGAGTCAGGAACAGTGTTGTTTTGATCCTGTTAATAGCAGGAATTGCTGTAAGTAATGTCTGGTATCATCTGTTTAGGAGACCTGGAGATTTGCAGAGGTAAAAATGGTATTTAATTTTTAAAAGGTGCAGTTTAATTTAAAGGAGCAGACTCCCAAGTAATAATTGACAACCAACTGGTACTTGCTGGATTCAGGACTGTTCAGTACACCCTGGCCAAAAAAATTAGTATGTTGTAAAAAATGTAAATTCCTGCCATTTTGTCAAAGAATGACTTCTCTTTTTTTTTTTTTCCCCAATTTTTACGTTTAGACGTATAGATGTTTGCAACTTTGTGTTTTACCCTGCAGCTTACTTGGAGGAGATACAGTCAGTGCGTCGCCATACCAACAGCGTGCTGGACAGCAGCAACAACTGCAACCCTCCCATCGTGGTTCACTGCAGCGCGGGGGTAGGAAGGACCGGCGTGGTTATCCTAACAGAACTGATGATTGGGTGCTTGGAGCACAATGAAGTAAGCAAGCTGCTTTTTCTCAGTGCAAACCTTGAGCTCATTCCTTGACTGACTAGCTACCTTTTGAGGTTAAAATTAAAAGGCATTGAAATGCTTCCTTTCTAGTACTTTTGTGAAACAAGGGCCTTAACATAACAGGCAGAGATTTACCATTACAGAAAGTACTTCTTCTGGTTTGCTGTTGGGTTGATGTTACGCATTTTTGTTAATATTATTTTAATAGATTAAAAATTAAGGCTTTTTTATGTCTTTTAAGAGTTTAGTCTAATTTGTACCTGTTTTTAATTAACAGTCCAGATACAGACAGTATGCTCGCAAGAAGAGTCTGACAGTTTAAAGTACAATGTCAGCTTCCATCCTCTTCCAACTAATGCTTCCTGCTGTATAAACTCACTCTTCAGACTCCTTCCTTTCTCTTGTATTGTCTGTAATCTCATGTGGAACAAAACTTGGCGGTGCCTTAAGAAAAAGGTGTACATGTTGGGAATAGATCTTTAAGAGTAGCAGCTGATATAAAACTAGTAATGTAGTCTGAGGCAATGTTAAAAATAAGAGCACTGGGAGAGCAACCATGTGTAGGTGCTTGCTTTTCAACTGTGTCTTTTGTCATTGGAGACCTGTCCAGGAAAAACATTACATCTTGAATAACAACATGCCACACAGTTACAACATACGGAAAACAGCTATTGAAACGGGGGATTTCTATTGCCAGAGGAACTGCTCAGAGACCAAAACCAAAGAATAGAGCTAAGAATACAGCAGGAGTGACGCACTGACACTTATCTGCCCTTCCCAATAATCATCCAGTAGATGAGCTGCTTGTAGACTGTATGTGCAGGCCCAAAATGCTCAGCGACCTTCTGTGTTACCATGCAGTTATAGATTGGAGCCTTCCTGTGCAAGGTGCCATGTGATGTGCTCCTGGCTCGTTCCAAAATCAAATCCTAAAGGAGACAAGTTGGTACTTAATCGCTTTTTTTTTTTGAAAAGTTGCACTTTCCTGTTCACTATTCTTAAAAAAGTGATGCAAGAAGTTGCCTTGTTCTTCTCTGCTCTCTGTCACCCTCCAGCAGCTCACAGTTCTTGTAGTTACAAGATCACCTAGAGATCATGGGCTCATTTCAGCCACAACGAACCTCCTGCAACTTCATTTGGGCTTCTGTAGTAGCTGGCCTCTAGATCTATGTCACAATCCCCACTGTTTTTTGGGGAAAGGGACAAGAAGGAACTGGCCTGGACAGAAAGAAGCCACACGTATGTGCTTTGGGAGCTCTGCAGCCTTCTTATGTCAGCAGCTGTTTAATAACTGTTCCTGTGTGAGGCAGTGGTTCTGAGTGTTCAAGACCACTTGACTTACTTCCATAGGCACTGGGGTCTGGAACTGACTTCTTCTGTTGTGCACACAGCAGCAATGAAACCTCTGCACCCCAGAGGAAATCTGGATGGTTGTAAGAGCCAGACCTGAACCGTCTGTGAACAAGTTTAGCTGGGTCAGCTTTACGGTAACCTCTAAATGCTAATGGTGTGCCAGGAACACGTGCTAAACAGTTGTGCAACACGTTTCGGCCACCTGAGTTTGTCTGCGGTTTACAGAAGTCACCTCTTCGGCCAAGAGTAGCCAAATAGCAAGTGAAGATAAAGGAGGTACCTCGACTTCTGAGCATGGGGTTAAGCCTTGATGTTCAGAAGAATTTCCATCAACTTCAGTAGGAGCTGATGGTGGTGCTCAATAATAAGGGATTTCTCTGATGTCTCTTAATTAAAGCATTCTTTTGTCTTGATTAATGGTGGAGATCATCAGTAATATTAAAGACAATTTGCCTTAAGGGCTTTGTTGCTCTAGATCATACTAAGTTAATATTTTTGGTTTGTTAAAACCTAATTAAAAAAAAGATTAAAAGTCTTATTATTTCATTATTAGTTGAGCAGTGTGTTTTCAGCTTGTGACAGATATTGCATTCTGGATAGAGGCTTCCTTTTCATGAAGCATTTTTATTGGTTTATTTTGAAGTAGATTTGATTATTTTTTTTTCTGAAATCAAGTGGCTTATTACTTTAAAAGCTTTAGTCTTATGAATTGGTTGATTTCTTCAGAAGCGTCCTAGTAAGGAGACATATTAATGTTAACATTTTAGTGGAGGAGAAAAAAGGAGAAGGAGATTGAAAATCCCTGTACAGACCATCTTGGAAAGTGTACAGCAATACTCAAACACATTCTCTTGATTTCTGAGTGTTCAGGTTTAGTTGAAAAGCTGTTTTTGATCAACTGCTGTACAACTTCAGTCACTGTAACTTGTGGGCACTTGCTGTTCGAGTCTGAAGCTGTGTATCTCATTGCAGGGATAGATTTTCAGTAGCTTGCCATATGGTAAGAAATACAGTAAGTCACATCATTACATCCTTACTTCTCTAGTCATGTAGAAGGAAGCAATTGAGCTTGTTGTGCTCTGCTGACTTCTAGTTCAGACTTGGCACTGGGACGTGAACTCATGATCACACTTTCAAGTGCATCTTCATAGGAGAGATTTTTACTTTGGGAATCAGGAATTAACGTTTCTGTTCTTTTTGCAAGTGCCACCTTAGCAAAGCATTGCCTGTCTTTTGTTGACACGTGTTTTGTTGAAGGTGATTTTAAAGGTTCTGCTTGCCTGAAATAAAATGCTAAGGCGAATACAAATAGTGAGGTCAAATAGACAGGACGGGCTTTTCTTTCATTTCTGAGAGTAAAGGAAGCCTCATCGGTTACAAGGAGGCGCATGGAGTCACTGATCACGGTGTGCTACAAGCCAAGTGAAAATCAGCAAACTGTCAAACACCAAACCACTGAGATGGTGATGTGGTTGTGCAGGTCGAAGCTGGTCTGTGTCTTTGTTGTAGTTACTCAGCTGAGGTCGAGTTCTGCATGACTTTGCTCAGCGAGGACCGAATGGCTTTCGTAAGCTTCTGATTCCACGGGGAGGCTTTCTCTGTTTGTAAGTGAAAAGAGCTTATGCTTGCCTTTGTACCTGCTGAAAACAATATGACATTACTCATCCCAGCTTACAAATCTTTATGCTTGTTGACTCTCCAGAGCTGTTCTTCTGTAACAGATTGTTTGGGGATGTGGCAGAATATTTAACCTCGCTTTCAGAAAGTGACAGTGTATGAGTTAGGGCTTGTTTACAAAGAATGGAGATTCTGAGCTTTATACAAGTGGACAGAAATGGATATGCAGCGTGATTTTTATTTTAAACTTTCCAGAAAATTTCTACTGTGTGTGCAAGCAGAGTCTGTGCTCAGTTTCACCTCCAGTGGCTAGCAGAAATCTTGATTTGTTTCTCTGTCCTTTTGTCCAGGCATTGTACTTGAAACACTCTTCATTGCAGCCAGAATTTGCTTGCCAAGCTCCTTTGTGTGTGTCTGGAATGGCAAGCTGGCATTGCAAAGAGCGCGTTGTGTAGCCTGATCGAGTAACTATTCCTCAGTTTGTGTCTTGCAGCACTTACGGACTTCCTTCGACAGGAGCATCTATCCCAGTGCTTGCATTTAGTGCTGCAATAGAAAACAGAAAATCCCCCATCTTGGGTCATGCTGCATACACATTCTTTGAATTTGAGCCTGGTAGGCTGAGCTTCATGGCTCAGTGACTTCGGAATAGCTCCTGGTGTACCTGTTGTAACAGCTGAGACACGGTAACATCACAGTGCTTTTGCTCCCTAAATGCTGGAGATAGGATGGTAATACCTCGTGAGTGTTCCAGCAAATTCTAACACTTTGCCTCACAAGGCTCTCTGTTTCACACAGCCCATTCATTTCTTCATTCAGACCATCACAAGATGCATGTGCACCCGTGTGCTTGTCAGGATTAGAGGTGCACTTTCGCAGTGGGTCTCCCGGTCTGTCCCCACCTACCGTGCTTTAGTTCCTGCTGCAGAGCATTTTAAGGGCACGATTGAATTTCTTTGGGATGAAACTAAGCAGGAAGATGCCCTTTTGGAAGGCACCTGTTGTGTCCCAGCTCCTCACGGCCATTCAGTACGTGGCAACAGACAAATGCTAGCCTGTAGTCTGCCAAACCAGCATTGTGGATGCAGGGTCCTCAGGGCCAACTCTTCCACTTTCTGGATGCACGTCTTCCAGAGCCTTGTGCTCGAGCACAGGCTTGGCTGGGGGAGGTCAGGTGTTGGGGCTTCTGGATCTTCTGGTGACAGTCGGTTTCCTTCTCTTAGTGGAAGGATCAGTTGTTCGCCTGCGCTTTAATTTTGTCTGAGGAACCTTTTGTTCTTAAGATCCTAATGCCTGATTTGCCATTTGAAAAATCTCTCAGATCCTCCCTCTGTGAATGAGTCTGACCAGGGATCAGAGCCATATGCACTGAGCGATGGAGCTTGAACTTAACTGTATAATCTTAGCTATTCAATTTTTGCCTTAGACCTTCCTGAAATATCTAGCCTTTAGCCCGAGATAATACAACGAGATAATAGAATATACTGGGTTTATTCTATTTAGTTGAAAACAGGCATATGGAACCAGAAACTTTCAAAGAGAAGAAACCCTTTATTATGAGACCCCACCTGTAGTTCTGCGTTCAGTGCTGGGGCCCCCAGCACAAGCAGGACGTGAAAGTATCAGAACAAGTCCAGAGGAGGGCCATGAGGCTGATCAAGGGGCTGGAGCACGTCTGGTACGAAGACAGGCTGAGGGAGTTGGGGCTGTTCAGCCTGGAGAAGAGAAGGCTCTGGGGAGACCTTACAGTGGCCTTCCAGTACCTAAAGGGGGCTACAGGAAAGCTGGGGAGGGACTCTTTGTCAGGGGGTGTAGCGATAGGACAGGGGGCTTTAAACTAAAAGAGTGAAGATTTAGATAAGATAATAAGGAAGAAGTTCTTCAGTATGAGGTCAGTGAGGCACTGAAACAGGCTGCCCACAGAAGCTGTGGATGCCCCATCCCTGGAGGTGTTCAAGGCCAGGCTGGATGGGGCTTTGGGCAGCCTGCTATGGTGGGAGGTGTCCCTGCCCATGGCAGGGGGTTGGAACTGGATGGGCTTTAAGGTCCCTTCCGCCCAAACCATTCTGTGATTCTGTGTTCAAAAGTTGGTGGGAGGAGAGGAAAAAAAAAAAAAGGCAATATTTCACTACAGTTGGTTACAATTCATTACATTTCATAACTATGAGTTCCTGTGTCAGATAACTGAACTTTGAGGCAATGATTGTTTGACCTGATACACCTACATCCTTATGCCTTTTCTCCTTTACTTTACAGAAAGTGGATGTCCCTGTGATGCTGAGACACCTGCGGGAGCAGAGAATGTTTATGATCCAGACCATAGCCCAGTACAAATTTGTCTATCAAGTGCTCATCCAGTTCCTGCAAAACTCCAGACTTATTTAATCTCTTAAAACATCTTTGTGGATCTGACTGAACCATACCTACGAACAAGGGGAACTGCCTTGACAACACTGTGTGCATATATTGCACTTTTTAAAGTTGTCTTGAAAGTAAGGAATGTATGTTCTTTACTATAGTGTCCCATGGATTATTTTATAGAAGATATAATTTATTTTTCTTAGAATAATTTGTGAATTACTTTAATAACTTGTAAAACTTATAGTGAGCTTTGAATTGAGCTATATTTGACATGACTGGTCTGCATTGTAACATGTCCATAGGGAAAGCAATCCTTCATAAAGCTAAAATGCTGGCTTTTATTTTACTACATAGCTTCTGAAATGAACAGTTATTTGGCAGTGGGCTTTTTCTCACATAAGAACATTCTGACCCAGATAAGTGGCTTCTATGATTAAAAAAAAAAAAAGAAGAAAAAATAATTGCTAGATGTCAGCTACAGTTCCGTGTGAGTGGAAGCTGAGAACGCACAGTCCTGGGACAGGGAGACCTGAGCATACGCAGCAGGGCACATTATAGAGGGCTCAAACACAGGCCGTTGTGAGGGCAGAGAGTTTGGGTGCTAAACTGTTCAAATTCCATGAGAATTAAGTTTTTAGATTAGTCCTTGAAAAAAGCAATATTGGATCTTTTAAACAAAGCCTTTGCTATTATCTGCAGTCCTTGGAGGGATTTGTAAGGGCTGAAGCAGTGTTAGAAAACTGACCCAGAGCACTGTGAGGTCAGTGAATGAGTCTTTCCTGTGGGTTGAACAGCAGAGCAATTTCAACTAAATGTGGCTTAAAAAAAAAATAATTAAATGAAGCATCTCCTCATGAACTGCACAGGAAGTTTTATTGCCTAGAGGCTCACCTTGTGTAGCATAGAAAAGGAACCCCATACAAGTTGGACATCTCCTGTCACCTGTCTTAGTTTCCTGTGTCTTCATTGCTGTAGTTGTTTTATTTTCTAGTTCTTTGAACTTAGCCAAAATGATCAGTGTGGTCTTTACCCTGTAGCTGAGTTCCCTAAATAGTGATCCTTGAGGGCTTTAGCTTACAGCCTTTCTTGATTCTTCCCCCATCACTGTCTTGTGGTTTATGAACATACCAAGCAGTCTTCCTTTTGGTATTGGCAGCCCTCGCTTTGTTAGGGTGTTCTCTGTATTAAATTGCACATACCAGCTCTCTTAGGCTGCTGTTTCCATGTCTGGTCACTTTGGGTTCTCCCTCCTATTTATTATAACTATTTTATTCTGGCAGTTTTCAGGGATTCCAGTTAGGACTAGAAATCTGTTCTGCCAGATGCTGTATAAATACATAATGGAGAAACAGTCCTTGCCTGACGTTTACAATCGGAACAGAAAAGGGAAACAAACCTCCTCCGCTTCATAACTGGATTAACAGATTCTTAAGTGGTTTGCCGGAGTCCAAAAATGAAATCTGTGGCAGAGCTAAGAACAAATCCATGTGTCCTGCAAGTGTTTCAGCAGTTGGACCTGTCCTCTGCTCTCTCATTTTCTGTCCCTCAGCGCTGACCAGAGGTTTTTGCACAACTTTGTGCACGTCCCTTTCTGCACGCTGTTTATTTCATTGGAGCAAATCCCACTATGAACTACCTTGCAGCGTATGCACGGTAGCATTCACTTACAGTTATTTAGAAGTGATAGAAACTGTATTTAAAGGGCTTTTTTGTTTTTGGAAAAAGCTTTACCAAGTTGCGCTGGGGTTCCCACACTGTTACTTCTGGCGTAAGAGATGGAAAGTTCCTGTGCTGGGGTTGCTCCCCTCCTGATGCTGGCTCCTCCTTCTCGTCTCTTTGCGCTGCCCCCTCCTGCCAGCAGTGCTGCTCCCAGCTGGCTGCTTCGACCCGGCGCTCCGGGTGGGCCAGGCTGCAAAGGAGCCCTGGCACTCAGCTCCTAGCCCTGAGCCCCACAGGGCTAACCTCAGTGCTGGATCAGCTTGCCACATCCAGGCAAATTTCAAAAATCTCCAAGGGTGGAGATTCTGCAGCCTCTCTGGGCCCCAGTCACAGTGTAGTTACTCTGTCATGGTGAAATTATTTTTCTGCATATCCCTTCCCAGGTAAATTTCATCTTTTAGTCCCTCGCTGCTTTTCCTTTGTACCCCTACCTCTGAACCCCTGGCCTCCCATCCTTATCTGTTGACTCTTCCCTGGAGTCTGGCATTTCAATCTCCTGCACCCAAGATCACTCTTCTCCTTTTCCAGAATCCCCACTTCTTCCGTGCATGCTTTGTCCTCTTCTGCCAGGGGTTTTGCATCCCCTTAACCCTGCCTTGGTTGATGCCCTATCTTTATAGCATCCCGCAGCTTGGACAGATAAACAAGCTGGTGTCCTGGTTTTGTCTCCCAACTTCCTACTGTGTTTCTCTTTCCTGAATGAGTCTTCCTGTCTTCTGAGGATACAGCTGTTACATGGTGGTGTTATGTGAACTGCGGTCATCTGCCTTTCTGCAAAGATCAGCTGCAGCAGCAGGTGGGACAGGTCAAGCCAAGTATTGTTGAAGGCCATGGGACAGCAGTTCCCAGCTCCAGTATCACTCAGGTGTGTCCTAAAACCTACTGTGGAAACACAGGCTGCAATCTGGAAAGACTGCAGTGCATTTTCTCTTTACGACAGTTGGAATTACTCTGCACGTTTGTGGCCATCTCACACTGAAGCTTTCTGTAATTTCCCTCCTACTGCTTGGCAGCAAAATACTGCTTTTTTTCTTGTTCTGAATGCACGTGGCCAAGCTGTAACTAGCTTTAAGTTGAGTATAAAGGCCTAAGCTAACGAGCACTCTCAACTTTGGGATCACTAAAGGGACCCACACACCTACTATTCCGTAAAATCAGCAGGAACTTAATCTAAGGCCAGGTACCAGAGCGCTTCCTAAATTCATATAAAAGTCCACTGTGTGTGTTTGGTGCTATGCAATAGGGGTGTAACGATGGGACAGCAATTCTAGTAGAGGCTTCCAGCAACCAACACATGGTTAAGAGTTATTTAGGTGTAATATCTCAACCGTGTTCCTCTTAGGGATCAGTTGAGTTTTCCGTCAACTTCAGTTTTCCTCTGTTTCCTTCTGCCAATGCCAACATCTCTCTTGTTAAATTAGCAGCAACCATTTAAAGTCTTTTCAGCAGCATCTGCATGATAATTGCACAGAGATGCTTTATATCTGGGAAACAAGCCAAGGAATAAACCTTGAAGCAAAGTGTATTAAATTAGTTATCTCGTTATAGCTTTTTGAATAATTTCCTAATGATGAATTAAGTTTGAACTCAGAGCTGTCAAGTCCCATTGCTCCACTTGGATTTGAGAGGTAGAAAATCAGGAGGGGAAATAATCTGTTCCTGTGTCTCGTTATTCAGCTGTTCTTGGCTGAAGCGCATCCTCCTGTTCCTGCAGTTGGGACAGAAAAGTTACTTCATAAAAGAATGTAAATAGCTGCGTTTAAAAGGAAAATTAAGCAAGCTGCCTTCTATGCAAAGATACATCACAGGTGTCTTAGAAAAATATTAATTATGAAATGGCACCAAAAATCCTTTCCAAATTAAGTCAGTGCCCATTAATGAGCCAAATAAGTGGCCACCTAGTAAACAGTCATTTCCAATTAACTCATAACGTGGCTGGTGTGGTAGATAGAGGCCAACGTGACTCACTTTTTCCCTTTCATTGTCAAAGAATGGTAATTTTAAACTTTTCCTTTCATCTCACTTCAATGTACTTTTTCCTGCTAGATTTTATCTTGAGTAGATCTGCTAATATCCTACGTGAATTGGGCTGGAGCATATCTTCAGAGGTTCCCTTCCACCCCAGCTCGCAGCCGAACCTCAGCATGCCAATGGGTTGTGAGTGAAATGTGATCCACTTCTGTAGGGGAAAATCTGAACCTCCTGACTTTCAACCCGTTGTAGCTTTATCAGTCCTAAACCGCTTGGGCAGCATTTCCTAACCTCTTAGGGAGTGACAGGAAAATGCATATTGTATCCAATTTCGTTAGTCATAGCAGGAATGAATGTGTGAGGCTTAAAGCAACAGTACTGTTGACCCACAGACCTAACAGAGGAGTCCTTCAGCAGGAGACATTTTGAGTTACTGTTGGTTCCATACTTTTTAGCCTCAAAGCATGACTGTGGCTAGGTTACAAGAGAACAGTCTCATCCATTTTGAGTGGTTTGGATAGAAAATCTTGCAAAAATGTGTCAGTTTCCAAAAAAAAAAAAAAAAAAAAAGAGCTTCACCTTTAAAAAAAAAAAAAGTTGGAAATGGCCAGTCTTCTCCAAGGTTCCCATGTTTTAGTCTGGTGTGCTTAGCCTATGCTCCCCAGCTTATTTTCTAAGAAAGTACTTGGAGTAGATGAGTAAGTGTGACTTGGGAATTCATTGCGTGTATTTTCCCTTTCATGTACTTTTAATCTGTATTTAGTTTTGCAATTTGACAGCTTTTTTCCTTTAAACCTTTAACAATGGTGGTATTGAGGCTGCTGGCATCAAATTCTTTAAAGTTATGGTCAGAGCATTTCATGCCTAACAATACCTGGATCAAGGATGGGAGAGATGATGGCTGAATCACTTGCTGCTCACCAAGTCTGCTCAGTGCTGCAGAGCTCCTTTTTCTGTGCTCCACGGGCTGCATGGAGGATGGTGGAGCTCGGCCTGCTTTGGTGTCTCTTGTCCTTGCTCAGCTGAGGTAAGATGAGGTTTGATCCCGCAAACCTTCTCCTATTATAGAGGTGTATAGGGACCCCAAATGCTCAGCCCTATTGGAAATAGCTTTTCCCTAAACTAGTGTTTCAGGTGAAGAGACACACCTGTGAGAATTTATTCAACCTATTGCTAATGCAGTCCTTTATAAGAAGTATATTGAAGGACACTTGTTCTGTTTATTTAAATCACTTGCCTCAATTGCAAATATTAAATATTTGCATGATTTCAAGAGCTTTTTTTAATTACTTCTTTCTTGTAAACAGACAAATGCAAATGGCAAACGATAGGTTGGAAAGAAATGAGCAAGTGTCCCTGCTTCTAATTGAGAAGGTTATTTTAAGCTAATACATTATTTTTTATCCAGTACTTGCTGTTCCTGTAGCCCACAAGTGACCCTCAGGTAAATGCTGACAGGCAGCCTCTCACCTGGATATAGATAGCACAGAGATCTGTGGGGAGAAATGCAGCAGCTACAGACCGTACTGTGTTCACCACAGCTGACTTGGCAGCTCCCTCCTGGGATGAGATGATGACTGAATTAGCTGTTGTCAGTCTTGCTAACGATTGGTGAGCTGCACGCTTAAAAAGCAGGAGCATGAGCATGGCTGATACCTGCTGTAGCAGCTCTCGTACCTCACTGGGAGAGGTTAGATTTTGCTGTTTGTCCTTATGGAAAAGAATGCTTCACATCCGGAAATCCCAGGTGGTACACATCTCATGAAATAAAGGATGCATCATGTCGAAGGGGCACATGTCCAAAACCGATCTTGGAAGGGCAGCACTGCATGAAAACTTCATTTGTCCAATACTCTGTAAAAATTGATACGGTTCTGCTGATGGATGTTCAGTCAGCAAGAGAAAGGCTCGAGGTCCAAAACCCTGAAGGCAGTTGTCCCCAGCTCATTCTTAGCCTCCTAGAGAGGTATTTTGTACAGTATCAGGTGTTGTGAGGGCTGTTCGTGCAGGTCTTGCCATCCATGCAGCTGTGTGCCCCCCAGACTTGCAAGGACTGTGCTTTGAGGAAGGGAGCAGCTGCTTGCTTGGGCTGCGAGGCCAGGAGAAGACGAAGTTCTAAGCCACAAATAAACTACTGTTAGCTTGTGAAACAAAACACTACTGTACAGCACAAAAATAGCAGTGTTTATATAAATATTTAAAAGTAAATAGATTTTGTTAGCGTAAGATACTTTAAAAACAGTGAAATTTCGCTTGGTTCTTCCCAGCCATTTTTCAGTTGACTTTTTTTTTCATTTTGTTGATGTTTTGTTGCTTGTGCTTTGTGTGCGCCTTCACTGGGTGCCCCCTGCTGCATCAGCAGGACCTGGCCTCAGGAGAGTGAACGCTGGTGGGACAGCAGCTCTCACTGAAGAACCCCAGCACTAGTTCGAGGTAATGAGAAGCGTAATGTCTGAGCACATCCCTGAACTGAATACAGGGCTTCGCAGCTTTACTCTTCCAGATCACCTGCATCAGGACTCAGTATTTTGGTCTGAGTCTTTTTTACACAGATGCTTCAGTGGCAGCATTCCCTATCAGGCAGGCAAGACTAAATGAGGACGGCTTCCTACAAAATACTTCTGTGGCAGGTTGGTAATTGGCACTTAAGCAAGATAAATGAATGTAGCACGGGGTGTTTAGTCCCTCCAACACACCTGGCCATTAGTGATTTAGGGGCTTCCCCAGGTTAAAGCTATATCCCTCTTACTGTGTTTAATAATTACTGATGAATTCATCTTCAGTGAATTGCATTTTATTACAGTGCATTTATTCCTCTGGCCTTCACAACGTCCTGTGTTGGGGAGTTCCACAGCTTAGTAACACATAAATATGTAAGGACTTCCTTCTCGTGTATGTTAACTAGAAGTATTTTCTTGCTGCTACTCAGAATCTTTAAAAGAAACCAACTCTTTAGAGCCAGAAACATTGTTAATAGCTTGTTAATTGTTTACCCTGTTGAGATTGCTCCATATGGAAAACATGTTTTCCTCATTAGTAAAATACCTTTCTTGAGATATTTTACAAAGGAAAAGAGTTTACACATGCAGATGACTGTAATATTCCCATATATAATTGTGTGGGACGTGTTAAATGAAATAACATGTTTAAGTTTTATGTCACTGGATTTTACTGTCCTGTTTTACTTTCAGTATTTTGATGCTTCTGTTGTATTTTGTTCTTTAATTCTGTACATGACAATTAAGCGTGAACAGTGATCTAAATCTCACAGCCTCACTGTATGTACACATTTTGTAGAGAAATGGGACATCAGTTGCATGCCCTTCCTGTCCCCCGATCCCTCTTGTTAGGGCTGAATGGCAGAACTATGCTATGCTATTGAAAGCCTTTAAAAAAAAAATCTATGCATGCTATTTTATATTCTAATGTATTATTCATATCAGTACATAAGCTTATGCTTGTCAGTTTTATCTTGTGTATAGAACTGATTACTTTTGACAGTATTTTTGCACTGTTTCTTTTCTTTCTCTTTTTATAAAGTTCTATTCAGCATTAATTGACTGCAATAATTTTTTTTTACCCTTCACTGCCTTTATGTAAATAGTTTCTTATATGCCTTTTCAAATATGAAAGTCTTCCATCACTAAGGTTTTTTGGTAAGGCTGTCCTTCATATTCACAGTATACAATAAACCTTTTTTTTTTTCAAGGAAAAGTATGCACGCATTCTTTCCTATTCAAGCTTAAGGTTTCGTATTAGCACCTTTCATGCTTGTGTTTGTTTTCCATGGCACAACCAGGGCCACGGTGAGTTGTGAAGAACCTGCTGCTACTGATCAGAGCCCAGACTTTCCATTTCTAAAATGAAGGTGCTATTTATTTCCCTGGACGATGGTTTGTGTGACAAGATAAAGTCAGACTAGAATGAGGCAGCTCATACACCCTTCCTAGACTTCGCTGTGGTGAAAGGGCCTTGGATCTCTGCAGTTCTAAGATCTGGTGCAGTTTTACGTACTCCACCAACAGTTGCTGGCTAGAGCGCAATGAAAAGCTTTCAGCAGAATGATCTGACAAACCCTTGAGCTCTAGCAGTTTTATTTTCAGACCAACACCTACAAGAAAGAAAATATCTTGAACAATGGTGATGTGCTGGCTCTCTCATACTTTCTAAGCTGTGAAAGCAGTAAGGAACGGTCATGTAGTTTTACTGTGCAACATCCTTCAACTATGGTACTGAAAGTACAGAGCCACTCTATCCCTCTTCTTCCTCCCCCTATCCTTTAAAGGTATCTCTTGCCATCAAACTAAATGTAGAGGAAAAAGCCTTTAACATCTTATAAACGTGCAAGGAAAGGTAGTTCCCTCTGGATTTTTCCTCAGAAATTGGTCTTGTCCCTCCCTTAAAAGTAATTGCTAACAAACTAAAACAGCTTTAACCCCCAGTAATAAATTCACCTTAACTTATAAAGGGGATTAAAAAGCCAGAAATTGCACAGTGCATGTCTTGTGTGATCCTTTTGAGCCCTGAGATAGGCGCCAGCATTCTCTGTACGAAGCCTGCTGAGCTCTAGGTCCTTACAGCAATGAATTCCCACCTGCCAGGAGCAGTGAGGGGTCTGCAGATGAACTAACTGAGGGAAAGGTGCTGAAGAATTCACCAGCCCCATTTCTCCTTTCTTTCAGCTAAGCCACTGCAAGCAAAAAATGATTTGTGAAAATAGAAAGTGGATACTAAACCACAACAACAATAAAAACACACCAATTTTGCTCATTAACTTGACAGATAAAGTGAAACAACTTAAGCGTAAGTGTCAAACTAGTTGCACTCATGTAAGTGTACAAGTGGAATCAAGAGGGGGTCAAGACCACTTTATTTATTTTACACAAATAAGATGCACATTAAAATCCATAAAGAAAAATTGGCCATTTTTGCACGAGCTGTTAAGAAGAGGCATACCCTCTAAGAAACCATGGCTGTTTCCTTTAAAAGAAAAAAAAAAAAAGGCAATTGTAGATTTGTAGAAGCTAGAAACATTTTGCAAACCCTAAGTGTGTTTGTCATTCCAATTATAGGACAGAACTGTGTTCATACTCTATCACTTTTCAAAGCACTCCTGAAGGTTTCCGTAACAAGGCTTTTTAAATAAAGGTTTGAAGGATTGCATAGATTCAAAGGCTCAGTGGTCCTCTAATTCCTTTTTGATCTCTGAAATGTATGGATGATCTTTCCCGTGTGCTACTTCCATGATGGCAATTGCCTATGAAAAGAAAAAAAATATTCACACAATTGATTCATATATAACACCAGGCTATAAATACTCTCTTTGGAGGTTTGAAACAGTCTGACACCTCTAGCTACTTTTTGTCCCCTTGTAGTCATAAACCCAGTAGGAAATAAAATGAAATTCAAAACTAAGTAATAAAGGTTTTTACATTCATAGAATACATCTTTCATCTTAAAGGATCCCAAAGCACCTTTCAAAATGATATTCCTGACAAAACTGCTTTGAATGCAACCAGCTCCAGGACAGAAAATTGCACATGGGGTGGGTAATATTCTGGCAGTACACTTAACCACTGTCAGATGGAGCTTGGCTCCTACCAATTTGTCCTTCAGCTGTCAGACTGACAAGCAGGGCTATTGCAGAAAGTTGTTTTTTTTTTTTTTTTTTTTTTAAAAAAAGGCATTTCAGGCTTGATTCTGTAAACCCTTCACTGATTCCAGGGGGCCACCGATGTTTTAGGAAGGAAGCATCTGCTTATGCAGCTGCTGAAGTGAAAGCAAGAGCTCCATTGTGCCAGACTCCTTGCAATTTTACCTACAGACAGCTCCGGTGCTAAGAACGAACGTTTCAGACAGCCAAACCCACTGTCTTGCAGCTTCCTGCCAATATCCACAGAGTGGATAGAGTGCAGAGGCAAGATTTCCACTTCAGAAAAGGACAGCAGTGGCTCCGAGCAAATGTAATAAAATGTAATAGATAGGATGGAAAAAAAGTAAATTTAGACTGTCTGAGAATATTCAAAGACCACAATGCTAGGATAAAGCAAGGAACTGCAGGAGCCTAACAATAAGAACATTTAGTTGTTTTCTTCTTAGGAAGTTTTTATGGAATTAACCTCTTACACTTGTTAAGCCGGTACAACAGGAGCCTTGGTTTCTACCTCGACAGCGGTGAGAAATGGCTCCATCCCCCCTCCTGCCCAAGAGGAGAAATGACAGCCTCCTGGATGAGCTGCTTGCAAACTGACAAAGAACAATGGTTTTGTTTTTCCACTAAATTCCAAACATCAGGGGCTGGGATAACTTTGGGCAGTTCCTGTAGGCAGCTTTTGGAAATGAGTCATTAGAAAATGTTTGTGTTAGGAAGCTAACTATGCCAACACATCTACCTACGGTTCCCCTCGCTCCCATCCCATGTTCCCAGTGGCACAAATCCCAGTTTTAGTCAAACCTTGAACACCACAGTGAAGAAAAACCTCTGCTAATTTTAAACTAGGTGATGGTTACATTTTAGAGCATATATACTGTATCTTTCACCATGGCTGTATGGCTTTGTTATTGCTGGCTAAAAACTTGCCAGCATCTAAAAAGGAAAAAAAAAAAAAAAAGCCCCAAAACCATGGCATTCCACACTAAGCCATTATATGCTACAGTAGTCACTGATACTTAAGAAACTAAAATAAACTTCTGTCCAACAGCAATAGGGGAAGAAAGTCAAGAAACATGGTACAGACTAACAGTAATTAAAAAAAAAAGAACCAAAACCTAAAGAATAAGGAACAGGTTAATAAAAAGGGGTGAAGAAAAATGTAAAAAAACAAATGCTGTATTTGCCAATCTCAGCATTACCATATGCATTGAATTCCCTTCAACTATTTAAAAATAAATTGGTTCCAGAACAAACAACCACCAAAAGCATGCCTAGTTTAACTTGGACATAGGAATCGCAGGCATCAATGAAACACTGTGTGCCTTTTATAAGAACCAAACATTTCTTCCTGTCCGTACCCTGCAAGGCAGGAGAAGCCAGAGTTCTGCTTCATTTACACTAGTACAGCTCTAGCTCAGAGAAGAATGTGTAACAAATGTTTTAGGATAACACTCCCTCCAAGTGCTGCAGTGGAAGTCCACTGTCAAAAGATACGGTCCCTCGTATGAGAGAACAGGCCCATAATCCAATCTTGGAAAAATCGAAACTGAGCCAAAATTCCTGCAAGCAAATAGATTAACACGTGCTGTGTTTTCAGCCAGGCCAGGCCGATTGTCAGAGCAGCACATCGTGTTTCAGCGATTCCATGCCCAAACTGGTGTTATTAACGAAGGAAGCAGGAGATACCCTCTTCAGGGCCTTAACCCCAGCCGGTCTGTTCTCCAGCGCCATGTGCAGCCTCCCTAATTTCAGCCACATGGAGGCCACGTTCAGCGAGTAGGCGGGATAATGCTGACTGCAAGAGAGAAGGAAAGTCAACTTTATCAAACCTGGCAGTGGCGGAGCGTTCCCCCAGCCCCCTCCCTGCCTCTCGTTGCCCCGGCCCATTCCCTGCTCAGCCCCAGCGCTGCGGCTGCCAGGAGCCAGCGCCAAGTGTTTCTGGGCCGGGGATGCCTGTCACTGGGGAACTGAACCGAAACTACCATATGCCCCGCCGCAGCTGTCAGATGGCAGTGACTTTCTGCCACCAGCTTTAATCCAGCCAGCTACAGAAAAAGACAGCATTGTTGCTGGTTTTCACCCTGCACCCACAGAAGCAGCTCTGCTTATTCCACAGCCGTCGGTCCCCAGTGGGCAGCGAGGTCCCCAGCAGCTCGAACCGTTCAGCGCTGCTGGCGGCGCGCGGAGCTAGCGGAGCGCGGCTCGGCAGAGCTGACCTGGAATGCCAGGCGCCGGGCCAGCAGAGCTGGGCAAGTCCCAGGGAAGATAAATGGCACCGAGTCCCCGGGGAGAAAGCTCTGGCTCGTTCTTTGTATCGCCGCCCTCTGCCAAGTGATCTGTGACTCGACGCTGGCGGCTGCTCCGGAGGGAGAGCTCGACTCGCGCCCCCCCAGCTGGCAGGGAAGTCGAGGCCCAAGATGAGGATCTGCCGGGGAGATGCACGGCAGGACCAAACGCAGCACCAAACGGGCTGGCTCTAATGAGTAACACCACTGCTGTAAAAGCACCAGAAATTCATCAGAAAAAGTATTTTTTTCCTGCAGAGGTTGTGCGCTGCCCTGCTCCACACAGGGCTCCAGCCTGCCCCTTCTCCCATGCCTGCAGCTCCAGGGCAGCGAGATCAGGGCCGTCGGGGCACCAACACAGCCACGAGCAGAGGAGCTGAGCTCGGCTCCAGCTCCCTCTGCTGCTCGGCCCCAGCCCGGGACAGGGCCCTGCTTTCCATCGTGCTGCTGCAGGGAGGGCCGGGGGCTGACTGTGACACCCGGGCTCTGCCTCCACGCCTCGACACAAAATACAGGCTGCAGATGGGTTTCGAAGCTCTGCTTTACTGAAGTATTAGGAGGATATATTATAAATAAATAAATGAATACATAAATAAATAAAACAGCAGTATTTATCTAGCTAATCAGAACTAGCACAGTGCCCATGATGCCAAACTTATATTATCAAGAACTTCAGACTGAAGTTATATTTTTACTATATATTGCAGGCTGTATTCTGATTGTATCAAAGTCTGCTGCAGAATTTAAACACTCTTTTTCAAGTGATGTCATGGGTAGCATGTTTATGCAAAAGGTATTCTCTCACTGAGAGAAGAGATCTCTGCCCAAACTTGTCTTAATTATTCAGATTACAGAATTAGAGCATTAAAAAAAATAAAAGAGCCTCGTATTTACCTGTATGGTCTGATAATTTTTTGCCCATAACGCAGCGCACCTTCCCAGTCCTGCATGTAGAGACAGACACCCATGGCCTGGTACATCATATGTAACATATAGACATTACTGTCTTCAAACACGGCACCCATCTTGTCTAGGCTCAGCTCACAAATCTCTAGTAATTCACTAGGAGGTACGAAGAA
Organism: Anser cygnoides; assembly: GCF_040182565.1. Classification (NCBI taxonomy): domain Eukaryota; kingdom Metazoa; phylum Chordata; class Aves; order Anseriformes; family Anatidae; genus Anser; species Anser cygnoides. The sequence goes on along the minus strand of NC_089875.1, from coordinate 20,447,289 downwards.
GTCAAGGAACCCAGTGAATAGGTTGTTTCTGGTCAGACAGCTACCTGGTAGCGCCAAAAAGAAAATGCCTTGACCTTGTTCAGAACAGTTCTGAGAAGTCCTCTTTTCTCTCCAATGGCATTAGAGAAGGGGAGTGAAATTCCCCATGCAGCAGGTACTGAATCAGGCATCAGACAGCCCGGTCTGCTTCTGGCCCACCAAATCCTGCACTTTTGTCTGCATCCCACCAGTTAGGAAAGGTAGGCTTGTGACCATGAGCAATACCTGCAGCCTCACGTGCACTCTATATCAGGCAATATTACCGTGTCCTAACAACCCCCTCCCCATGCTCGTTCTAGTCTCTGGCTTGTTTTATGAGGACAGCCGTATGGCACGCCAGTAGAAACTGCCAGCTGCACAGACGGGAACAAACCCAGGCCCTCACAGTCCCACACCTGCAGCATTAAACTGCCCTTTGCCTGCGGGGAGAACTCCTCAGACACGGAAAGGGCAGAGGCACGTTTAACTTCTAAAGGTCAGCGCTTCTCCTGCAGGTACTCCTGAAGCAAGCCAGCAGGTGAGCTTTTTAGGTCACGCACCAAGCCAGGGAGACAAAGGATATATTTGTAGTGTTTGGCTCGCCTGAATCCCTCAATCACATTCCTGGCATATTTGATCATGTCCCGCACTGTCTCTGCTGATGGAGGATCATTCAGCTTGCGGATTTTCAGTTTCTCTTCATCCTGAAGGAAACACAGTGGATGTCATAAATGCAGGTTCCAAGGCCTACAAATAAAGGTGCATCTGCTGCACAAAATTAATAAAAAGACACAGATGGGAACTTAAGCTCCTCAAAGAATGTAAAAACAAGGGTAGAGCATGCACCTGCAATTTTCTCTAAAGCCTTGGCTGGGAATCCTAGAATGCTCTGCTTTCCAGTTCATTTGCCATTCTCTACTTGCATGAGGTCCCTTTCTTTTTTGAAAGATCCAAGAGCTTTTCAATTTTGTGATGGAAACAGTTTTGCATAGGAAATTTCACTGCTTCTAAGAGATTAAGGATTAAAATAAATTTAGTTTTAAGGCTAGGAAAGCCCAAGTACCTTAGGCCTTCCACAATGTGATAGTCCAGTGGAAAATAGCATGATATTAAATAGAGAAAAGCATTCTTCATATCTACAGATGAAAACACATTTCCGCACATTTTGTTGTTAATATACCAGCTTTCTGCTGGACAGCTCCATTTACTCTTATCTTTCTATCTAACTTACAACTTCATGAAGAGTCAGCTGCAATCTGGAGACAATCTTTTGCTGTTTAAGCCTCACACTCTTGCTAGATTTCTTTTATCCTTTATGATTTCAACTGTCAGCTGAGAGGGCTACAGTGAACTCTTTCCAGAACTGGAGGAGGCTGAGTGATAGGTGATTCCATGAGTAGCAAGTTCTTAGAAATCACAGATGAAATCCTGGCTTCATTAAACTCAGTGGCAAAATTATCAAGGTAGCTGTGGGGAAAAACACAACTACAGTATCAACAGAATGGCCTCAAACGAGAATATTGGGCAGTATTTGGAAAAAAAGTTACAAAAGAAGACAGCATTCAGTGGAAGGAGATGGTTGTCTGATCAGTTTGGGAAGCAACTCTTAAATGGACACCTCTGTGAAAGGGGGGGAAATACCTGGAATGTAGGGATCGGGATTATGACAACCTACTTTGACTGAAATGACAGATGAGCAGCACGAAGCTCAATTTTCCTAATCTAAGTAACTGACACCTAGTTTTAAGGAACACCGTCTGCATGTTTGCCTTTGTCCCCTGAAGGGCACCAAGCGATGCCTACTGAACACAGAACTGGCCTGTGCATCACGAGGGGCTGTGACCCAGGATAAGAATGGCACGATGCCACTGCAGGAAAGCCCATTCTGCAGGTGCTGCTGGGTCTCCAAATTACCCAGCAATATCACACAATGTCACCTAGAATGGACTGAGATGTCCCAAACAGGGACTGCAGCAGGACTCTGTGCCAAACAGGAGCCCAGAAATGCTCCAAGCAAGGTTCCCTAAGAGGAAGGAGAAAACGTGTAGTTTTCTGAGAAAACTCAGTCCGGAGCTAAATTCTTTTGGCCAGGTAGCATCAACACCGTATAATTATCTACTTCTAACAAAATACTCATCTTCACTTTGTAGCTCGACTTTAAATAAGCATCTAACAGGAAATTTCCTGACGTGTCATGATTTACACATCATGAAATAACGAGTGGCACAAAGTCTTACAGACAGAAAACCCAAACCATGTCCCCTCTCTACTACCCTACTTTCCAAAATTTAATTAAACCATATTACATCTAAGGACCTGGGTAGTGCCCTGAGAGTCAGAAGCATATTTCACATCCGTTTTATCCAATTTTATTACCTTTTCTTTTGTAGTGCACTCCCTGCAATCACAACTGAAGAAATAGGAGTCTTTTAACCGTTCATTTCTGTCTTCGGTGGGATACAGCAGGTCAATATAGCTGGTAAAAACCTAGACGGTAAAAACACAGTAGCCAGTGAAAAGCAGTATAAATATATATATCTACCAGTTCAGTGGAAATCATACTTAGTATGACAACCACACACTGACACAACTTGTGACTCCCTGCAGCCACCTCCCCTGCCTTTTCCCCCTCACATTCCAAACCTCTCGGCAGCATCAGGAGTTGCCATTTGTAAGTGCAATCTGACAGACAAGTGTTTCCTTTTCTATTCATTATGGAATTTCCCTCAAATATTACCCTGGCTTCAACCCAGGACAGCAAGATTCAGGTGTGGATAAGGAAGCTATCACACCATAAATCTCAGGCTCCTGTCAAACTACAAAGAGACGCCGACTTTTCAGAAGTAAAATAATGATTCCAGGTATCCAGCCTAGAAAAAAATTACAGTGGCCTGGTTTTTTGGAGGCTAGAGTCTCAAATTTTTCCTTCTGAAAAGTGACAAAAATTGGGGCAACAGCAGCCACTGGAAGCTTTAGAAACTTGGGAGAAGACCTTCAGATCTCTGAAAATAAGAGAGGCCCAGCGCTCCAGTTCTAGGAGAATGAATATCAGATTTACTTCAGTGGCAACATTTTAAAGCAAAGAAAACCTGCTTTTGATCATTTTAAAGGCCCTTCACATACACTATTCTTAAGTGTTCCTCTATTTCAACGACCTTCAGAAAAGAACCCCTGCAACTAGCTTCAATGCTGTTTTTAAATGACATCTCCCCCAAGAAACATGCCATATGCACGCTGCAGTTGATCATTTTGCGGACCGAGAAGCAGTTTTAGTTTCACTTATCCACTTTCAGTTATTTGAAAGTAAAATGTATGTGTAATTTCACATTGCATATGTTCCTAATCTTACTCAGTGTGATCTCACATTTTCCCCCACGCTCCTCTCCTCCCTTCCCTGCTTTCAAAGCACGAGAAACGCAGAACTGCATTTACAGCAAACACTTCAAAAATTCCTGATGCAGTGGCTATGTTGAACCTGAAGATGGAGACACAGCCCATAAGACTGCGCAGAGCCCAGGCAGAATAACGGGTCCACTTTAAAAAAATTCTTACACGTCAAAAGAGCAACTGCTAAAAAGCGATGAAAGCCTGTAGAACTGATGCAGCTTCTAGGCACAATTCAACCAAAAAAAAAAAAAATGCCAAGCAAGATAAAATGCTCATTTACACCTCTCACAGTAAGCACTCCCCAAAACTGCTGAAAACGTTTGAGATTCCACTGGAAAGCTCCAAAACGGAGACTAGTCCCTGTCCATTACCACAGTGCACGTGTAGTGACTGCCAACACCACAGTCAAATCGTACTAACAGCAGAGAAGTTGCTCACCTGAGTCACCCCTGGCTCCAGCAATTAAACTCGCTTTGCTCATAGGGGTGAACAGCTGCAATCCAGGACAACCACCCCCAACCCTTCTCGCAAACTACTGTTACATACTGCAGAAATTGGTTAGAGTTATCAAAATCAACTCTGAACTTATTTTGATCAGGATTAACCTTGCCTGCTAGGTTAACATTAGTGAATGACACGCAATGAAATTCTACGCAAACTCCATCCCCAAAGAGAACGTTTGGTATTTTCATCCCATGCGGATGCACGAGTATCCTCCCCAGCTCTACCTAACATATATTTGTCATTAAAGCAAAAAGAAGCTCTGCTGCTGAAGACTCCCTGTCAAGCCCAATATTTGACTGAGAAAGTTGAGACCAGGGTCTTATTTATCCATCACTGTTCAGGCGTGCTCCAGCTAAAAACACACTCTTGTTCTTCTGGGACTACACCACCAAACTCTGCTGAGGTGGTATCGCTGGAGAGAGCATGCACAAAACAGGAGATTTCCAAGTCAGAGGACTTATCTGTCCCCATTTACCTTGTTTATTCTGGCTTCAATTGCATTATCATTATACTGGGAACGATTACAGCAGTAACAGTTTTCTTTGATGTTGAAATTTCAAAGCAGCAGCCAAACATCAGCAAATTAACCCTCCTTTTACAGGTGGGTAAACTGAGACAGAGGCTGGCATACGCAGTGACTGCTGCAAGTGCCCTTCCCTGGTTTCAGCACAAAATAGGATACTGCCTCCTAGAATCACTTCAGGTCTCCAGAGCCACCCAACTTTTCTAAAACAACATCTTAGGCTTCTCTGAGAAACAAAAGATCCTTCCCCCTCGTTATTAAATTGTCATCTAATTGGAATGAAGACTGAAAAGCAGGATGGATCCTGTTTTTAGGATGCATGCATACATAGTACCTTAATACATTCAAACATAGTGCACTTACCTCTTCTCCAGGCTCAATCTCTCTAACAGCTCTGACTTCAGCCAAGGTCCCTTTGTAAGTTACAATCACGTTTGGGCAACAGCTATGGTTCATCAATGCAACACTGTAAAAGCGGAAAAGTAAACCTTTTTTCCACCTCACCAAAAGCAACAGGCAAAAAGTTAAGCACCACTTCACAAAACAAACAAGTCTGAAAGACTGAGTCAGTCTCTCTTTGCAAGCTGTTTTTATTGAGACTTAACATCAAGGTAACCTTGGGAAAATCTGTTGTGCTGGTTTTTATCCTAATGATATGGAGAAAGGCTATGCTAATGAATCATTACAATTTTAAGATCTTATTATTGCAGGACAAGACGAGTTATTATTTTCCCATTCTTAGGGTGCTACAGTACAGCTGATGGGGTATTTGCACAGCGTAACTGTCAATAACCTATTTAGGCACCTGTTTTCCTTAGAGGAGAAAGAAAGAGAAACCCATTTAATGAAAAAGAAATGGGACAATACAGGAAAACAGAAGTCAGTTGCTGCATCATAACTTAAGATCAGCATTAACATTTTAGCTGGCTTCTGTGCAAAGAACCAACCTCCTTGTTTAAAGTGGGAGGGAGGAGGTCTGTTTGTTTGTTGTACAAGCACACAAGTTACACAAAAACTCAGTCTGCTAGAGAAAAGTACTCTGCCATGCTACCAACCTTGGAAGTGTAATTTGTTGCTTACTTGAGATAAAATGTTTAATTTTAATTATTTCTCTTCCTATCTACCAAAATAATAATCGTGTCTTCAGTCTTCTTAGCTCACAGGCATAACTGCTAAGTAGGAAGGATGTGGCTCTCAGACGCTGAGCCTTTACAAAGGTGTTGGACATGATTCCAGAAATTCCTGGTTTAATATTCTTCTCTCCCCACCACGACTCTGATCCTGGGCAGGATTTGGGGAATCTATTTCCAGTCTGTAGCTCAGGGATAAGAACTGCAGACAGACCCTCCCAAAGAAGGACGATCTGTGAAGCTAGGACTACCTACCAACCACCTGTGTACAGCAGATCAGGTCCTGCTCTAATTGGGCACCTTTCAGTTTCAGGCTGCTTTGGCACGGATAACCTGCTAATAACCCATGCCTCACGAGGAAGTCGACATAAGCAGAGTGGCGGTGCTTTCAGCGTGGGGTTTGCAAAGAGCAGGGGCAGAAACCATCCTCCTTTGCTCCAGTGTTAAGAGGGAAGCACCGACTTAAACAGAAGAAAGGTTCCTCAGCCTCAGAGAGAGTTGTGCTCCCCAGTTCACAAACTGCAGTTAACGCTTAACATCTGCAGTTTATTTATAAAGCTGAGGAGCTTGTACATATTTTTTCCACTGTCATAGCAACATAAAGCATGGCAGTTTTAAAAACATCTGAGGAGGCTTGAAAGAATTTCTGAAAGGGATTTACTGTTTGCAAAGGAACAAAGGTAGAAGGGATGTTGTTCCGAGAACACCAGGTGAAGGATTATATCCAGCCAAAACAGAAAGCTGTGAACAGAGCAAGTCACCTGCAAGCCTTTTCATTTTGCTTTGATCATTACTTGATGTCCCTGTCCAGAATCTGCCAAGTAAGCCATTGTTTCCTACCAGCCTGCATATAGTTCACAATCCAAGCTTAAGTACTTCAAAACAAATTGCAAGTGCAATTTTAACAATTTACCAGATTTTAAAGCAAAACTGCTGCAAATCATTAGCTGAACTTTATTAGTTAGCATACTTTAAACAAGACACATTAATATTAAATGTAAATTAATATTAAATGTTTGATTAAATTTATTTCAATACAAATCTAGAAGAATTAATAAGAATTTCTGTTTGTTTTAAGTAAGTTACTTTTATTTTTAAAAATATTAAACTCAACCTACTCTGGGAATATGGCTGATCCCAAATGAGAGAGTTCTTCATCTTCAATCGTGAAGCCATTACAGTTAACCTAAGGAAAAAGAGGAAGAGACTAGCTCAGATTCTGGTCAGCTTAGTGCTCCACACTCACATCACATTCTCAGACTCCAAAGTCAGTGGCAGCTATTTGTTTATGATTTTCTTTACCCCTCACCAGTACTCACAGAGAAGCTACATGACATCTCAAAAAGTGAAGTGAGGACCAAATCCCTATCCAAAGGAATGTGCAGGACTGTAAAGCCCAATACTTGTGCCTGCTCGGGACTCAACATCTAAGGGATTACACCTTGGAAGGCAAATCAAGAGAAACGAGGCTTGCAAAAAGTGCTGCAAACAGTGTCAGACAAAGCAGACCACTGCAAACACAAAGTCAAATGTGACACTGACAGAGCAAGAAGACTTCACTTGGCCATTGCAGGTAAGGGGCCTCAGCAGAACTACACATGCAAGGCACAAGGCAGGGATGACAGCAGCAAACTCAGCCAGGCTAGGGCAGCACAGAGCTCTGAAGGAGCATATGTTACAGAGACCTGGCACAATGACACTGTCATCTGGTCAAAACTATGTATCAGCTAAAGCACACATGAAGAGCAATAAAGGGAGTGAGAAAGACTGGAACCTCATATAGACAGAGAAGGGGACAGAAAAAGGAAAGAATGTGTGAGGAAGTCTATTACTAATTTAATCAGAGGACAAAAAGCTTGTTCATTTATCTTTCTTATAGATTCAAGCAGTTCTCCTGTTAAAGTGTTCTCCAGTTCTATCCTCACTAAGTTCAAGGGAATCTTACCAGAGTTTCAGCTTTGTGTGACTTAAATGCACCTCAAGCAAGTACTCTGTTCCATTTCCACTGCAAGTCACATATCTGCCAGCACAAAGAGAACTCCAGCCACACCTACGATTGAGCATCTCCCTACGATCCTCAAAATGTTGACAGCACTGCCAGAAAGGCACTAAAACAGCTGTTGTCACATGGTAAGTCCAGCTGAAGCTATAATGGGCAAAGGCACATTCAATCAAGTACAGTGTAAGGACTTGCTCTGGAAGGGCAGGAGCTGAAAACAAGCACTACCAGCAATGTTTTGCTCCACAAGCTGGAATGCAAGTCAGACTGAATTTTAGAAATACACAGATACTTCCCAAAGCCACCCCTCAGGTACGAATTGCTTAGGATGAGTCTGCAGTTAAGCGTCCTGTTTCTCTGATTCACTCATCAGTGCTTTTTGGTATCTTTACCTGATCTTTATTCTATTTTTAGCAAGGCAGCATCCAAAGGCTCCTTGTCTCCCAAGATGAGCATGCTACCGCGCTAGCCAACGCGTGAGCATACCTGAACCCAAACCAAAATGTAATTGCTGAATACAAAAACAATAGGAGAGAAAGATTGTATCAACAGCAAGTAAGAACATAAGGCTACAAAGGCTGACATAGCAAACAGCTTGGTGGTTCTGAATCACGGGAAAATATTTAAAAATATGTCGTGAGTTATCATCAACTCCCCTCCAGTAAGCCAGAGACAACCCACTTCTTGAATGCATCATACCAGAAATGACACATGAGGAACAATTAGAAGGGATGAGATAGCCCTGTTTTCACCAGAGGAATGCATGACTAAAAAAGGCAATGTAGAGGGAGCAGGAGACTTAAGTGAGAGAAGTAGAGCTCAAGGTTGTTCCCAAAGGTGGAACAAGGACATGTGCAAAGAGAGGCTCAAAAGGAGAGGATGAGACACTGGAACATGAGACAAGAGGGAAACTTTTTGAAGAATATGATGAGATGGGACTGAGAAGGTAAAGTGACACAGTCTCAAGTGTTAAATTCCACAGGGACAGAAAAGAGTGGAATGATAAAAACAGCACTCTCTTCTCTCTGGGGACTAGGAAAGACTAGAATGGTTTGGACAAGAATCTTTGCTCCATGCAGGAAGACCAGCTATGCCTTAGCTGTGCTGGTAAGCAGCAACACCAGACCGAGCCCACAAAAAGCAGTGCACAAGAAGTCAGAGGTGCCATAGTCCCAAACAACTGCTCTGTGCCACAGGAAGAACGAACGATGAATGAAGCAGCAAAGTAAACACCACGGGGCCAGAGAAACTGCTGAAGCAAAACAAAGGATCATCACCGTATCCAACTATTGCTTTTAGCTCAGGTTGACTAATTATTACAAAACGTGTTTGTATATTATCAAGTACAGACATGCCTCCTCTTCCAGAAATATGTGTGCTAGAGCCAAAACCTCAAAAAGCTGTGTCCTGTAAAACACCTTTGAGGAATATCCAGGTGATCTTTGGAGGTTTTAGTTCAAAAAAAAAATCAATGTCCACAGTCACAGATAGTTGCCTTATAATGAAGATGAGCTCAAGGTGACACCTAAAGGTGACATTAAGCACCCAGAGGGAAGACTGGATGGAATACCAGATCTAGGAGTCAGCACCTCACAGTAGTCAAAGTACCACGATCTGATGGAGCTGGTCCAGGACAGGACGTGAAGGGAAACTCATTTTATAAAAAATAACTTAACCCTTGGGGATTTTGGCTACATTTAGCAAAACTACACAGAAACACTGCAAGAAACTGAATGAAACTTCTTTAGAGTATCCTTCTAACGAATATAAATTCCAAAGTCTTTAAAACAGAAAAAAAAAGTTGTAATTGAAGGGAAATGTACAGCTTGGAACAACTAAATAAATGATGAGCAGATGCTAAACATGCTGAAGAATCATTCCCCTACAGCACAACAGTACCAGCATTAAGGTAATAGTAATGGTGCCTCCTTATTGATGCATGCCTGCCTACGTGCAGAGGGTTGTGTCATCTCAGCTTTTATTACAGCAGCCAATATTTAGCCACATCTCAAACTTTTTACTCCGAGGTTTAAGTATAAAACTAGCTTATTTTGAAGAACATGAGAAAAAGAAGAAGATGTATCTTCCAGCATTCACTGGTGTGTTATTCCACCCACTATGTTTGGTTTAGATGTGGATGAAAATTAGGTGAGAGAAAAGAGGTGAACTTATCTAACAAGACATCCTGCCTTTCTTTCATCTCTCCAGATGACCAAGCTAACTGGTTGTATTTAAAAGCCATGCGTCAGATAAAATTTCAGTCTGCTCTTCCCAGTTCTCTGAAGTTTACTCCCTGTGAAGGTCAAACACAACGATGGCCTGACCAGCAAGAATTTCCACAAAGGAAGCCTGAAAGGATTCTGCCTTCACAGGGTCTCAACCCAGCAGCCTTCTGTGCATGTCCAACAACAGCTGCACTGTGCTTGGCCCACAGCCTAACTTTACAGGGTCTGTTACGGGCTGTTTCTCCTTTTCTTCAATGTTTGAGAAGCATCTCATAAAGAAGTCTGCAGACAAGAATCTCTCCCCTCACTACTGAAACTGGAGATGTCCAGCTGCTTCTGGCCACAGAAGTGCACCTTTGCCATCAAGCACACTCAGCTCTCCCCGAAACAAGCAAAGAGCTATCACCTCCATTGCCATTAAGATTTTGCCTCTTTCAGAGAGGCTGAACTCCTACAGTGCCACCAACCTGAGCAGACTGCGATCTAGCCAACTTACTTGTGCAAAGAGAACTACAAGGGCAGCATTGTCAGGGAACTCCATGTGCTTTGAATAAAAGTGATGAAGAGCAGCAATGTCGTTCTGAATCAGCTCTCTCTTTTCATTGTCTAGTTTGTCAAGGTCTGTGGACAAAGAATACATTCCAATTCAGTAACAGGAACACTCCCCAAGAACTGCAGCAAGGCTTAAGTTAGAACAAGCCTGGACTTAAACAGAAACCCCTCAAGGAAAAGCTGCTTGGAAGTACCACAAGAAGCATCTGTTCTTCCATAAATGCGATGCTTCTTCTGCCAAGGCCACACGTGCAGTACAAGAACATGCAAGATTAAAAAACATTTTCTAACACCTTTATATTAACAGGTAATTGGACATGAATTTATCTCTGCTGGGCAAAGTGTTACATTGTTTAAAAGGCATTTGTTAACCCCAGCAAGCAGATGAGCAATCCCAGGCCCTCTATAAGCACATCTACCGTGGGTACTGTCAGCAGTCTGCCCCAGTCTTATGAGCTACCTGGTCCCATCCACTGTGGTATGAAGTTACCCTCGATGTCACACTTCTTAAAACACACTTTACACAAGGAAAAGGTCCTCATACAGACCTAATCTTAATGAGTTAAACCAGGCCAGGCTCCTGCAAAGGAAAGCTGCTTATCCCTGCTTTTAAAGGACGTGGCCTTTCCTGGCACAGAGGCCCATGTGTGACAGGGACCTAATGAAGGCTGATGTTCAATTAACACTGGGGCTCGTCACCAGGATTCCCTTTACAATAAGAGGGGGATAACACGAGTGTGTCTGGGAGGGCAACCTACCTGACCTACTGCAGGCACCCGCTTCAGGATTTAAGTGCCTGAGACACTCGTGTCTCTGTGGGCTGGAGGGTGATTGTTAAGGAGGAGCGTTTGATCTGCAGGTGTATGAGGATAACAGGAGATGGCAGAAACATCAGGGACATGTCCTGGCACACCTGCCAACTGTATTCCCTTAGGGGTTTGTTTGGAGATTTACCCTCAGGCCACTGACAAGTTCTAGCCAAAGCTGTGGCCCACAGGACCCTTTTATGCCTGGTCCATGGGGAGTGAGCAAGATGGTAACTCCTGGTTCCTTCTTTCCCTTAGGCCCTTTTTGCCTCAGGAGCAGAGTACTGGAAAGGTTTTCCACATACTCCTTCTCATAGAAGCAGGGCCACCAGCTCTCTCGTGCTCTAAGGGAGCACATCAACTCTCAGCTGATGGGAGAGTTTCACATCAGTTTCCCCTCTTCAGCTCAAAGTACCAGTAGAGAGAAATACATGCTGGAAGAGAAAAGGGTGCATAACAGTGGAAAAAGGGGGAAAGGATTTGTAAGAGCAGATGTGAGTGAGGGTCACCAAAAATATTGGGAGAAATGAAATGCAACAATTTGATGATAATTAGGACAAGCCAGAAATAATAGATTTCAGCTTCCAGCTGAAAGCCAGGTGCCTTTTCCTCTCCTGTGCAGGTTGTTATGAAGAGTAAGGCTAATCCTGAACACGTCAAAAGTGTGGTGAGAGGAGAGTCAAAGGGCAGAAAGAGTAAGGGGAATCTTACTAGCAAAAAAGAAACAAAACAAGGGCTCCTAGAGGACAAGGGAGACATTGCAACAGAAAAAAAAAAAAAAAAAAAAAAAAACAACCACACACTTCAGCCTTTTAGCTCCCAAATTAATACATTATTGAAGACACGCTGCAACACAGAAGAATACAGAGAAATTATTTCAGCACTTACCCATCTTCCCCAACCTCACGCTTACTAAGCTACCTGCAAAAATTATCCTTGCCTTAGGCAAACATTGGCACTTTTCGCCCTTATTTCCCCAGCTGTCTCAAGAGCTGTGATGGAAGGTTTCGTACAGGAAGCAAATAAAGCTGTAATTTTGCTGTATTTGGTTACTCTGCTACCTCAGGTTCTAGCAATGGCTGCATTTATTCAGCATTTTACAAAGGGTTTTGGAAGCCATCAGTGAGAACTGTGAACACACAAACCTATTGTCTCCTTGTATATTGCCTTCAGCACCAAGAAAGAGAAATGACAGACCAGTGAAAACTATGCCAGGACAGTTACTAGTCCCCTAGTTGCTCAATTTCTAACTGCCTCACAGGACGTGAAGAGTAGCCTTCCAGTTAAAAGCAAGCCATTGCCTCATCTCCTTCCTTGGATTATTTTGGAACACTTAGGACATGGAATTTCAACACAATCACATATAACATGTCAGATTTGACTGGCAGTGACAGATATTGAAGCACAGTCCAGAGGGTTCTGCAATTAGCCCCTTAGTCACTGTCACCATCAAGCAACTGTGCTGTCTCTGATTTTATGCCTCCTGGTAACAAATACCAGCTATTTTAATTTTACAACATTACAATTCTCAAAAGACACTAGAGTACCAGAAAAGCCATGAGATGGATGTATGCTACATAATTAATTCTGTCTACGTTTTCACCCTTGTTTCACAACCCCCACAAGCAGCCAAGGGAGAAAAAAAAAAAGAGAGAGAGAGAAGAAGAAATAAGAGCACTACACTTTCAAAAAAACTAGGAACCACGATTCTCTTTGTTTACCCCTTTCTCAAAAAAAAAAAAATAATTCAGATGCTCTGAAAGGTTTTGATGGAGGGGGAGAAAGGGGTAAAGCAAACATGAATATAAATAACTGTTTACCTGCAAGCCTTTTTTACTTACGTGACTCAAACTCTTTTACAGCAAGCAGCTTCTCTGACTGCGTTTTTTCAGGGTGAGTTTTCTAGCAATAAGGAGGAAAAAAAAAAGCAACAACAAGAAAATATTTTAATGTTTCTAATTAGGCGCTTTTGTCTGTTCTTTATAAGCTGGGAACTCTTACCTGTAAATCAAACAATAACTCAAATCCACACATGTATGGAATTTATAGAAGTCAACCAGCAATGAGTTAAATGGACTGCCCTTAGTAAAGCCACAGCAATATTCGCTCTGCACCAAATTAGGCAGCCAAAGATTAACTCCTATCAAATTTATATACATAAACTGAACAGTATTTTAAATATGTCATTTGCTTTGTTCTAGACACCCAGAAAGCTGCTAACAATAGCAAGCAGGCAGGAGACAGGCTTTGCTTTGAGGAAAGTGAATAAACTGGCTGTTGACAGAGTTCAAAAGCAATGCTCCATTGTTGGCCTAAGGCCACTTCTTTGTAATCTTGGCCATTAAATATGGCTTTGCAGGTGGCCCAGCAGCTGAGGTTCAGGGACTATGGTTTGCATATTTAGCTTTTATATGACATGTAGGGTTCTCCCCCCTCCCTGTAAGCAATAAAAGCACAAATTTATTCCAATGACTTTTTGTCATTAAACATTCGATTTTGTTTGTGGATCACCACTAAACCATGCTTTAATTAAGTCACACACACATACATTCACACACGCATCGGCACACACAGCAAGTAGAGCAGCTACCTTCCCAGCAGGCCACCAAAATCCTCACTACATACAATATCCAGGTCGCCCTTGTCACATAAGCAGACCTCAATCACACAAATATGCTTCAAAGAGGATTTGTTTTTGCGGAGAGAGTTTAGAGCTCTACAAAGACACACAGTGTAATAACCTTGAAACTCATGGATCCTTTCCCTCGCTGTAAGGACCTGTGTTATCCTCAGTTTCCATATAGTGAGGAACGCTGAAACGGTTGTTGACATTGCAGTCCCACTGCCTTACTACTAACGTTCTTTCTCGCCAAAGACCAAGAGCCTGAGGTTTCTCTTTCAGTCTCCATTTTTCATCAGTGAACTCCAGTAATGGTAAACATTGACACCTGAGTGTCTCAGAGGTGTTGCTGACTCACAAATGCATGGGGCATAATAGAGTACAGTGCTACAGAGTTATAGCTGAAAAATAGTACAACACACAACTGCTTCATGAAGATATATCTGCTTGCAGAGAGGCAACACTGGGAGCATTCCTCAGACTTTAACCACATGCACCACCAAGGCTCATTCTTCTCTCTCTGCCACCAGCACGGCTTTGGTGCTGTTCCACACGTGTCACCACGAGCTCCCATCTACCAGAACAGAGGCTGAAACACCGTGCACATCGTGAAACTTAGCAGTCAACTTCACTGGACTCTGTTCAGCCATTACCTTGGTGACAAGCTATAGCTGTACCGCTTAAAACCTCACTGGCATTTCACTGTCTTCCCATCAGTCTGCAGCTGACTACCAGGATGGCCCTGACACTGCTGCAGCGGTTTGACGGTGCTCTCGTTCAGCTGTTCGTGCTCTGTATTACACCCCTCTGTACACAGGAAGCCAGCAGGCATGTGCTTTGCAGGGACAGTTACTGTAGGTCAATTTTCATCTTCCTGCCTTCCCTGGCACCCGGAGTAGGAACGCACCTCCCAAGCCCAGCCTTCTGCTCACCTGTTTGGCAAGGATCCTCGCCGTCAGCCTCACAGTCTCCGAGGGATTCCAATTCTGCCCAAAAGCGCACATGGCGGAACACTCCAGCTTGTGCATTGGCCAGTCTTCCTTCTGCAAAGGTAGAAAAATATTTGTCAAAAAATAGGCCGTGAAGATAAAGTGATGAAAAAGAGGATACAGCAAGTCCCGCCAGATCCTGGAGGTCAAGTAAAATGTGTTTCCTTTAAAAAAATAAGATGACGCTCACTAATTCTGAACAAAAGCTTGAGTCACATTGGAGGGGTACAGCTATCCTGCTTTTTTCAAACAAATTCACAAGGGATGAGCTAAGGTCAGAACATCTTCATTTATTCAACGGAAAAAAAGAATTAAATGGTGAAGAAGCAAACAGACAACATGATTTATAAATCACCAGTTCTTATTGTTCAGATCAAGCATGTGAGGACAGAGTAGGTCTAAGCTTGATGGCTTTATTGGGTTCATTTCCATTTAATACCTTGGCCCCTCATTATGACATGACCCTGGTGTAATCAGGAGTAATGTGTCTGAAGTCAATGGATTCACAATCACTACGAATGAGTATATGTAAGGTCAAAACCAGACTTACTGAATAGAATTACCAGATTTTTTTTCCTTAAATGTTGTAGAATAAGATTACAGCTGGGCAACAAAAACACACTTACAAAGACAAACTCATTTTCGTTAAGAACGTACAGTATACTCCTAGCTCAGCATGCGATAAAACTTGGAGGGATAGCACAAGCCACTGGCTTTTTGCACCCTACAGACTTCCTCCACAGCAACTGAAAGTTTCAAAGATTAGCACAGAATCCGATTAACACTGCAATGGCAAGCAGAGCTGGGCATGGGCTGTCCCCAGACTGCATCAAATTTCATTTTATATCTTTGTTTAGGTGCGTTCAGGTTCTTTCTTCTACATTCAAGCAATGTGCAATTATTTATTTCTCTCTCTCTCCCCAGACACATTTCGTGTCTTAGAATAAACCCACAGTCTTCTGCCTGTAGAGGGAGCACCAATTTTTTTTTTTTCAGACCAGATTTAAACTGGTGGTAAACAGCAGCAGAGGAATGGAATCACAACAAATCCCACAAATTTCTAATTGATTGAAAGTAAAAACTTGAAAAGCTTCTTGTAGCCTGCAGAAAGCTGAAAAGGGACGTTCCACTTCCACTGAAAAGGGACGTTTAATTGCTCTGTGTACGAGCAGCTTTCGGAGTTCATTCTATTATTAAAAGAAAGGTGAACGCCCGCCCCAGCCTCGTGCAGAACTTGAAGCCGTGCAACGTTGCAAGGGTATTCGGCCCCTCACAATGTCAGCCTCATTGTCCTTAATACCTCAGGATGGTATTTCTCCCCTAAAAAACAGTGCACAGGCTGCCTGAAAGGAGCTAAAGCGTAGCTGTTCTAAGAGGACGTGGCCGTGCAGACCAGGCAAACTAAAATAGTATATTACGCTGTAATCATGTCATGTGAAATTACACTCTCAACTGTCCTACAGCTGTCACACTACAAAGTGCATCCCCCCCCAGAGGCTTCCTTCCTATGTATGCCCCAAGACTCTTTCTGGAAAATTCCTGCTAGTCTTTGTTTAGGAATCCGCAGGACCCCTAACGCAGAGAAGATTTGCAAAGTAAAGGCCTCGTCTCTCACCCCTTCTGGCGCACCCACACCACCTGCCAGCTCCAGCCTTTTTTCTGGGAGTGCAAGAAGCGAAGGAAAAGAAGCTCAAGTTTTGTACCACCAGCACTCCTACACGCCGGTTATACAAACAGGAGAGATTACCTGATAAAACAAAATCAAATGCAGAATCCCGTGCGTGTCTCAAAGCAGTGTTTTGAAAGACCCGTTTGTTCCCTTTCTTCTTTACGCATTGCTAATTAAAATCCTTCCCCAGGCAGAATCACACTGAGTTATGTGAACTAGTAGGGAGGTTAAAGGGACAAGATATGGCTGAATTGTGTGAAATGAGATAAAAGCCTGAAACACTACAAGAAGAGAGAGCACTGAGGACTGAGTAATACCTGGGATGGAAACCCCGTGACAGCAGCTTTCCCTGCGATCTCAGCAGGACTGTATTTTGCATTCTCTTCCACGGTTTTCTCTAAGTAGTGTGAATTATAACAGGTAGCATTGTTCTAGCAGAATCCCTAATGCTACATTAATGGTATTTTCTTCCTATTTTCATTACACCCTCAGTGTTTTTCCCTTCGTTTAGGAGTAAGTGACAACATTTTTGGAACGGAAGCTCTTTAAACCTTGTGCTTTTCACATCAAAGCATGGAAACAATCTTCTCCATCGAGTTCTTCAAAATGATTCCACTGTCCAGGCCTACTGGATTAATTCCCAGAACGCTGACATGTATCTCAGCATAAAAAAAAAAGAAAGACACGTAATTCTCAAAGAATAAGACTGAAGCCCAAACAAATCTCCTGGCACCTCCTTCCTCACACGGAATTTTTCAGTAGGATGTAAACTTTCCATTGTATTTCACTTGATCGAGAAGAAACACACACGAATACTTGACAGAAATGCCTGACAAGCCAGTGTAGGGGTTAAGCCCACTTCTTCAAATGCTCATAACCTGCTCATAACCACTCCAATGGCATCCTAGTCTCTAACTGAATTTCAGTGAGGCATCTCCTGATCCCTGACATTTTCCAGCAAAGCCATCCACACAGTCCTTCATCAAGTGGCAAAGGCAAGAGTTTCACACACCCTTCACATCCTTCCCTACCACCGTTTATTGAGCGCTGTGCCAGAGAGAGTATTTGACTTCCATGGGTTAATGTTCAGAATGCTGACAGGAGACATTTATCAAAAAAAAAATACCCAGAACAAAGATTTTGGGCAGGGGAATGGACTCTTGCCAAATGCAGGCTTAACCAGGGCCTTGCAGTGTCAAAGTCCTCTTGCTCAGAATTGCTACAGCGAGATTTTTATGTCTCCTACAGCTTGCCAAAGAGGATTGGACAATTTCTGCAAGGTCCCATTTAAAACACACCCGCTTAGTGCCACCTCCAGATCTCCAACTCCATTTTGAGGCTTACTAGCTGACAAAAATACACGTTTCCCTTACTCTGGAAATACCACCTACAACACTCTTTAACATGACATGTTAAGAGTAACCCCTAAATATTTGACGCAAAATGTATTTCAAATGCGGAAAGTCATGACAAAAACATCTCTTTCTGCACTTTGGCTAGCTGATCTCCACTCTGTCTGGGATAAATAACAGCTATGTGTAATAACAGAAAGAGGAGCTCCAGTAGCTGGTTCAAGTTCACCAGTTCCACAATTGCAGCCACATAACCCTCTTAAAACATTTCTCTTCAGAGTGTTTCAGCAGCTAATTTCTGAGGAGAAAAGATAAGCACAGGTCTCCTGCTGTTTGACTAAAATTATTATAATTTAAGAAGTCAAGACCTGAACAGCTGCAGATGGGGTCTGAAAGCCACTACTATAATAACAGGCCTGGGCTTTGAGGAGCCAATAGTGAAGAGCAGAATTGGTACGAATCAGCTGGAACTCACAAACCCTTTTAAAAGGAGAACTGGATTAGGGGCTGGGAAAGGAAAGCAGCAGCAAACTCAGGCTACATCCTCAGCTGCACCCAGCCAACCCACTGAAAAATCAAGGCACCAAGGTCCGGCAGCGAAGATGACTTCCACTCTCACGTGCCCCACATCTGCAACTGAACCCACGCCTGTGCAAACACAGATCAGACTTAAGGTTATATGTCTTAGAAGCAAAATAATACAGCAAAACAGCCAATGGGTGCATATCAGCACCAGGCCCAGAGCGTGCATGCACAGAGCGAGCCCGAAAATAATCAGCCCCTACACCACTGCAAGACTTTGTTTTCCCCTGGGATCAAGCCCTCACACCTCAGCGCTACCTCTCCCTGGTGACCAGGGCAAAGAAATCACACTGCAACGCAGGACTTACTCTATGTGCTAAATGCCTGGCCATATGGCAGGAGATGCACCCTTCTACCACCTGTGTCAGCAAGTCAGTGCATATTTGTGCATCTATACCCCATTTGCAGGAAGAGAAATGCCACAGACATCGTTGTGACGCTTCGTTCATTAAATGCTTGGAAAGTGTGTTAAGAACCTCAAAACAAGGCTATTGTATGGCTTCAGACAGCAGTCCAAATGATGCCTTCAAGGAAATCCGTGCAATGTCGCTAACTTTGCTTTCAAGAACCAAGTTATTCTGACAAAAACAAAAAATCTTGTTCAATCAAAATGTAGTCTAGAGAAAGGAAGATGTCTGCAATTATAAAATCTATTATTCTGAAAAAGACATCCAAAAAATCTGTTGCCTGCACACTTCGCACCTTTCTCATCTCCTTCTGATCCACCTCTCACCACCACTAGAAAAAAATCTTTTAAATGAATGATGGTATAGCCAGTCTTTAAGAAAAGAGTAAGTTGAGAAGAAACTGTTATTCCATCCCGTACAGAATGCATCATGCAATGAACAGTTCTCAAACTGAATTGCATGGAGTTTTATTAGAATAACAAGGGACTAACCAAAACTGACATCATACCATGTCCTTTTACGGTACATATAATTTCTAGCTGAACTAAGCAAAGAAGATGTGGATTTACAGAGAAAATTAACTAAAAATAAAAAACAAATGAACAATGACACAACAATTTTCAAGTACAGCCTTGCCCTTACTAGCATCACATGAAGAAGTCTCACATCCATGGAGGCAAAAGGGAAATATTTACTGTACGTGCCAGAGTTACAAGTTCAGTATCAAGCAAAGATGTCCTTTTTGGCTCTGACAACGAATTCCTGAACTGCTGAAAAGTGCCTTTGAACAAGACAGGGATGAAGATACAGCGCAGATTGTCTGTGCGTCACGTACAGTCAGTGGAGACCAGTTTCCAGAGAATATTATGCTCGAAGGTAACTTTGAAATAATGTCAAAGAATTCAATCTCAGCAACATTCACAAATTTCCTAAGACCGACTCAGAAAGGCCCAACACATGGAAGACAATGTTACATCAACTAAGAAGTCGAAAGCCATACGCATGTCATCAGTAAGAGTAAATTGCTAGTACCAGTGCGTGTCATACTACTGTCTAGACATCGCAGCATCAAACACCTTTATGCCTAAGGATCATACCACCCACCTAAAGGTAGAAAATAATTTAGTTCATTAACATATCAGACAGACTTCTGCTGAGCATTATCTCCTGCTGTTTTAAGGATACTCAGTTTCAGCTGTTCAGTTTTATCTTCTTGGAAGATGCCCTGCTATAAAAAGGGAATTCTGACCATAAGGAAAATAAAAAAGAGTTAAGAAAGTAAAACATGGACAAGACTTTATTCAGGGGGAAAGAAAGGAAATAAAAAGAAGCCTACTTGTGCTTATAGTATAAACTTTGCCATGGTTGCAGGACAGACAAAAGGATGCTGAGGGAGGGACTGAGGAAGGGACTTGTAGGTAAAAGGTCTGCAGACCAGCATAAGTAAGTCTGAGTACTTCCACCGTGATATCTACTTGCTGTATTTCCTGGCACAAATCAGGAGCTTTCCTTCTTCACTAAACCTTGCAATGACAACTATCTGCTTCTCAAACCATTGTGAGCCACAAACCATTGCTGCTTCTCTTGTATGGTAAGAGAAGAAACTCAGAATCTCAGACAGAAAGTGCAAAACAGCAAATTATTTTTTTTCCAAGTATTTCCTTCCCTCGCCTAGTTATGAGCTTGCTAACAAATAATGTCAAATGGAAGCATTTCTTCCAAGTAAGCATTTCTCATGAATGAATCATGGTTTTTCACTACACTGTCTTTAAAAACTCTTCCAGACTTCTCTCAAGGGTTTTAAGAATGCTCAGACAGTAAATGTTTCCTTTCTTCCCAGTGCAACTGCTGGCTGACAGTCTTTCAGTATTGCAAATACTGTAAAAAAAATCTTATTTCTTTGAAGCATTTTGAGTGCAAATGCTGCTTCAAAACCAAAAAGGCCATTTGTTTCACTCACAACGTACTAAGTGTAGGAAAGCTGGAAGGTGGGGGAGGCAACAGAAGGAGAACATTACAGCTTGCACAATGGGACAATAAGATACAGCCTTGAAATAAAAGCATTCGGGGTACTAGATTGTGGAAAAATATTTTTTGAAAGATACCTATTCCAGTAAGTAAAAATGTAATTAGAACAAATGTTTTGGAAGTCTTCATATTGCTTCACTCTGGTGCACACTTATATTCTACTTTGTGAGGTTTTTAAAATACAAAGCATATAAAAGAATGCCAGAATAAGTGAGTTAGAGAGAAAGCATGGCAGTTTTCAAACGGTTTTGACTACTGTCAGTTGCAGCCACCCACAATATTTGCAAAGATTCTTTAAAAAGAAGGCCCTTAAGATCTTAATATAGATATTTAGTGATTTGATTTTTTTCCTTAGACACAGACTCTCCTACCAGCTTAGTGAGCTATTGTTAAATTATCTGGTTTGTGCTTAAAAAAAAGAACTAATACAGACATAATTAGTGGGCTGACAGGCAGCTCTAATCAGAGTCTCAGTGGTACCAAGCCCTGGAGCTACTGATCTTGAAAGACTCACGCAGGCCACGTCCAAATCCTGTAACTGTCCAACGTACAACTCCATGGTCAGCATCTGTGGGATGTTGAAGCTGCCTGGCCTACTATTACCCAGAATTACAACTAGAGGCAACTAATGACAACTACAACTAATGACACACAAAAAATTGTGTTCAGCATTCCCCGCATCCTCACAAATTGCATTGCCATACCTGACATTCCACATCGCAGTAAAAGGCCTGCTTGCATCTTCCACACTTGGACAATCCTTCTTTCCTTAAAAAGAAAAGAGAAGTTGTTCTATTCAATAAAGCTGAGTGAAATACAAGTGTATCCTGTATCACTAACAGAGATGCACCACTTACTGGGGACTAATCTAGTAACACCACAATCAACCGAGTATAGCAAAGATTTCACAGCAAAAATTGTATTTCCTTCAGAAAAATGCAGCTTCCACCTTTGGACAGCAGACACCATTTTGATTTGTTTAGAGTTTCAAAAGCTTTTTTTTCCCTAACATCTGTTATTATGCAAAAGCAACTCTGTTGTCCTAAATTACCAGGTTTGGAAATGTGTGATGCTATGCTGCTGGACTGACAGTATCATTTTTTTTTGCCACTGCAAGCTGCATGCCTGTAGCTAACTCTTCCTCATTTTCAAAACTTCCCTCTTGTTCCATATAGTTGCTCACCAATATTAACTTTTTGCTTCTGCTCTTCCAGTTTCATTCCTTCTCTGTCTGGCCACAGAAAGCATGATTGCTGTTTTGTGAGTAATCACCTCCCAACACCAAGAAAACATGTTAAAATACGAAATAATCTGTATCATCTGTCACCACACAGCTTCTTACTGTCCTGTCCTGCTAACGGCTGCTGGGACAGCTGTGTATTCTAAGGTCACCTAAGGCTTGCACTTTTTAATATCTGCGTGTATCCCAGCACAGGGAACTGCCAAAATGAAGGTCCTTCTCTGCTTCAAGGTACATGTGCTGTAGCAGGACCTATCAAAAATACAATGTGTCACCCAACATGTGACATTTTGATGTGACAGAAGTAGAGATCTCTGTGGTACCAAATAACTTAAAATGTATACACACCCAGTATAAGTTGCAACAAAATTTGTCTTAAACTGAGATAACTTTTATAAGGTGCACATTTGAGTAAAACAGGGGCAAGTGTCCTCATCCAACATGACAGCGAACAGCATTTCACAGAGGTCACTGTCATGTGGAGTCTGCAAGGCCTAGGCAAAGCAGACAGTGAAGACACCAGTGTGGCAGGCTAACATCACGACTGCTGGCTGACAGCACGTACCTTGAGTGCAGCTGCCTATTTAAAGTAACAAATATCACCAGACACAAATACATCTTTCGAGTCTCAATCTGTCAATTTTACTACAACGGTCTTAAGATGGCACAGAAAACATCTCTTTGCAAGCCCAGGGCTGGCCCCACAACCTTCCTAACACTGCAATTTCAAAGAATAGAGTTAAAATCAGGCCCTTTTTTTGGTTATATATGCTAGTTTATTTCTACTTCAGTTGTAGTGCAACAGGCAGCAGATATTGTTTCTGAGCACAGACAGATCCAGTTACACACATCAGTGAGATTTTTTCCTTCTACAGGAACATCACTCCGGAGTGAAATAGGTTTTGGACTACTGCACTGCAACTCCTGTGGTACTGCATTCAGTGTGTTTTCCATGATCACTGTGCTCCTCCAGAACTTCATGGGAGAAGCTGGCATGGAGATTAAGCAGCATTTAAATACACTGTCCCTGATGATCTTTAAAAGTTATTCCCTGAGACCTAAGTATTCTTAGGTAACTATTATCACTACGATATTATTCCACGTCAACTGAGAATGGAAAGTATCCGTTCCAGAGGGAAATTTTCTGGATGTGACAGGCAAAGAGCCAGTTTCTTTGACAAAAGGAAATTTATGGTTAGACACAAGAAGAAAAAAAAAAAGAAAGAAACTACGGGGCTAGCTAAAGACACAGGTGTGAAGGAGGGGGAAATCATCTCAGTTCTACAGTATTTTCGAATTAATGGGATTTAATTCACTGGCTTCACTAGGTGCTCATATGCAACGAAAGAAAGAGAGTAAAGTGAATAGGTAACATAAGTAGGTGATGTAAAGCAGAAAGAAAATGGACAAGATCAAGATAAAAGAGAAGAAAATGAAAAGCATAAGTGAGCTGAGATGACAGGACAAGAGACGAAAAGACCTGTTAGAGTGTAGTAATTATATTCTTTGGTCTGCTTCTCAGTCTACACATGCATGCAGCACTTACTGATAACAAGACTAAAAGCCCAACAGTGGCTTTCTTTTACTGGGGCACCCACTACCATGTGCTCTGAGTTATAACCAGTCAGGCACTGCGCTTCCTCAGCGGGCTTGCAAAAAAAACCCTACTGGTTTTGAAAATTAAGAGCAACGGTGTGATGTCTGTGACTAACTTTCTAAGGTTAAGCCAAAACCAGTATATTTTTTGCTTCGGTGGCTGTCATCGAGAGGTCAATGGCAACCAGAGGAATACCAGCGGGGCTCCTTCACGCTGCCTGGCACACAGCCGGGGAGGGAAGCTGGAGGCAGCAGCAGGCTGGGGCCGCACGCAGGCTGTCGGAGCTGTGAAACGGCCTCGGGTTGGGAAATGCTCGTGGCCCTGCGGTGACGAGCCTCTCATCTCATCGTGCTGCCTGCGCTCGGCCTTCGTAAAAACACCAAAAAACTACGGGTTTGGACACAGAGGAAGCGCTACGCAGATAAGGCATTCGCAACGCGGAAACGCAAAGCATGAATTTGGCAATCACAGCCCCTTCCTCCCCTGTCAAACCTCATCAAAATGGGAGCACGTTACGCCGCTACAAAACCGGAGGGATTCACTTAAACATCCCACAAGAAGTCACCCGTGCATCTAACCGACTGTGAGCGTACAAGCAACAGCGAAACTTTATTTTTTGTTGCTTCCCCTCGTTTTCCGGACCTCTTCAGCGAGGAAAAGCAGCTTGAAGCACCGCCTTTCCCCACGGCACCGCGGCAGGGGAGGCAAGCTTTGCTCCCGCGGCGAGCCGGGGGGGAGGCACCGCCAGCAGGCAGTACCACAAAATAAAAGATGATTTTCATTTCAGCCGCCCCGGCCCCCCCGTCCCGCCGCCCTACCTGGCGAAGCAGCCGTCGCAGTGGCTGCCCCGCTCGCCCACGGCCAGCACGGCGGTGTAGGCCGGGCAGTCGAAGAGCAGCTCCCCCACGGCGTAGCGCCGCCGCGCCCGCAGCCCCCGGCCCTTGCCGGGGCTGGCGAACCGCTCCAGCCCGCCCGGCTGCGGCGCCGCCTCCGAGCGCATCCCGCCGCGGGGAAGGGGAGCCGGGATCGCTGAGGGAAGCGGGACCCGGGCCGGCAACGCCGGCAGCGGGCGCCCGGGAAGGCCGCGGCCGGGTCCCGCCCGGTGGCAGGGCCGGCGCCGAGCGCCTCCTCCGGGCGGCCGGGGCGCAGCCGCCCGTAACCCGGCGGCGCCGGGCGGGGCGCCCGGGAAGTCGCCCACCCGCCCCGGGGAAGGCACAGGGGGGCCTCGGTGCTAGGGGGCGAGGCTGCACGCCGTGGAAAGCCCTACTCGGGAGCCAGGCTGTGAGCAGCGAGCCTGGAATGGGTTGTCTGGTCATTATAGAATCCTAGAATCATTAAGGTTGGAAGAGACCTTCAAGATCATCTGGTCCAACCATCACCCTACTACCAATATCACCCACTAAACTGTGTCCCTAAGCACCAGGTACAACCTTTCCTTGAACACCCCCAGGGATGGGGACTCCACCACCTCCCTGGGCAACCCGTCCCAGTGCCTGACTGCTCTTTCTGAGAAGAAATGTCTCCTCATTTCAAACCTGAACCTCCCCTGCCTCAACTTGAGGCCATTGGTTACAACAACCCCATGCAGCACTACAGGCTTGGGGCAGAATGTCTGGAAAGCTGCAGAGGAAAAGGATCTGGGGGTGCTGACTGGTGCATGCC
This sequence comes from Anser cygnoides, assembly GCF_040182565.1. Classification (NCBI taxonomy): domain Eukaryota; kingdom Metazoa; phylum Chordata; class Aves; order Anseriformes; family Anatidae; genus Anser; species Anser cygnoides. The sequence goes on along the minus strand of NC_089875.1, from coordinate 20,421,999 downwards.
TGAATATGAGCCAGCAGTGTGCCTAGGTGGCCAAGAAGGCCAACAGCATCCTGTCTTGTATCAGGAACAGTGTAGCCAAGAGGACCAGGGAGGTGATCGTCACCTGTACTCGGCTCTGGTGAGGCTGCATCTCTAGTACCGTGTTCAGTTTGGGGCCCCTCAGTACAAGAAGGACATCAAGGCCCTGGAACATGTCCAGAGAAGGGCTATGAAGCTGGTGAAGGTCCTGGAACACAAGTCCTGTGAGGAGCAGCTGAGGGAACTGGGGTTGTTTAGCCTGGAGAAGAGGCTCAGAGGAGACCTTATTGCTCGCTACGATTGCCTGAAAGGAAGGTGTGGGGAGCTGGGGGTTGGTCTCTTCTTGCAGATAACCAGCGATGGGACTAGAGGGAATCATAGAATCATTAAGGTTGGAAGAAACCTCCAAGATCATCTGGTCCAACCATCACCCTACCACCAATGTCACCCACTAAACCATGTCCAACCTTTCCTTGAACACCGCCAAGGACGGTGACTCCACCACCTCCCTGGGCAACCCATTCCAATGCCTGACTGCTCTTTCTGAGAAGAAATGTCTCCTCATTTCCAACCTAAACCTTCCCTGCCTCAACTTGAGGCCTTTCCCTCTACTCCTATCACTAGTTATCTGTGAGAAGAGGCTGACCCCCAGCTCCAGGTTTAGCACTGCCAACACCAGAGCCCCCGGCTAGAGCAGTAGGGCCTCCGAAGACACAAGTCTTAGGCCACAGAATCATGGACAGTTGCTGCTCAGATCTGGCTGCTGGTTTCATGGCCTGCTTCCTAACTAGGGCAAGGTGCTGTCCGGGTCCCCCCAGCACCCATCCTGGTTTACCTCAGGCACTGCAGGGCTGCAACAGCAGGGGATTGGCCATATGCCTGGTAGTATGGGGCAGCAAGGCCACCAAGGATGGTGGGATGGGCAAGAGATCACAAAACGAGTCAGGGGAAGGCATCTCCAGAGCTGGCCAGCTCACCCCCTGCCTTGAGTCATGTCAGGGCCTCAGCCAGTCCAGTGTTGTCATCCATGGTTTGTGGCTCCCAGGTCATGGAGTGGAGAATGGAAAGTTGACTGCCCTGTCCTGGAGCTTTTGGATAATATCCAGTAGTCTGAGCACAAAAAGTCCTATGGAATTAATGGGAAACTGTCATAATCAGCCAGCATAAAGAGTTAGGCTTCTCTTGATAATAAAGAAATTAAGCAGCAAAGAAACAAACAAGGCCCTGTTGTTGCAAGTCCGTGTTGCTGTCACACCTACAAGTCTGAATATCACATCAACAGCCATGTTGTAAATATAACAAAATTTATACTCCAAGGAAAAGAAAAAAAAAAACACTGATTTTATTCAAAATAATTACTAACATTAAGAATAAATCTATTATTGAAATTCAGTATGCTATAAAACGCAACCCAAGAGAAACAGCTAAAGCTGTCTGTGTTAATAAAATGTTATTGTTTTGTGCACAAGTATGCTGCATGCAATTATCGGTTTTACAATACCCTGATATAGCACCAAAAGAATATTCCTTTCAGAAATATGAGTAAAGCACTGAAGAGAATGAAAATGTTTCTGGTGCCACTTGTAGTTCATGAGCAGCATAGACTGATGTAAGCCTCTAAAGGATGTAATCTCTGCTATTAGTATCTGTGTATTTAGTTTTATGTTAAATTATTTGTACAGTAAATCTTTGGTAAGCTCCTTTTTGACTAAACACCCAGGTTAAAACTTGATGCTCAAAATTTCCACAAGAAAGTAAAGCAGTAAAATGGAAATAAAAGAGGAACGTTGAAGAACCTAACTTGAAATAAGAAATTAGCTTGCAAAAGTGCTCTGACAATGTCCCTAAGTAGGTGTAGCCACATCTGTCCTAGCCCCATCACATTTTTGGCTGTGAAGCACCTCACCAGCTGCGTGAGCTCAACTATTTGTAAGGGCCACCCAGAGAATCAGAATTTGGAAGTGCTGCAGTGTAAAGGATGAAATATAACATGATGAAACAATTAGAGCCATTGCAAAAATAATGTATCTTTATAGGCCGGCATTATTTGAATTAGCTAAAACATCACCTTTTTACAAGGAAAGAGTGATCAATGAAAATGGGTTCAATGACTGAAAAGTATGCTATCATCCTGTAGCGCTGGGCTAAATGCTAATCGTGGCCCACTGCAGATTTACACATGTCAGGCATGGAGTGAGCGTATCCAGTTGGAATAGTAAAAGCCGTATTTAATTGACTAACCAACTACCACATTGCGCAAGTGAGGGCTGCCATTTACTCTTTGTATCCCGGCTCAATGTAGCTCATGGTAGTCTAGCTCAAAGGTCTAGACTTAATTATAGGCATTTCTACAACAAAGTATATTTAAAAATAATAATCGATAATGTATTCACTATATGAATGAATTAGCATTAACTGGGAAACTGCCCTTGTGTTCAATCCAGTTTGATTAATAGATGGCTCCATTATAGATAGACAAATAGTGTCACAGCTTATACATCCATCTCCTCTGACATCTTATGCTGCACCAGCTACTGAATTCCTTGAATTAATTCCTGCTTGAAGGAGACCAAAACTTGTAGGAAACACCCAGTCTTGATTTCAAAGTGTCATTAATAAGTGTTTTTTTGTTTGTTTGTTTTTCTGAAATGCTACTAAGCATGTTTTATTTCTCACATAAATGTGCCCAGTTTCCTTTTCAGTTGCTGGATCTTTCTATAACATTGTAAACTGCTTTGAAAAGTTCTCGGCTTTTTTCCTTCTACATTAGTACCTGTAGGCACTGGTAAAATTAAATGATCCAGTGTTTGCTTCTGAAATCTGGAAGCATGGCATTATATACTCCAGTACTCCAGTAGTGAAATAATGGTCACTCTGAAGTCAATGACAAATTCTTACCTCCTTTAATTAAGTCAGGTTTTAATTTCTGTTTCAAATAATGTTGTGACCAAATAAATAATAATAATAATAATAAAAAAAGAGGTCTAACAACTCACATGCATTATCTATCTATGATTACTTCTAAATCATACCTTGTGCTAGGTCATATGCTCCTCAAAAATTGTGTGGGTTCACCAGTTAGGAGCTTGTGAGGAGATTTCTTTTTTGGGGGAACCAGCTGGGATGATGGCAAATGTTATCACACTCCTGTTCCACATTATCATCCTTGCTGAACAGCTGACAATTTGATTATGCCTCAGGTAATGAGGAAAAATTTGAATTTTAGTCGCTTTCTTTTTTAATAAACAGTCATTTAGTTTTAAAAACAAAAATAATAATTTACTAAATAGGCTTTATTCCACTCTGAAAAAATGAGCTTTCCAAGAGATAATGCATGAATTAATTCACAAGAGTGAAATTCACCAGCGGCCTGCAGCCCCATCCAAACCCTTCAGGAGAAATTCAACCAGCTGCCGGCGCAGCTTTTAACTTACTTCGGAGCTTTTCAAGAAATAAAACTGGTTTGATAAGTTATTAATGAAAACAGTTTTGTAAGTACTTTGTTAGGAGTTATCCTATTTATCCTGTATTTATTCTGTATTTATCCTGTATTTATCCTGTCCCCCCTTTTTTTCTATATTTATACAAAACCTTTAAATAAAACATTCTCTTTTGGCTCTACCTGTTTTATCTGTGTGTTCATCAGAGAATCTGAACATGGATTTTTATAAATCCATTTGAGTGCCTAAATAAATATTGTGTATTGCAAAATGCAGACTTGTTAATCAGTTTATGACAATTCTCGGGGCTTTATCCATATAACTATGCATGCAATTGCTGAATAAAGGTCCAATACCAGGAAGATTTAAGCAACCCGCAGAAGACCTGAGTACTCTCAGTTCCCACTGCTCATACAAGACAAGGGGAGGATCCTGTACCCCACAGGATGTGTTGGGGGCCTGGCAGGATTGGGTGATAAAATGATACGTTGCTAAATGATACCTTACATCTGCAGAGACTTACACTTCTCATCCCCTCTGTCTTTTTTTTTTTTTTTTTAACTTCCGTTCCGTATGCTTTAAATATGAAAGACGATAGCTCATGAAAGGATCTGAAGTAGGGTTTGGGTTTAAGAAAGTCAAAGAACAAAGTGTCGTGTCTGCTCTTTGAATTTCTTAAAATTAAGGAGTCTTTAGAAGTAGAGCCATTCACCTTCACTCACAACCTTGGAAGTGCTTGACAGAAAGCTGTGAGCATTTGACAGGAAAAGATCTATCCCTGTTAGTCACTTTTAGTTAGGTTTAATACTTAATCTTCCAGAAATTGTACTGCTAACCCGCAGATGGTATTCTCCAGGATCTGCTGCACACCCTGTGCTGAAAGCTGTCTTGTTGTGTTACGTGTCACCGCAGACTTTAGCCAGAGAGGTTTTGAACTTGGAAACAGAGCAGGGAGTCACTGGCGGAGTCACAGGGCCCCCAGCAAACTGAGGGGTGAGCGCGGAATAAACAATGAAATCAGCTACAGGGCAGGTACAAGGAGTAACATAGGCCACCAGCCCATGGGGAGAGAAAGGACAAAGGAAACCGCATATAACCTCTTCTATATTTAATGCAATTATTTCCAGAGAGATCTGGTTTACTAACCTTGTCTTTTTTTTTTTTTTTTTTAATGTTTCCAAAAAGCCTTCGATACTTTCAGCTGGCCAGTGCAGGTACTGACAGCAGCCCAGCTGGGGAAGCTGAACCATGTCCCACGCTGCCATCCAAGCAACAAAAAACTCAGCCTAAACTGCTTTAATAGGCTTTGTGGGCAGATTTCAGGGCTCACCCTAAACTCTGTCCTGCTGGCAGCTAGGCAGCTGCTGCTGCTGGACTCTTGGCAGTTTAGGGGTGGCTTTGGGGTCAGAGAACTGCACCTTTTCAGCAGGTGAGGGCAGGTCTGTATTATTCTTTGCAAACCGGAGATTAAGTGTGAAGGTAAAAACTCAGCAGGAACTGGGAAGCGCTGCCTTTCAATAGAGGAAAAGTGCAGTTAATCGCTTTCAGGAGATAACCTGCAAGGTGGGAGATCGGGGTGAAAGTGTGTTTTGGTAGGGGCTGCCAGCACGGCTTATCACTGGTTTCCCCAACCCTGGAGGGGCCTGGGCATGACATACAAAATCTGTCGTCCTGCTGTCTTCCTCATCTGTGCCATGGGTGGTTGACGTGTTGACAGTATTGACATTGCCCGGTGTTGATACCCAGACAAAACACCCAGAGGTGCCCTGGCTCTGTGGATGGTCAGGCTGTTCCCAAGCAGAGAGGGCTGGTGGAAACAGAGAAGTGGGGCAACCACACGGAGGTGTCTGTCTCTATCCTTCAGAGATATCTGTGGTAGTGAGAGACCCAGAGATCTATCTAGAAAGAGGTTCTTTAGTTGTTTTTTTTCATGAAGGGAACAAATCCTTCTCTGCCTTCACCCATCAGAGACCTCCTCCAACTTTATAGATACTAACATCCCTCTTGCAAGTGGTTACTCTACAGGGAAGATTGTGGACCCAGTAGAAGTAAAGATTCAAGTTTCTGCCTAATATATGGAAGCGATTTGCCTGGGTTAAATATATTTTAATCCACTCATTTGAAGTTTACAAGCATTTCAATATGTCATTATAGAAAGCCTGTACACAAATTTCCAAAGACAAAAAGTGACAGCAGCACAAATGTGGTTTTGGGAACATATCATGATGACAGAACTGGATGACTGTGGGGAACAGGCAAGGGCAGCTGTTAGGTGTGAATGTGACACTCAACACTCAGATGCTTGCAGTTCACAATTTGCTTTTATCAGAATCAGCAACCTCACAACTGCCATTCTGCGTTAACTCCAGCCTGCCCCCGGCAGACCTGCATTAACCTTTGCTTATGGAGCCACGGCAGGACTCAAGCAAATAAAAAAATATAACATGTCAGATTCGCCACTGGTGTAAATCAGCATCTCTGCACGGACTTTGAAGGAGCAGCACCTGCTCGCTCAAGCTGAGGATCTTACCCCGTGCCACTATAGCATCATTAAGTTGTCACATTCTTCCCCTGCCTCTCCTTTTGTCGTCTAGCTGCAACTTTTCTGTGTTGAAGACTAGAGTAGGGTCTTTGATCCTCCGATAACTCCTTGAGGCTCCCTCTGTCCCTAAGATAATTGGCCAGGACATTTCCTGAGTTATCCAGGGTCATCTTATCTGCCCTTTTACTTGGAGAGGGATTACAGGCAAGAGAAAAGTCTTGGAGCCTTCACAGATGCAGATGACCTACACGAGTGCTGCCGTGTGTAGTAGGTCAGGCACTCCTCCTGACACAAGGGACACCCCATTGCTTAACCTATCCTGATACTGATGTGGAAACAGAAACCCTTCAGGGTGGCAGCACTCCTGACAAAGCAAGACTGTGTACCACTTCTGTCCCAGCTTACTGGGCAAGCTGGAAAAGGAAAGAGGATGAGCTGCTTTTCTGCTTATCAAGGTATTTACACACTACAATCAAGCAAGCTCACAACATTCTTCAAAGTTCTCAGGGTAAGATGCTTTATTCAGTTCTCACAACCAGTTTTGTAACTATTTTCCAAACCTCTGATTTTTTTTTCCAACTTCATCAAAACATACGATCACTGAAAACGCGTGGCATGTCAGTAATCACACCGATGCAGTATAAACATGTAACATCACTTCGATATTACTTGCTTTTCTATTTATGTTTGCAGAGGTCACATTAACAAAGCCATCAGCAGTGATTTATATTTACCTCAGCAACAGCAAGTTCAAGTGCCAGGACTAAGACTGACCCCTCTGCAGCCTTGTTAAGAATATCTTCATTTAGCAAGAGCTTCCCAGTGATAACTCATTTTTAGGTTTGCTGCTCAATAAGAGCACCATTCCACTAGTGGGCATTTCACTGGGACTGCACAATATGATTTTTTAAAATCAGAATATTTTGCAAAATTGAATCAAATGCCTTACAAATATCTCAATATATTGCACCGAAGCAGTTGCCTTTTCAGCCAAATTTGTAATCTAATCAGGTTTGTCTGACAAGACCTGTTTTCCATAAAGCCATGCTGACTGGCATTAATTACTTCCTGTCCTTTCATTCTTTATCAGTTGAATCCCATATTCTATTATTCCCCCCTCACCTCCACTTTGATGGTAGGTTAGCTGGCTTTTATTTACCAAGGTCATCATGTTCGTCTTTGCTGAATACTGGCAAAACATCAGTCTTCTTCCACTCTTCTGGAATTTCCATATTATTTCAAGACCCATTAAAAATTAACATGTGGAAGCAAACTCTCCTTCCCCAAGTATTTGAGACTCCTCAGGTGCAAGTTATCTGGGCCTGATGAATTACAGGTTTTTATCACAAGTAGATGTTTAACATCCTATTTGGTTACTAATGGACTGAAAAAGGCTTCAGCTGCTTGATATGATACTGCTGTCATCCCACTTTTTCCAAAGAGAGGAGAGATGTGTTTATTGAATATGGCTTTCTTTATTATTAATGATTTTGCCATCTTCATCTAGGAACTGTCGTAATTCCATTACTGGATCTTCTTCTGTGTATAATGTATTTCAAATACTCTTTTTTTTTGTGTGTGTGTGTCCTTTTTATATTGCTGGGTATGCAGATATCTTAAGCTTCAATTTTGCATTTGTTGTGATTCCCCTTTTTATTCCTTGTGCTGTAGACCACTATTCTAATCTCGGCCTACTACAGACTAAAGTAATGGCTGGGAGGAGAGAGAAGGGGAAGGAAAGAGTTCATCCTTCTGCTATCATCAGGTGTCTCTACTTTTAGGTCATTACTTTTAACTAATGCTGTTCTTACCTTCTAATTGTCCTAGTTTAACTTCATGAATGATTTGACTGCACCCCGTCCTCTAAAAAGCATTGAGTGGATGGCTGCTGGAAACCAAAGAACCTTCTTCAAGGAGGAGTGATATCAGTTTCCTCCTATTCCCCTTTCTGGTGGTCCCTGCTGCCCAAGGGGCCTATCTCCCAGGAGGCTAATTCATGCCCATGTAGCTGGTGGTTTCTCTATCAACCACATCTCCTTTTCCTTCTGCGACCACTTTCCTACCTGGAGGGAAGCTGAGAATGCACACACCTTTACTAAGAGAAGAGTCCCCATCCATCATCAGATGACAGATATTTTAATTCTTGGAAGATAAAATCTGGTCCAGCAGAGTACTAAATATTTGTAAGTGACCCCATGCTACGAGGCATCACATCGACAGCAGCTAGAACACCTCCAGATGTGTTTGTACAGAAATGCAGCACGCTCCCAGCCACGCTTTTGGTCCTAGCACAAGCCACGAGTATGGAGTGTGTTTGAAAGTGAAGCCAAATGTCTTTCTGTTACAATTGATAACTTAGGGAATTCTCACTCCTTGCAAGAATAGTTCTGGTGGTGTTTTTTCTTGTTTGGGATCCTTTTTTACTTAGCAGGGGAGGGAAAAAAAATACAGTCAAAGGCTTGGAGTTTTACTTTGAATGTAAGTAGGTCTGTGCCTATTTTAGGATAAGAGGAAGGTAGCTATTAGGCCAGGTACTATGTTACATTTACACTTATTGAAATAGCTATGCAAAAAAAGTTCTACCTCAACCATGTTTGTGAAATCCTTTAAAATGTGTCTGAGAGCTATGCTGCTAGCTGCTGGCTGTGTCTGCGCTGCTGCTAGGAAAAGATGTGGGACGCGGCCCAGACCTTGAGTTTAGGGCTTGATCAGGCTCACATCCACAGCTTGCAGACCCAACACCCTTTGCAGCAAGCTGGCAGCATCTCCTGTGCCATCTCTGCATGTGGGGTCGCCTTTGGGATGGGTGGTGAGCCTATGCCCTGAGGAGAGCACTCCTAGTCTTTGGGGTTTGCTCCATGTACATGAAATAATGTGACACCAAGGCTGCAGCCCCTTAGCTGCTGTTTCCACAGATCAAAATGCAGCAAGCCATGTAATGTACTTGTGGGGCTTGGATAGTGCTGGGGTAGGGCAGGGAGATAACATGATGCGGTCTCATCTGTACCACTTTTGGGAATGCTTTCTGGAGCAAACTGCCAGGGCACATTTCTGGGGAGGTACTTGGAGCAGTCCAGAGCAAGGCCAGGGAATAACCTGTCAGTTATTGAACTGGTCAGGGATTTATGCTATTTAGCGCTGTGGAGACATACATTGGGAATGTATTTTAGATGCAGAGCAAGTCCATTTTTGATAAATACACACTTCTTTGCCCATTATCAATATATACGGGCTTTCAGAGCTAAGAGAATGGCAATGACAATTATAATTGACAATTATAATTATAGTGCTAGAACTAGGGGGACTTTTATCCTCAAGCAGTGGTTATCCTGCTGGTTTCTGTCACTGAGAAGTCTATGGATATGGTGAGACAGGAAGGCGACGTGGTGCTGGAAGTTGTCAGACTCCACATGTATGGCTTGGGCATCAGGACTGCGTAGGGTAAATGGACTGTAGGGCCCAGGCATGTAGAAAGGAGCAGTACAGTAGACATGAATGACCAGATGGAAAAGCAGACATTCTTTAAGACAACAATTGGGAAAATCTCAATACAGAACAGAGGAAATCAGGCTGTTCAGCAACAAACCTGGTTAATGTAGCTGGGTTTAGATCCACCCAAGGATGTGGTGTAACTTCATAATGAAAATAAACATGTATTCTCTTGATTTATCTTAATGTGTTCTATGAAAACAATAAAATGAAGAACAGGAGCACATGGACAAATACATTAACCGTAACTTATATCCCAGTTAATGACCAATTAACAGCAACTCAGGATATCTCCAACCACGAAAAAACGAGAAACAGAAATCATCACCCCCAAAGATGAATATAGTATTCTTCCTTCAGTGCTTGAAGAAGAGAGGCACTTGTTTATACTTCAAGAAATATTATAAAAGATCGAAGTACTGACAGAGAGCAGAAGATGCATCAGGATGACAGAATTAACAGTTGAAAATTGTGTTTAGTTGGACCATTAGTACCAACTTCAGCAAACACGCTCTTGACATAGATGCAAATCAACTGCTCAAAGCAGCCTGGGAAATGGTGTTGAAATCACAGCTCATCAGTTCCAAATATCTTCAGAGAAAATCCACAGAGACAAAATTTCATGAAGGAAAGAAAGAAAATGAGTCAATTCAAAGCTGCTTCTCAAGGGAGTTACATTAAAAAAAAAAAAAAAGTAAATACTCAAAAATGTGCAGAAACTAGATGAATTGAAGCAGTCCTGAAAGATGTAAGAAGAGATATCATTGTAGTCTCAGAAATGAAATAAAGATTAGATAATAAAACTAAGTGGATACATTATCCACATAAAAACTTTGAGAGTTTGAACTTACCCCTTTATATAACATCTGATGAAATAATTCCTGAGAAAGCAGTTGCTTTGGAAGGTATTGAATTGTGATTCATGTATTCAGAGCTCCTTTTACACCATCAAAGGTATCCTTGTGAACAAAATAAGCTCTTGATGAGTCAAAATTGCCACAAAATAGTTGCTTGACAAATGAAGTTAGTGCTCTCAAGGAGGGTGGCTGTAACTTGTATTTTTTCTGTTAGTCATTTTAAAGACACCTTGACTTCAGCAGACCTCTTTGAGGCCACTTGTCTTCAACGCACAAAAGCTAGCATGTATAACCCTTGTGTCAAGAATCAATGATTAAATATATTTGGCTGAAATTGATGAGATGAGCCCTCCCACTTTCCTTTGTACTTCCATATCCTGCCTCTTGTTAAGATTAAAATGTGGTTATTCTATAAAATTCATAGAAGAAGAAAAAACAAAACAAAACAATAATAAACTGTAGGACCTTCACAGGTTCAACAACCTTGCCTTTTAGTCTTCTACGTATTTCTCAGTATACCCAGATTTCATAGAAGTTCAAATCGCTTATTTCAATTACTACCACCGTAAATGAAAAAAAAAAGAAAAAAAAGTGTGTGTGTGTGTGAAATATTTGAAGCTATTTTTTTAGCCAGTGTTTCCTTAGCCACTGTAATCATATTGCTCATCATGAAGTCGTATGGAATTTCTTGCAGCACCCTTCCCTCTGAGTAACGTATTTGAAGGCGATTTCATGTTTTTCCATGGCAAACAGGAACTAGTGAATCTGATGTTTTTGGAATATAGTCAGTTAGGTGCCATGGCACCAATGCATTTTAAATGAACTTAGGCTCTGATTATTAGCTATACAGTAGCTAGAACTATCTTTCCATGGTGAAGTACCACTTTCTGGTTATAAGAATATCAGAAAATATTAATCTTCTGTCAGCTCTCCCTGTTGAGCCCTAGGACGAGGAACAGGCAGATGCAGGATTGTGCAGAGTTCTGCTGCCTGAACCTCTGCTGGGATGAGTTAGATGTTCCTTGTTGACCTACCCCGCTCTGAATTTGGGATGTTTGTGATCAGACTGTCATGGTTACTGCTCTGACAGCATCTCTTACCCCATTGTGTCTTAGCAGAGAGTAAGCAGCTTGTCCATGTCTCCAGTGCCCAAATTCCCACCCACCATCCCTAGGTGGGTCCAGATTTTCTTTAGGAGATCATGGAGTGAGAACACAGGAACAGTGATCTGAATGGAACTCACTGCATACGGTCATAAGAAGGTAAGAGTTGGGTAGGAGCAAATTGTGAAAATTGTAACTGATAGGAGAGGAAAAAAGAAAAGACAACAAAAGTATCTTAAAAGCTCTGCTTTGTGTCCATTGTCATTACAAATATTAAGTAGCCCATTGTCACTGAACTGTTTGAATCAACACATAAGACAACTATCACTGCATTGCAGAGAGACATATATTCAATATATATCAATTACATCAGAATTTTAGGACTATGATGTGCCAAGCATTTCCTAAATATTTTTTTGATTTATCTGAGGAGGTAAATTGCCTTTTGCATAACTTACTTGTGACATAACTTCCTGAAAGGGCATTCAAAAATGAAGGTTTCTGTAAACATTTATAATTTGGGCTTTGCTTCAAAATTATAATAAGGATTGAAAGCTCATTTTTCCTCCTCTTTCACCCTTGTGTTATTTCATTGGGCTAATCAAGATGAGAAGACAGTTGCTACTTATATTGTCTGTTTTTGACAGTTTGCTTACTGTTTTACTTAGCTTCCCAGCCAAAAGACCAGTAACACCTTTGCCAGATATGGCAGCACACCTAAAACCAAGGAGTGGTGAGATGTAAGCTTTAGGATACATATCTCCATACACATTTTGCAACACCTAAAGGAAAACAGAGAGAGAGGGAAGGGGTCTGTTATAAGATAGGTCTTTCATGAAAAGTTGCAGATAACGTAATTGGACTAGAAACAAGGGGGTCCTACAGAAATGCAACAGGATACTGCAGAAATTACTGTAAAAGCTATGGAGCATTACATCCTTTATACGATTTTTTTTTTGAGCCATTGTATAGAATTTAATAGCAGAGGTATCTGAGCTATAGGATGGTCCAAAAAAAAAAAAAAAAAGCCAGGCCTGCAGAAAGCTTGTCATTTTGTGTTAAATTCTACAGGAGTTTTCCATAAGGGCTGGACTGCTTCTAAGGTGTATCCTGTATGTGTTTCTTCTTTACTCCTGTGGCGAGCTGAACTTTGGTTTTAGTCTGCAGCACATTCTGAATGTGCGAGTAGCCTTTTGTGGGTAGAAAAGAAGATAGTTCTCTGTCTCATTAATCTGCAGATTCATGTGGAAGTCTATGCTGTCTTAAACTTCATTGGCAGGTCACCATCCAGCTGCATGAGTCATTGTGTTTGAGTTTTAAATGGGGATGTACAATAGGCACTGTACCTTCTGGTGTAAAATGTACACAGAAAATCACATACCACTTCCATCAGCAACTGAGGTTTTGTATTATTTCAATGGACTGAGGCCCCCTTTTTAGTGCATTGGGGAGCTAAGAAAGTGTATACAAAGGACTGTATAACGGCATCCTTTCCTGACTTGGTAGAAATGAGAGAAGCTCTTTTTTTATTATTATTATTTTTATTTCAGGTAGATTATGTATGAACCAGAAACACAAGATTAGCTGTAAGTTAAAAAAATACTACTTTTAGAAAGCTGACTGATTCAGATATTGAAGATTATCAATTGTTCCTACCATAAAATTGAAAACAAAGTTTGGAAAGATTGCCGCTGAAGGCAATACAACAGAGATCAGAAATGACAAAAGGGTATAAATTTCTCCTAACATAGGAAGGATTAAAAATGTCAAAACAGTAATAAACCACAACCAGGTCAATAGGTCAATCCACATGAGAAAACCAACATGCAACAGAAGGGCCTCTGAAACTTCTGAAGAACAGAAGATCGGTAGGAAAGCATTTTTATGAGAAATAAAATGTGCCTTCCTGTCAGGGAGGAAGGGAGTTGCAGGGTGCTTGAGAAATGGAAAAAAAAAAAGTCATTAAACTCTGATATGAATAAAGATCAGGTGAGAGAGGATGTCACCCTGTGGCCTTTGGAACTGTATTTCTGCTGCCTCCTGAAATTATGTTTTCCTGAAACAAAGGAACAGTGTTATGGAAAAGTGGGTGCCAGGTACTTTAGGAAAATGAGACACAGCGAAGCGGATAAAAGAGACAAAGACAATAGCAATCATATGCAATAAAGTGAAGGCAGCTGAGGTCTGAGACAAAGGTGAATATTCTGAGCCAGCAAGATGACTGAAGCAGGGGAAGGAAGGAGGGAAAGGTGATTCACAATAACATTTGAAAGACATTGGCCTGAATATTTATCAATGTCACAGCAAACTTAGCTTGGCAGCCTTGTTGGCTGACTTTGTTCTTTCAGTGCTTTCCCACCCTTAAGATGACAAACAGCAACGCAGTTCAAAATACAGCTCTTAATGTACGCTGAAAGCAACAGTGCTTAGGCTTGCACGCCGATTCCACAGACATTGTCATGCAATTGTGTAGCTTTTCTATAGACATAACTGAAAGATTTACTTGGACTGACATCCAGTGGAGTGCATTCAGTCTGGGAACGCAGACTCCTGTACCCCTACACTGACATGGGGGTAACATGCCCACAGCCCACCTGGACAGAGGGAACTTTTCACAGCTGCTCAGAGCACCTCACTTTCTGTCTGCTCATTCAAATTAAAATGTAGGTCCTATGCCTTCAGCAATGATTGGGCTACATCTTTAGTGTAGAAATGGCTGAAATAATTCTGAAGTGATTAATCCAACTGATTGATGATGGATACAAAAGTGCTCAAGGAAATCTTCTTTTAGCTGATAGCAAAGGTTTAATTTATGTTGCTTTTGTAAGAGCTACTTCTGCACATATATAATGGTATTCTGAAGTGACTAGTCACCTGAAGGTTAAGATGCAGGTACTATTAAGTGTCTTAGAGAAGTGCCCAATCAATAAATTTCAGAGCTGTACTCAATGCTGTATCCCAATTTCTCCAAAGTTAAAATTGCAGTCCAACTCATCCATAGGTAAGGTCAGGGCAAATGTCACGCTAGAAAAAGACAGAAAAAGGACCGTGCCTGCTCTTGGTTACATTGGTAAAAGTGGAGTTAACTCCAGATGTCATTCTGCTGTAACCAAGAACTGAATTTGGCTATTTGTTTTGAATCAATGCTATCAATAAAAGTCTGCCAAAAATAACCAACTGGTAAATATTAATTTAAACAGAAAAATTGGAAATCAGTTTCACACTCAGTTGCAACATGGGGCCGCTGCATGCTGGCAGTAAGAGGATAACGACACCAAGTGCCAAAAAAATACCTGGAAAGCATTATTCTGTGTGACATCCAATAAAGATGCCGCACACACCCCTATATTTTTCAGCAATTAAATATCTGCAAATGAAAGTGCTCTCATTCCCCAATTCCCTGTCTGCAATGGCCAAAATTCAGCCCAACAGTGCTGTAATAGAAGTTTTTCAGGGTGGCCCCTCTGCACAACAGCTGTTTCACAGTCTGATAGTAGCGTCTCCAACCAGCTGCTTCAGTTTGCTCCTGGCTGTCACTGCAATAGGTTAATAGGAACAGAGGCAAGAGAAGGGCCTAGGCCAGCATAAAGCAGAAATAACAAAAATTTCTGCCAAAAGGGAGTGTGGGATAAGAACTTTAATGGGCAAGCAAACAAAGAATCAGACTGAAGCCTGAGGCGCTTCAGTGTGTTGGCAACAGACAAGCAGTCCTGGAACAAGTGCAGCCCAGAGTCTCAATTTGAAATGACTGTGTGGCCCCCATGCCAAAAAAGTTTGGCTCTGTGTACACATGTGTGCATGTATATCTATATCCCCACACCAAATATGTAGTTGTGATAATCATGTAGTAAATTACAGAGCCATATGATAAACTGCATGTGCCTTTGACCACCTCACCTGCCCCCTGCCAGCTAATCCATCTCCATTTGGATTTACTCTATCATTCCAAACGGAGGCTTTAATCCTGCAAATACTTATGTGTGTGCTTAACTTAAAGCACTTGAACAGACCAGTTGAAAAGAAGTTTGGCTGCATGTGATTCCAGCATCGGCTCTAGGTGGAATTGCAGTCCTCCCTTCTGCATTCAGTGGAAGCAGTTTTGCCCTGTGAGTTCTGTTAGCTGGTGGGACCACTGCTCTAGCACTGGTGCTGACTGCTGGGTCTGTGCATGCCATGGATAAATGCATGTTATTCCACAGGCTTCAGTAGCTTTACTCCAATTTACATCAATGAGAATCTGCACTGTTGATAAAGAGGAGTTCATAAGGATTACTGTACCCCATCTACAAACGCTAGCTGAATATCAGTCCAAGCATAGAATGAGGGCAGGGTGCCTGTACCAAATTCCTGACTCCCGCAGGGTGGGGTGCAGGCTGATGGTGTTGTTTTGCCATGTGATCTACACAGCCACCCTTGTTCCATGTGTGTAAGGAAGGTCTTGCAGAGCTCCTGTCACCTGTTCTCTCGTGGCTTCGGCTCCAGATTTTCTCTCAGTCCCCTTCCATAAACTGTGCAGAAAACAAAGAGAAAGGCAGCAGAAAAGAAGCGTAATTGTATACTGCAAAATAACATTCATAAGTCACACAAACACTAAACCCTACGTATAATGAATCTGTCCTTTAGGGACAGTCCTTTCCATGTCATTGTCTGGTACTTATGTTGTTGTTCATCTAGCTAATTACTGCTTTGAAAGGTATAGTCCTGCTGTCATGCCTAGATTAGCAGCAAGTGTTTGGCCAGCTACTTTCTTGTCACAGTTGATAATTATTTAATGAGTTCTGTTCTTCCCTAGGAAAGCAAGATTGGGATAGAACTGGACTTATTTTATCACAGTAGCATTGCTGCGCCTGTTGGCAGGTTTGACAGCAACGGGGCTGGATTTCAGTAAGACAGAAGAAGAAGAATTTCCATAAGTAGCTCCTGAATCAGTTGGAAGCAACGGGGAAATTAATAGTAATGAGTGAATCTCAATAGATACTGACTCATTACTATGTTAGCTGCCAGTCTTTTCCTGCAGCTGCAACCATGCTGGAAACTGGGTGATGCTCTTAGCTAAAAGAAAAGCCATCAGAAGTTAGTACAATATGTTGCTAAAATGGGAAATGTAACTTCAGATCTCCAGATTTCTCCATCCGCGGGGGGCCTCTGAAGTCACATTACCATTTTTTTGCAGTAGGAATCTATTGATAAATAAAAGCATCATAAACACGACCATATGGACCCTTCTTTCAGGTTACCTGTCTGGAAGAACATTTGGAAGAATGAAGGTGGGTAAAGAAGCTCTGTGTTGAGACCAGGTTAGAACAACACTGGCAAACGCTTACTGTATGTGTAGATACCTGCTAGCATGGGGTGTATTTTAAACACTCTGTGGTGTCTGTTCCCTGTCATTTTCCAAGCCTGCCTGGAAATTTTCAGAAATGAACAGAGAACTGCTTACGGCAAACGTTAACTCATTGAAAGCTAATACCAAAAAAACACACACACACAAAAAAAGTAAAAAATACCAGATTGAAATTAAAAAATATATAATTTTATTTATTTTTTCATTTAAAAATCTTAAATAGTTCTTTTCTGTTAGCATTTCATTTCAAGGAAAATTTGGGAAGAAATTTTATTCTGTTTCAGAAAGGGAAAAACACATTGACAAATGTAGAAAAAATGGAAACCATTGTTCCTGATCATCTTTACTGTTTGCCCTTCCCCTAAGTTGTGTTTTTCTTCCCAAAGCTGTACAAGCCTAATTCTTCAAGGCTGTAAAGCATGAGTCTCTTTTTTCTTTAAGGTTACAGATTTGTTTTGAGCTCATATGCAGTTCCTTCCACTGTCTGCAAATCTCTTCCCAAAACATGATGCACCTGGTATGTATGAGGTGCACTGGTGGGTCTAGCTGTCAGTCTGAGACCTTCTCAGTTTTCTGGAAGTTCAAAAATTGTTTTGCCTAGAACTGGCATTGAGTCATCAGCTAAGCACCACCAGAGAATGCCGTGATGTCCTACATTGAAGTGCCTTCTATATGGCCACATCACTCAAGACAGCAGCAGTAGCCAGACGGGGAAAGGTTGGTTTGTCTGAAATAAATGACCTGAAAAGCTGGAGGACTGCTGGTCTCAGCAAACTGCTCCTGTAAACAGCAGGAGCAAGTGAACTCTGAAAACATATGAATTTCTTTTTAAGCAAGCATCCCCAGTAATGCTAATAAATAATAATAATGTATACAAGGTATACAGAATGGACAATGTATGACTATCCTTTAGTATTAAATCTAATATTTTTTCTAAGCAAAACAGTTTCTTATCTGGCATATTTTCAGAATTTTCTGTGAGGCAACATCAGCATTTTAAATGGTCTAATTCTGAACTCACCAAAACCAGTGAGAAGCTCCTTGTGACTCCAGTGGCTTCTACATCAGGGCAGAAGTATTGAAGATGATTACTTTCTCCTGCCTATGGGTCTTCATCATATGTTGTGACGTGGTAACTGCAAGTTTTTCTAGGAAAGCAAAATTCAAAATGAAAATATAAAGTTTTATAAATATTCAGACTGAAAGGAGATTAAAATGTATGTTTAAGTAATCTGGGAGGCTCCTGCCAGCAAACGTGGATTTCTTTCCATGAACTGGATGACTTTCTTTCTGTGGCACACTGTCTTGTTCTCCTAAGAACACCAATGAGATGGAGCGATACCGCCCTGTACATTCATAGCTATAAGCAGCACTACTACTGCAATTTAGTCGCCAGCGCTTTGACATTTTTCACAACTACATTTAAACTAGTAGCACAGAAGTAACAGATCTATCAGGAAGTCTACTACTACATTTTTCTCAGGTCTAAAAGCTATAAGTATGTTTTGCTCCTGTTACTGGATTTGGCATCCAATGAAAGAAACTACATGTTTATCTGTTGGCAAGCTTATATACCAATTTCTTTGGAGATGTTTTCCTTATGCTAGTAGAATAAATGAGTTGCATTCTGTGCTGATTTATTTACAAGAGCTTGTACAAAGGTGCTGAGAAGAGATTCTGTGCCAACGAGGATGCTGTTTTTACAGTTTGGAATTTATTTTGTCTATACACACGTTGATTTACAGAGCTGTGGCTTCGCTCTGGATGCCATTTTCCTTGCAGATAACCGATTACTGAGTCACTCCAGAGATGTGGGGAGGTTTCAACTGATGTAATTCTTTCTTCACCTCACTAACAATCTATTCTGTGTTAAACTCACTGTCATCCAACGAGAGGACCTTGTCACAAGTGAAAGGGGTTTAGCTGTTTATCTAGAAGACTCTTAAGGTTTTATCAAAGGTTTGGATAACCTGTACTTGCTGAAGCAAGGGGCTGAAGGCATAAAAGCAAAGACTGTATCACTTTCTCTGATGTAACCTTTACCCTTCCTGCCTCACTGGCTGAGCTATGCTGTGATGTTTGGCACTGGAAAAAAAAAAAAAAAAAAAAAAAAAAAAGCCTAAATCCAAATATCCACTAGTCTGGAGAGATTTTAGGGATGGATTTGCATCTGATCTTTGCTGTCACTTTCAAATGCATGCACATTTTCACAATAAGCTAGTTTTGCCTATTTCTCCTACCAGATATGGTTGCATACTGTTAGAACTACTGTTTTTCAAGGCTACTAATTATTTTTACCTTGAATTTGCAATCTCTTAGTGTTTCTGTCAACTCTTTCTATATCTATCTCTACCCATCTGTCTATATAGAGTTTTGGTGATGTTCCAGGCAGCATAAGAGGTTGGTCTGGACCCGGGTTCTAGAAAAGGGCACATCTATGCTCTTTTGGTTCTCCACATACCTTGTATGACCAGATTGAAATAGGATTTACTTCTCTCTAGCACGATATCTAGCTCCAGCCTGGGTGGGAAAGGATGCCACACAGTTGTGTGGCATATCACAGGCATATCACGTGCCCATGCCCAGCCAGTGTTAATGTAGGTCCTTGCTTCCTCCACTGAATCTATCCCCTTGTTATCATTTGCCCCTTTCGGTGCTGTGGCAGAAGAGTTTAAGCCTCCTATGGAGGTCTTATCAGGAAGACAGTGTCTGAAGGAACTTCACCCACAGCAGAAAACATAAAGATAAGGGGCAACTCTATTACATTTTCTGCAGTTATTCAGGGAAATGGAAAACAAGAATCACAAGTACTTAGAAAGAAACCCTTGTCTACTCAGTATCAGTGGAGTATGACTCCAAACAATACATTTCTCTGTGTAAAAATCAAAAGGAGTTCTGCCTGCAGAACAAATACAGGAGGAAAGTAAGCAATAGGTAATTGCTTTGTGTATAAACTAATTAGCAGTGCAAAATGCAAGCAGCAATAATGCCCTTTCATTCAAGACATTCTCATTTTATTTTGAACTGGGCATGCATGTGGTAATGCTTTAAAGCACTGAACATTTACTCATTTGACAGGGGTGAATGACACAGAAGTCAGCATCTTGTGATCAACAGGAAAAGAAGGGAAAAGAAGAACACTCGCTATTCTGATGTCATCTCCCATTGTTATTGTTGTTGTTCCTCCAAATAATGGAATTCTGGAAGCAAGACCATAAATCTCAAAGCTCAGCATTGTCTCATTCAGAGATCAAGGTCCTTGTTGCTGATTGATTCATGCATTTTTCATTTGGCTAGCTAATATCCTTTAAATGGAACAGACACTTAGGCAGTGAAACTGGAGCCATTCTTCCCTCCCCCAAGAGGTTTTACTGTATAAGTTAAGCAATTCCTCAGATGATTTTTGGTAGAAAATATCATTTATGCAAAACAATATTATTCACCTCAAAAGTCTAACATTAATTTTCTCCACAATGAGCCTAGTGCTATTCTGCGTTAAAAGCACTCAGCTCTTAAGGTTAGATTGTGATACCTTTCTCAAGTTGAGTAATGCCTAATTCTTTGAGTTATCCCACTGGAATGAAGAATTAAGATACCACTTAACATGGGAAAGAGTATCACAATCAAGCCCTTAACGAAATTTGTAGAAGCTGAGAGTGCTCTCTACAAGAACAAGTCTGTAATCCAAATTTTTCTATTTTTCTGGATGTGTTCTACTTAATTTGTAATTTTTAGAGAGCTCCATGGTAGTGACCTGATGTAGCTACTTGTAGTTCTCTCCAACTTTGATAATTTTGAAGTTGTTTGAGTTTCTATAACCAATACAATCCTAGACAATTCGCCCTTCCTTTCAAAATCCCAAACATTAACTCCTTATAAAAACATTTTAAACTATATTTTTTCAAAAATCCAGGTAAAATAGCTATTCTGGGATCACAGAACTCACTAGGCTTGACAAGAAATAAAGACAGAGTACAAACAGCTGTGCTCTAAGAGATTTTTGGGTTTTATTCTGACCTCTAGATAAATTCTAGTTTATCTCAGACTTAGGATATAAACCTCAATATGTCAAAGACTGTGAATGTCTTTTCTCTTTGTTCCTGCTTCACTCTTGCCACATTGTCATCTCTTTAGAAATCTTACCTTCTTGCTAAATAACAGGATTCCTCAAACATTTCCTTGCACTGGGAATCCAGGTATCTCAAAGAATATTTTTTCTTACTGTTGTATGGACAAAAGCATATCTTGAACCTGTAGTACCTCCTAAAATAGAGAAAAAGATATTTGGATTGCTGCTCAGCACAAACAAGATTTAGTAGGATTGCACAGTGTCAAGACTGAAACAGTAACCCTAATACTTTATCCATTTGTGCCTACCCAAATGAGGCATGCATCAACGGAAGTAGCAGATCTTTAACAATGCAGCAATGCATACTGCCTGATGGAAGACAGGGCTGCATCCAAGGTAGCCTCTTCCAATTCATATTTCTGGAGGATTCCCACTAAAATTTACTTTCAGTCATAAAACATGTCATGCCTTGTGGCACACGGAATCATTTTCCATCAGTACTTGAAGAATGTATTTGAGCTCCTGAAAAAAATGTGTACTCTTCCTGAACAGATATTTGGGTTCCGAGTGACTCCAATGTGGTCGGGGGAGTTGACAATGACAGAAATGATAATGGATAATAGGCTGTTGGAATCTGTGCATCAACAGCTGAGATGTACCCTTGTTTTGTCTGGGAAAAAAAAAGAAAAAAAAAGAAAGGAGTGTTGAAAGCAGCTGAAAACTTCCCATTGGCGTTAATTGATCATCAAAAAAGAAGTCTGACAGCACAAAGAAAATGGCAGTGGAAGACCTAAATAGTGTGAATAGAGAACAGTAAATTAGAAAGAATTGTAAAATGCAGACTGCCTTTGGAGAGCAGTGCTGTTCTTCCACTTGGTGTCAAACATCCCACTACTAAGAAAAATGGAAGTCTAACACACCCAAGGCTAGAGAAATAACTGATAGTTTGGGGTTATATATTTAATTAAAGGGGGAAGAACATGACATTTAAGTCAAAAGAAAGGCAGATTGCTAAGAATGTGATGTATAGAAAGGGTACAGTGCAAGTTCTGCAGTATGATGCCATGTGTTCGTTGGGCTCAGCTTTGCTGGTTGAGGTAGGACCATATCCAGATGCTAAGAGAAGAGCAGCCGTGAGGCAAGGAGTATTTTCACATCTAAACAGTGTTCTTATAACAGCACTGAGTTTTCCGAGCAGAAAGAGGGGCAAGATGATCTGACCTTCTTCCTGCTGAACTGCAAAGGTTGTTTCCTGCTTTGTCAGAACATCTTGTCTGATGGTGCATCTGTGCTGGTGTTTTGAGAAAGGTTGTTATTGTGGTGGATACTGGAAAACAGATTAAACTCTTCTGGAAATGGGACATTTTCAATAAAAATGAAGTGTTAGAGGAGAGGCTTTTTTTTTTTTTTTTAACTTTCCTCTTCCCTGAATTTCCTTTCAGGGAGGGGAAGGTAGTTCTCTAAACTCCATGACTAAGTTCTCGTCATTTTTGCATTCTTCCTTCACACTGAGGAGAAAACGGGGATTTTCCAGGCCGCAATCCCACAAATCATTTAAGCAGACATTTAAAAGTCTCTCTATTCAGCCAAGCAATCAAAAAAACCTGCATCAGTCCTTTAAGTATATGCTTGGGTTTATAGTCAGTAAGCTGGATGGGAGAGTAAGGACCTAATAACTGGATATGACCCCTGCGGAAAACCTATGGAAAACCTCACACCAACACCAGTAAGCCCTTCAAATTAAAGCACCCTTGATAAATTTTGTCATAAATAGGCCAGCATCATACAGAGGTATTTTCAGAGCAAGGCAAGGGGCAGAAAGTGAGGGGGTACATGCAACCAGGGGTGCCAGATAACAGGGAGCCCTTGTGGCCCTGCTGCCTCCCCAGCACCTGCATCCATTCCTGGGCCCTGCAGAGCTCAGAAGAGACCCTACAACAACAAACACATCGGCACCTGTGCAAACATCCTTGGTTTCATGTTTTCTTGGGGTTACCGTAGCAATACTAATTTAGCATAAAAGAAAATATCAGGTTATGTAACAGCCTCCGTGGGAAACTGCTCTGCGTTTTTTTATTGAGGTAAATGTTAATGTTAGTGGTGTTTTCTGACTCTGAGTTACTTTTTATTGGTACACCATGGGCATAAGGGAACCTGAAACATTAGCCACCACAATTTACTACAAAACTTACAAAATAACAAAATTTACAATTTACTACCTCCCCCCCCAAAATGTTACTATGAGTTGGTCTTTAAACCTGATCTTATTAACTTCCAACTTTAACTCTGTAAATTTTATTCAGCAATGTTTTTACATCCTTTCCACCAAAAATTCTAGATCTTTCTGGAGTTTCTTTAACCCTGCCTTTGTTTTGGGCTTTATTGTCCATCTGCATAGACCTAAATCCAGTGCAATAGTCATTGCTAGGTGATCCCCAGCCCCTTCGGCCATATTGTCCATTAGTCTTTCCATATGTTGTTTTACAGTAGGGAATTTCCCATAACTGCCTGACATCATCTAGAATTTACACTGACGAATTTCAGTATCCTTATTTTCATCCACTTTCACCTTCTTCATCTGTTTAAGCACAGATTAAGTGCTCTGGGCCTGCACAATTCCCTGTGAGGAGTAGGGCAGGGTTGGGTCTTACCTCACTTTAGCAGCCCATAAATGTCAAAGAGCAATTCCTTTGAGGCTGGTATTTTCTGTGGTTGGTGACAGTTCAGGCAGCTGGGGTGGAACTGGCAAAGCCTTTGGCATACTCACATAAAAAATGGCATTTTTCTGCATAAGTTCCAATCCACATTTTCAGGCTCACATAATTCCTATCGCCTAAAAAGAGAAGTTCAAACCGGTGTCAAAAAATGTAAGTTATCCAGCTTACACACACAGGCTCCATGAAATAAGAGGGTTGAACTATGCGAGAAAGATTTCTTTGCGAATAGTTGGGACTTAAAAAGCAAGCCCAATTTGAAGAAAATAAATTTGGCAATTTTAAAGCTGTAAGGCCAAACCATCAGCTGAAGCTCAATCACTGGAGGTGCTATTATTAGCAAGGAAAATTTATAAAAAAATATACATGGGGTAACCCACTGACTCCTAGATGCCCTTGCCCAGGGGTTCATGCCAAACTTCAGCTGCAGGCCCAATGACATTGGACTTTGTTATGCTTTCCTGGGGGCCTGCAGAGCTCAGTGCAAGCACAGATCACTCAAAGCTTAGTTGTGAGGCTAGCCTTCAAAATCCTAGCAAATGTGCAGGAATTTTCCACATGCCTTCTCAATGCTCAGAGGCTCAGTTTCCTTGATGACAGGATGAGTTGTTCATCCAGAAGCGCAACAAGTACAGAATTAAAATTTGCTACCTCACCCTTATTTCTGCTGGTGAGGCCAGAACAGAGCTAGCAATCAGCAAACGTCTGCCAGGATGATGGCCTGTGAGCCTGCTAACATTTACTGCCTGGGGCAGTAAGCTGTGGTAAGGACTAAACTATTCTAGATATGAAGTCCTGATATGAAACCTTCTGCTTATAAGTACTGTTTTTGGAAAGTATTGGCAGATGTATTTGACATTTTGCAAAGGCCCACTATGTTACTCAGTTGAATGCAGTCCCATTTCCACTTCTGCCTATGGCTATATCAAAGTCTAACTTATATAAAAGTGCGCTGCAAAGATATGTGCCTTTATACAGGGATTACTGCGTTGGATGCTGTTTTGCCACCTGAGGTGGCAGATTTTTCCGGGGGTGTTCGTGTGCAGGTTTCAGGGGGAGATCTGCTCGCTGTCGTGCTCCCCAAGTCCTCCACAGGAACCAGCCCCAAACTGGCAGCATGGTAAGGCTCAGCCTGCATTTTATTATCACTTGCTGACATCTACTGGCTACAATATGAATTATTTCAGAGGTCTGCCGAGCGGGGATGAGGAGCAGGCCTGATCTGGGGAGGACTTCTCTGGCTGAGCCCACTGTGGCCTCAACGACACACCAGGCCTGACCATGCACTGCTGCGTGTGCTGGCAGTGCAAGGGGGCATGGTGCCATTCTTTTGCAATATTCCTCATTTTCTTCATTTTGTATGGAAAGTCTCTTTGTTCAGTGGTCTGTGAAGGTCCCACTGTATGTGGTGAGGGCAGGTGGTGGTGCTGGTGGGGTGCAGAGAGGCATGTTGATCAAGGCATGGGCCAATGGTGCATTGTTTGGAGCACTCTCCTTAGGCTGAAGTGTGTGAGCAGCTTTTCACACTGCCCTGGCAGAGCTGGGGAATTTTGGGATTGAAGGAAGGCTGTGGGGTTGTCATGTCCCCTTGCACTATCCCTTTCCCATGTTTGCAGAAGGAAACTGTAGGGAACTCCCTGATAAGGAAAGGGTTTGTGCTCTTACATCATGGCCGTGGCCAGTGCCTCCCTCAGAAGCGCCTTTCATACAACCGGTTTGCTGAAAAGACAAAGAATGTGAATAACTTGCTCATGGTCAACAGAATAAAATTCCAGTTCTTCTTAAACTGTGTGCTTTTAAGGTGCTTCATAAGCATCAGCAAATGAAAGCTAAGGTCATCCCTGGCTGTTGCAGGAGCTGCTGTAACTATCCCTGTCTTCTGGATAGGTCTACTGACAGGAAGAATTGCAAATAACTGACTCCAAGCCACATGAGGAGAAAGGGCCAAATGTACTTTTTTATACAGGAGTTGAGGGCATTTTGAACAGATCTCTGGTGTTCCAAATTAGTTCTGCCTCAAAGTATTTACCTGGAAATGTTTCAGGCAGTTATTTGTTTGTAATACCCCACTTAGAAACAAGACTGTTTAGGATCACACGGTATCTCAGTAAACTGGCATTACTTTTACTGGGCACTATATGTCTGTATCCTCAGAGTGTTACGTAGTACTGTAAGCTTTTTCTATGCACTAGAAATCACATGGATACTGCTGGCAGATTGAATTTTGTGACCCTTCCCTATCTTGGCATAAATGCCATCTTGGGTGTGTTGTAGGGTTGCCTGTAATTAAGAGCTTCATTCAAAAATAATTAATCAAAGCAAAACCATTGCAGGTCAAAGAAAAATATTGATGCAGGAGAAAATACTCATTGGGAATCCAATGCCCCTTTTACCTTACTGCGCTCTTTTTCACTGAGCTGGAAGAAAATAAAATTAATCACCTCAATGTACATTAATACACAGATGGTAATTGTGTCATTTACTGTATCTTAAATGCTGGAACTGATTAGCTTTTATCAATCCTCTCAGCGCTTTAAGAGGACAAGACACCTAGTAAACAAAGACAAAGTATTCTTGTCTCATAGAAGCGATGAAAGGACAGGCTATTTAAAACAGATAGTATTTTTTACTTTACTCAGTGCAAAACAAGCAGCTAGCTTGCCAGCCATGAGAGCCTGTAAAAGCAGCTTGGGCTTACTAGCTATCTAAAATCTTATCTCCTCCTCTATATTAGCTTGTACATAGCTAGTGGAAAAGATTTCTTTGTTTTTAATATGTTGATGTAAAGCTAAAAATAACTCTGTCATATTCAGAGTTTATCCATTGCCAAGAAAACGCAAGTCAGCATTGCAAATCACAAAAGGAAAAATCCAAAGGTCTGCACTGAAGAGAGGTGTGGCCAAAATATTATCTGAATAGCAGACGGTGTGAACTGATATATAAGCACTTCTGGCCATTCCTATTAGAAATGATGCACTGTGTGGGATTCACTGATCCAAGCCAAATGATAAACACAAAGAAATCACATGAGTTGCGCAAAGGAAGCTTTCAGTGTTCTCAGAGCTCAGAGAGTCATCTTTTGGGCAAGCTTACCTGAATTACATTCTCAGAAAGAATACACTAAGGCAGTAGCTCTCAAGCTTTTCTGTTTTGTAACCCTTGAAAATTTTTCCAGTGAACGTTTAGGTGCTTGCAAAGAAAATATAACTATTTGCATTAGACTTGCTTTTCTTAGACATTCCTTAGACATAGCTCACAGACACCCTATGGTTCACAGCTCATGCATCGGAAAATCCTGCACCGAAGGCCTAGTATCAGTAAAAAGATGTAAAACAAATTATTTCTTAAATACAGAACCTACAGATGGTGCAGATTTGAAATTCCTGATTTCATGAAGAAAGGTTGAAGGAATGAGTCCAAAACACTAACATAAGTGCTCAAGCAAGGATAAAATCAAGGAAAATAAGAGATTAAGGAAAAGAATGTGTTTCCTTTTGACACTTATTAGGAGATGACACACATATTTTGGCCAGGTAGAAAAGTGGACAGCACATGTACCCGGCAGGGAGAAGTCATTACACTGTATGCCACAGCTGGGGTCTCTCTGAAAGATAGTAATCCTAGTAATCCTTTGGGCCTGGCATAGCTGTGCTAAGTGGGCTGACTGAGAGCTGCCCTTGCATGCCAAATTTTAAAAATTGTTTTCCAACTAATACAGAATTGAGCAAAGCAAGACATTGTGGTTAGCACCATGCAGACCTTTTGGCAGAGGTGGTGAAGAGTTGTAGATTTCTTGGTTTCCACTAAAATTATGGCTATTCAGACTTCTGCTAGCACAAAACATGACATGGTGAGATGACAAATACTAACCCCAAATTTTAAGACATAATTCAGGGACTTCTGTATTAAACAGTCACTGTATAATGAAAATTGAAGGGTTTTTGTGTTCCAAAACAATTGTAGGATTGTGTGTGATTTTATTTTCCACAACAGAAAGCTACAGATAACTACATTGTTTGCAAAACCACTGCTGTAATGCGAAATGAAGACTTTACTTTCACTAAAATAATCCAGAAATACACAGTTGAAACTCCCACAGCAACTTTACCCTGCCATGTTACAGCTATATACCTGCTGTTAGACTTGCAAATGACCCATTTCCACGAGGATGAAACACAAAGTGGAGATGATACAGATTCTAACATCTGCAAAGTTTTATATCACAATCAGCAATGCTAGTGTTGGTATATGTTTCCCCATTTGCTTCCATTTCTCAGAACAATATCAAATATATTCTTCCCATTTGCTTTAAAAATCAAAGTTCAGTGAAAAGTAAAAATAAATGCTGGAGAGACTGCTGAGGGAAGTTGACTCATTGTCAGAGAAATGATTTGTAATGGCATTTTTGCCTTGGTTGGTCTTTCTTTTCAGGCAGCTAGCTATCTGGATAATACAGGAAAAGGCTTCTATGGCAAGAACTGACGGTGCTGCACATTACTTTACATGTGCAGAGAACTCATGCAGAAAGCCTGCTTCTAGACCTGCTATCCATTTAATAGTCATTATTCATTCTTCTGGTACCGTTACATCCTCTCGGTATCTTAGTCATTTCCCATATTTTGGGCTCAAATGCTTTCAAGGAGTGTTTCTCACAGCTTGGTGTCACAGTAACCCTCCCTCATGCCACGTTTCAGCTCTGACAGGAACCCCACAGGCAAGCCAAGAGTTAATGCCCCCCCCAGACCAGCCAGGGGCCCTACAGCTGCTCAGAGCTGCCAAGCAATTAGGCTTGTCAACATCCCTCAAATAAACTCCGGCAGTATTATCAAACCCCATTGTTACCTGATCCCCCAGAGGCCAGGGATGCTGTTATATCAGGGCTGCAAGCTGCAAAGAGCCGTGTCTGTTTTCTTTTTTTAATTCTGGGTGACCCATCCCTTACTTTACTGGTTGGAACTGAGGCTCAAGAAAGATGGATCTTTTGGGAAAGGATTAAGTCTCTACTGTAATACCAGCCTGGTGGGAAATCACAGTGTGTTTTACTCCGGGACCACATAGGGAACTGGCTTCCTTGTGACTTTGCCTCAAAGCAATAGCCTGCTTCAGTGGACTACCTTAAAAATAATGGGATGCAAGCTGCCATCTTAAGGAGAAAAACATTGCCAGAAAAGAGTATTTATTGTTCCATCTAGGGTTGCTACCTTGGAAATACAAAACCCAAGTCACTTCAGACAAAGGGCTGCTGCGCAGGCACAGATCAGTCTATGTGCGGGCCAAACTGGGCAGTGTGATTGGAAAGCAGGCAGATAAAAACCCTACCTGAAGCCAAGGATGTGCTTGGAAGACTGAGTTCCAGGTTCAGCAGTGGCACAATAAGCCCATGTATTTACAGAGTCATGCAAAGATGGCAAAACCACGGGTTTTCCTTGAATGCATTAATTTTAGCTTTCATTATTGCACAGAGATGCTGAAAATTTGTTCTGAACTAATCAACACACTTGTGTCCACCTGAGTCTCTAGCCCATCTAAAACAATTGCCCTAAACTCACCGTGTGATTATTGGAGTTATTTGGCATTTTGAAGCCTGTTGTTCTGGGTACACCAGCAGCTAGCACAGGCGGGACAGGGAGGTGGGATGAGCATGCCACCACAGTTTTGTTGGAACGGGCAAAGGGCAGTGATGTAGCAAGGACTTGGGAAAGGGCACGGCCATCCCAGACATGCCTCCGAGACAGACAGCACCCGGGGACAAAGATTGCCAAGCCCCGTGGTTGGATGAGTGCCAGACATCTCTTCCAGGACAGCCTTTCAATTTTAAGCCTATAGGATGAAATCTTTTTTTTTTTTTTTTTTTTTTGTGTGTGTGTGTGTGTGTGTTTTAATAAAGCACAACACACTTTGCTAAATTTATTTATTCATGTATTTTAATTAGGTGGCATTTTTGAGAGCAAGTAACTATCCGTGCTTTCTAGAAAGCCAAACAACTGCATGCAAATGCACAAACTGGCATGCACATCAAATAGGCTGACAGCTTCTGGAGTTTCTTTCTGTTCAAAATCCAGAATTTCCATTAAAATCTTCATCTGGGTTCCAAAGCATAAGTTTTTACTGGCTGCAAGCAAAATATAAAGAAAGATGAAAAACACCTGATACAAAGGCAAGAGGAACTTGTAGGATGGAAAATACTCAGGACGCAGAACTATTCTCTTTCAATGTGCAGATAATTCACTATGCATGCAGGTGGATAAGCTTTACTTTAGCATGAACACTGCTTACCCTTTTACACGGGGATGGAGAGGCTGACCCTTTAATACAGCAGCCATGATTTATTCACTTTCATTGTATCAGGATGACTCTCGGTGTTCAAATATGCTTTTTTCCATGTATGAGAAATGATATTGTATCAAGGCCAATGCTGAATTACAAAGTGATTTCCCTTCCCTACCCAAACCAGTTTGTGTTATTTGTAAATCTAACAATAACAAAGATTCAAAGGTCTATTACTCAGCGTCTCTTGATTTCCCTGTTTCATTTTGTGCCCCTTATCGATACTCTTCAGAGCTCAGGGCTGAAGCAACATAATGGGAGCCTGGAGACATTGTCTGCATCTCAACTAGGGTCTTGGCATTTGGTAACAACACCAGGTTGTCTTTTTTTTTTTCTTTTCAGAGCAAAACAGCTGGTGAGTATTTGAGTGTGTACTGGTGGCAGAGAACTTGTAGTAGAACTGGCCATGACTCCTGCTGCACAAACAGTTACAAGACACTAGCACCGAGCAGAGAGATGTGACAGATAAATAGGACACTTGCAAAATATGCTTATTTTCTGTAGGTCAGAAGTTACAGATTTTTCAAAAGGCTTGGGGTCTTTTCATATGCTTTCTTCTATGTTATGTATGTCTCGCATGACTGAACAAAATCTTCTCCTTAACCTGCAGGCTTCTTTCATTTAAGTTTTCTGAACCACCTTGCTATTTTAGTGATGGGAGTTAGAGATTATTTAAAGATGAATTCACTGATGTGTCAACAATGTTTGTCTGATTACTTTGGAGGGTGAAGAGGGACTATAAGTGCTTGAGGGAAAAGCCCTGTTTGTTTCTAATGCCTCAAGAGGTATCATTTCTGAAAAAAGGGGGAATTGCTGTGGAAGAGGTATTTTTACTGGGCTTGGCAGATACGTATTCGTAAATGTGCACATCAAATGCACATTAATACATTATTCACTCAGCCATTCAGATGAACTGACACATTTATTTAATCCTCAAAGACATTACAGTTTAGATCGACAGTACCAATATTAGTGGGAGACAGAAAAATTGCATATTTGCTTTTCTTGCTGTACTTTATATTCCCCTCTAAAGTATTAAGTCTTGGCTTTGCTATTCACAGATGCATCCATCTCTTATTCATGCATTACATAACAAACTGCTCATGCTGCAGCTGGTAGATATATCAGATAAATGCAATTTCTGACTTAAAATACAGTCAGGACTCTCAAGCCTGTAACTTTGACTCTGAAGTACATGCACATGCACACACACATGCAAACTCTAAAGAGGTAAGTTTTCAAAGATGCTGCCATTAAATTTCATGAATAGTCTGGGAAGCCCAGCTTGAAAAAATTAAACCCCAGTTCTAATGAAACAAAAACAATAACTTGGGAGACTCTAGAGTTAAAGAAGAGTATTAAAATATACCAAATGATACTTTCCTCTGCTTGCTATTAATATGCCTTTTTTTTTTTTTTCTGAAATCATGCATACTGTCTATAGCTATACCAGGACATTATTTAAAATAGTCTAATTCCAGAAAAACTCTGTAAAACTGAGGGCGGTGGCTCCAGATGAACACTAACGCTACCGAGTGCCCAGGCAGGTCTCAACAGCTCCCCATCACTGATCATTCCAAGTCAGTCCTGGGGAGCATAAATTTCTCTGTAACAGACAACATATTCCAAAGCATGTGCAAAGGTACCTGCCCACATATTCATCAAAGTGTATGGTGAACTTTCATAAATCTCCTGTTACTTTCCCTCAGCTCTTTTTTTCTTGGCTGGTAAGAGATGCAGAGGATTGTTTTTTTTTCCTTTTAACATTTCAATATTTGATATTATACCGAGGCAGGGTGCTGCCTACATATTGTGTTAGTTTATGCAATATGCTATAAAGAACAAAAATGACATAATAGAAAAGAAGAAAGAAAAAAAAAAAGTTTTCTAATGTCTGTGAGCTGAAAAAGAAAATGTGAACAGAGAATACCCGATCGCAATTTTTATTAGGCAATTAGCTGATTGCTTTTGTGAAGTAGTGACAAACTTGAGATACCTGCAGTTAGCTGGTGAGTGTAGGGATTTGGATCCCAGCCCACCTCAAATGCAAAGAGATTCACATACCTCAGCTTTGATATTTCCCATGGTTCAAGTTAAAAAAACACACACGATAAATAACTGTTCCGTCTCAATCGTTTATTCCTCAAACATCATTGTCAAGGGGTAGCAAAGCATTGCTGAGGAAAAGTCTATGTAAGAATATTGCCAGATGGATTTGTGCAGAAATGGATAATTAAGTAATGACCAATTAAAATACAATCTGTAAATCTAGAAGCAGGAAAATAAATTGTTACAATAGATGTTCATTAGCTTTGCATTTTAAATTGTTCCCTCCTAATAACGAACTAGTATATTTTAATATCAAATCAGAGTTTACTGTTTATCATCTTTTCATCTCTATTAAAGGCTGTATGTATATTCACATACCTTGACGTATACAATTCACGTAGCTACTTTCTGAATAAAGCCACAAAAATTGGGACTTAGTTTCTGCACAAAAAGCTGTAGGAATCTGTACTTTTCAAAAAGGTAAATCTGCAGCAGAAAGATACTGCTAATATAGAAGAAAATGAGACTTAAACTATCCTCAGCAAACATCACTGGTAAAGCTTCATTAGTATGTATTTTCACATAATTCAATTAGCCAAAATACATACAAATGCTGGCAGTGCTGTTCCCTGCTCTGGGAGCGTCAGTGAAGCTTTAAACAGATCTGAAACAAAATTGCATAAATGGCATGTAAAGCCCTGTGCATACAAAGATACCTTCAGGGTTCTAATAAATTCATGAAACTTTTTAAAGTATGATTTCCTAGCAGGCAATCACTTTTAATTAACAGGATCACCTACAGCAACACATGTCCTTCAAAAACTTACATTATTTTTTCTTTTTGAATTTCAAAGTTTCTGTAGTAAAAGTTGAATAGCTGAGTAGCTTAACCTCAAAAGGATTGCAGGCTTTTATGACAGTTATAAACCACTGTGGTGCCTTCTTTATAAGAAGAAAAGATTCTTAACACAACAGAGAAAGAAGGAAATCTCTTTTTAGTCATAGCTAGAAGCAAGCATTTCCTCCAAAGGTCAGAAAACTTTTCCTCAGTTAAAGAATATTTTTGAGGACATTGCAGGCTACTTGTACAAGTAATCTCTGGTAATTTGCTGCATGAATTAAATATACAATTTCCAATGTTTATTATTTTATCCACTTCAGCATTTTCTTTTATTTCTCTGGGCTCTCAGTATGTAGGTTTGGTAAACATGGGGGTGAACTGGTGAGACTGGCTTCCATAATGAGCCTTACTCTTACACAGGAGAGAGCAATAGGAAGCTCAATTCTTTATTCCCAAAAAGCCATATGAGTTTACTGAGCACGTCTTTCAGGGCTGCATGTTTGAGATGGTGTTTGCCACTTGCTCAAAAGCACATTGACATGTTCCAAAGCTATCTAACCTTCTTACCTGCAGATTTAAAGCGACAAAATAGTCAGTATTTGGCGTTGGAAAGAAAATATCATGAAAAACATGGTAATAGTGATAGCGCTGAAGACAAATTTCAACAGAAGGGCCAAAGCCCTCTCCAGCCCTGATCTACATGACTCAATCCATTGAGAGTGGTGCCTGAGAATCTTGGGCAGGGTTTGCATAACTGAATTTAGGGAGAGGCACAATAAACAAGAATACTTTGTGCCTGGTTTGGTCCAGTAGGTTTTCTAGGCTGCTATGGCTTGGGTGCTAGTATCCTCCGAGTGTATGGCAAATATATGGCAAATATATCTTCTTTGCTTGGTTTTGCAGCTTCCTTCCAGGTGATTGTCCATTTAGAACACAAGGAAGGCAGGAAATGTGAATTTTTGTGTCTTAGCAGAAAAGTCAGCTTCATATTGATGATGTGTGCAATGTCTGGTGCAAAAGTGTTGGCACATTTTCCTTGGTGCATTAGGTAAAGCTCTGGGAGCAGAGAGGGGAAAAAAACCTCTTGGAGCATTTGAAAGTCCCACTCAATAATTAGTTGTGAGGCAAAGATGGGCTTCTAAGAGTACTAAAAAAGTGAAAAACGTATTTATGGATCAACAGCCTTTCTGGCTAAAAGAAGCATGGAGCTCAAGGTGCACCTGTATTTGAAATGAACACACGGGGACAAAGTCATAGGCCATATAGTCCTGGCCGTGCCATGACTAGTTGTGCTGTGTACATATTAAGGTGCTTGTAATGTTAAGCATCATTGAGGTAAATGTGCACCCTATATGCATACAGGAAGGCATGTCCCTGCCTTGGAACAAGTGCCTTTTAATGGCACTCC
Organism: Anser cygnoides; assembly: GCF_040182565.1. Lineage (NCBI taxonomy): Eukaryota > Metazoa > Chordata > Aves > Anseriformes > Anatidae > Anser > Anser cygnoides. The sequence continues at coordinate 20,387,798 of NC_089875.1, read as the reverse complement.
AGCCAGGGGCAGGCTCAGCACATCCTCCTGGCTTGGCTTGGGGCCTTCGGCAACCTGCCACAGGGAGCTTTGGATCTTGGTTGCTCCTCTTCCATGGCTGTCCCATGGCTTGTCTGGCGTTAGTCCCATCCTGCTTTCAGGCAGAAGCCTACAGGAGCAGAATAAGTGCCGTGCGCCTGGGACTTGGGCAAGTCCCCTCTCTCTGTTTGCTTTCCAACTGTTGTCCTTTCTTTTCTGGGTTAGACTGCCTTTGGAGCAGCAGCTAATTCTTTTTCTGTTGTTGTACAGCACCCAATAAAGGTCGCTTTTATCTTGGCTGAGGCCTCCAGTTTTTACAGAAGGCCGAATATAGAGATTTAAACCTGAGAATAAGATAATATGCCTCTGTACCAGGAATGATAATGCATTATTGTTAGGAAATGCAAATAAAAGTTTAGTCTCAGACCTGTGATACACCCAGAGTTACTCTACTGACAGCATTTCTAATCATTTCAATAGACTGAGCTTTGCTATATTTTTATTGAAATTAATGAGTGCTTGCATACATGTATCCCTATCTACCTGTACCAAACAAAACGTAATCCATGTCCAGTATACACTGTGTGTGTATAGTCGTGTATGTAGTGTTGACATGGATTACTGTATATTTTACTGTAGCCAGCAGCTGGATTGTAAAGGACAACCACTGGACAATTAAAATGCGTTCAGAAGGACACAGTCACAGCACAATCATCAAGATATGCTGAAATAAATTAGCATCATGCAAAGTTAGGCAATGTTTAATTCATAGACTGTGCCTATATTTAGCCATTTTATTATTTGCAATATAATCCATTCATTTATTGAAGGTTAATGCCAAGTTTTTCTCCTGGGTATTTGGTAGATATGTGACAGGTCAGTGTAGCCCTTTTGATCTCCATCTACTAGATGGACTCAGTTTGCTATAAAAATATTATGTGTGGGTGGGTGTGCACGTGCAAGGCTGCCTGTTGTAAGCAAACTCCACAGAAACAGGGAGAATTCCCTAACCACTGTTGACACCTTATGTCATCCCATTTTTCCTGGGAAAGACTACACAGAGAAAAGAAATATAAACAGTGGCTTATGAAAGACCAGTGCCACTGTCATCATAAGCAGGATGCTGTTGATTTTTGCAAATGTATGTGTAAAGGATAATGGCTGAAGAGAAGAGGAATTGCCACTGAATTTTGAGGCACACTGAAGTGCCTCAGTGGAGGAAGGTCTCACAGGGCAACACAGAAAGAAATCTTGAAAATGATAGGAAGTGTAGGAAGAGGACTGAAGAACAGAAGACAAAGCATCAAGATGGAAGAGTTTGAGTGGAGACATTAAAAGGTAAATATCCTGAGACTGTGCCTGAGAAATGATGTTTGTTCTGGTGCTGATGTAATCAAAAATAGGTCTGGCCTAATTGAATGGAGAATATGGATAGCCTAACCAGGCTGAGCAGGGTGGATTAAACTGTTCTTCTGTAGAGAAGCTGGACTGAACTGTGTAGAAATTTAATATATTTTTGACAGGGTTTTGAAGGAATGTGATTTGGAATTAGTGACAAGGTTTTGAAGGAGGAAAACTTTTATATAGATCACACTGTCTAGGGATATGCCTGCTGCCAGTCATTTTGATAGCTAAGCACAAGACTGTCTGATTTTCAAAGGTGCTGAGCACACACACACTTCACAGGGGATTATTTTCTTCTGGTCCTTGACACTCAAAAATAAGCCCAAGGTTTCTGACCATTGAAGAACTTCGATGTTACTATAAAGGAGGAAGGAAAACTCATAAAATCATATATGTGGAGAGAAACACTAAGTCTTTTTAGACCACAAGATATTTTATTCTGAAGATAAAGCTCAATGTCGTAGAATTATCTTCATCACTACACAGCTTAAAAATGCAGGAGAGGAAAGATGTATTGGGAAAGCTGAGCAAGGTGGTGTAGGTCTGACCAAACCCATGTATTTCTACACAGTCTACCAGCATTAGGGAAGGATTCAGAAGTAGAGGCTTCACTGGCACTTAGATGGCTTGTGACTCTGGAGGAAACCTGTAATCACTTCTTTTGCATGTCTGATTTCCATGTCTCTCACCTCTGTTGGCCAAGTCTTCTATGCTGTCTAAGCTTTCCAGTACCTGTCAGGTTCCCAGATCCTAGGTTGTTCTTTGCGACCTCTCCTCAAGATACCAGAGAGCATTGTGTGGCAGGTGACGTTATCAACAGAGTTAATGAATCTCTTGGTTAATAATGATAGAAGAAAAGGGGATCTCCTGTGAAGAGTGATTGTTCTCCATGGCCATTCCCTTTTCCAGGTGATTCCCTTCTGCAAGACAAACTTTCTGCAGGAGATGGAAGTGTGAAGGACACATTGGGAGAAGGATAAGGCTTGGAAGAAGAGTATCTGCTTCTAGGTCAGGCTAGAAAATCAGGTGTGGCTTTCGGTACACAAAACTTTCTTCCAGTCTGGAGCAAGATACATAAAGGCTGGGAACAACCTCTTCAATTTGGACTTAACTATACTGGCTGATTGGGCAATCTGAGAGAAAATTGTGGATGGTACACCCTGCAGAGCAGGAGAAGTAGTCGTTTGGTTCACCTGGACAGAAAGAAACGTGAGAGGGTGGGGAGGCTGCTAGCTGCTGCCACTTGGCCTGTAAGGACTGGGCAGTACTTGTCACCAGCCAACACCTACCCAGGGAATCTGTGATGCCCAGTATCCATGGGAGTTAGGAGTGCTGCCCCTCTGCTTCTCAAAAGTGCATATTACTAAATACATATTGATAGCATTTATTTGTTCACTCCTAGGACTGCAATCAGCATGGATTTAGTTTTCGTATGATGTTTTGGCAGCCAGAGACACCCATACCTTCCCTTTCATTGCTTGCTGTTGGGTGAATTGAATTAAATTAGGTTCTTCTTTCCCATCTGTATGAGGAGGCTCCAGGTGTTGAACCTCTGGTTGGCTCCTTTGCTGTTAAGAGAGGAAAAGACATGTAGATTCCCATGGAAGCTATTGCCCTCAGATTGTATTTGGCTCTTATTTTCTTTATGAGTCAAGCAAATAATGCTGGCAAACTATTTTCTCCACCAAATGTCTGTGGCTGCATCATAACAGAGATTAATAACTACCAGGCATCACTACATCACTGTGGTGTGTAGCTTTTCATGAGTATTTCTGTACTGAAATAGTAACTTTGGTGTCAGTTTGGCATGATGCAAGCTACAATTTGAGCAGTGCTTTATGCTGCCAAATGGGTGAGTCAGCTCACTTCTAGCATCATGGCCTCATGCTGCGGAGGTCCACGTGTGATCCTCGGATGTTGGGTACCGTAGTGTCAGACTGCAGAAGGTGACCTGTACAGACTGCAGGGGAAGTTAGTCCAACCCAGCATATACTTGTATTCCTACACAGCCAACTACGTAGATGAGGAAAATGGGTGGAAAAAAAAAAAAAGTAATAATTGAGCTCAAACTCACTCATAGCTGCTTATAATTGTAAATCACGGTGGCAATACTGAGCAGTACGGACTAAGGACTGTGGTGTTTTTTTATTTTATTTTTTTCTCAGAAAACAAAACAATTGAAGGCATCCGGGAAAGGGTAAAAAATACTGGTGTTCTGTCTTGAAACACCAAAATACGTCTATGGCCTCTTCTAGTGGGTACTTAAGAAGTTGAGGTGGATTCTACTCTCAGCTCTGCTGTGTAACCTTATGAAGTCGCTTTACCTCTGTGCTTCTCTTTCCATTGCCATTTTCTGTATGTCTTTTTTATTTTTGTTGCTAGCCCTTTGGGTCCCTTACTTTGTGTTCGTACAGTACCTAGGATACTGGTACTGACCCCAGGGTACGTCCCCCTGATAAGGGACTTAACACAGCTTGCAGCTTCCTGTGTCACTTAAGAGAAAAACCTGGAAACTTTCACCTTAACAAATTGCTGAAGGATAAAATAAAACACAGCTTTTCACTAAAATTCAGAGAAGCAAAATAGTCTGGGGTTCTTTTCTGCCTGTATTTTCAAATAAATTCAGCAGTAGGTTTCCTTTACTCCTGCTGAGTTTCGTGAAGCTGGAGTGCAGTGGGTGGTATGTTTCTGCTGGTTACACTCCTAAACTCCATTAATTTTACTTTTTATTACTTTGTCTATACGTTGCAAAGCATTTTTCCTTGAGCTTGGTACTTAGACATAGGCAAAGGTGCAAGTCCCTCTTCCTTGGGATTTGCTTACTGAGGAGTAGATCTATGTCCATCCACCATGAAACTGAGCCTGCCCCGGTGTATTTAAAGCAAATACATGAGGCAAGTACTTCTGTGCCACTTCCTGGAAAGTACTAATTGCTTTCGGTGGACTAATTACTTGCCCCGCTGTCATGGGTTATGTTGGTTCAAAGCAGCTTCTGGGTTTTGGTTGGCCCCAGGTACAGAACCTGAAAAAAATGGCCCTTTCAGGAAAAAAAATGCTTTTCTTAGGCCACACTTCATCATCCCACATTAAGATGTTACCTACCTCAGAGCAGGAATTCTGTAGCTGGGAAAATATATCTCCGTCTGACAGCAAGGCAGGTAGAGGAAGAGAAGAGCAGAGCAAGGGGCAAATCACATTCCCTGTTACAGATTCCAGCACAAAGAAAAAAAAATCAAGATAGCTGTAGGGCAGGATACACTTCTAATCAGGATTTAAATCTGAAATGAATGAATGCTAATGAATTATTACTCCTTTCCTATTAATTAACAGAATGTTTCACAGCACCCTCTAGAGAGCCCAGTCAGAACACTGTTGTGCTGTATGTACGTGGTTTGTGTAGTTCTCCACTGTCGGGATTATCTCACTATTTTGTTTGTAGGGACAAGGGCTTTTTGCTACTTCGACATCAAAGTGCTTGGAAACAGCTGAAATGTGTTGTTACCTCACTAGAGCAGCTGGTTCTGAGGAGTGCGGTGCCCAGTCTTAACTGCCTTCTTGCTTTTTCTGCTTCATGTCAAAGTGACTTTAATGTTTAACTTGCTTGATTTAATGCTTACAAGAAACAGAGAGGTGGAAACAGTCTCATAGAAGAGGACTGAGGAGTAGAGGAAAGGAGTGATTCAGGAATGTTAGTAAGTAACAGGAGGCTACCTCGCCTCTAAAAATGCCTCGCTGCAGCAAGGATAAATACTAAGAAAAGTATTTTAATTTCTACTTGGTTTTGCATGGCTGAGAGCCTGGATATTTAACTTCATGTAGGGAAAAAAGGCTATGGCGTGTGTGCAAGTATCAACCACGATGTAGCCGAGCAGCAGTAAAGCTAGTGCATGAATTAAAGTAGAGAACATATAAAAGGAAATAAAAGGATCTGCCTAGAGATCAAATGTGGCATTTGTACAGAACCTTATTCAAAATGGATACAAATGCATCAGTTCCTCAGAATTATAGGTGAATCAAAGGAAAATTACATTCAGGAAGATAAAGCAATCGACCAGCAGCCTTACCATGTGAGAGGCAGAGATGCAACTTTGAAGCTTCCCGTGCAGCTTGCCAAAGAGCCAGATGTTGCAGGTGGAACAATGTCCTTTCTGGCTTAGCATCTGGTTCCTGTCGTTCCGATCCGTAGAAAAGGGAGATGCGGAAGGATGTGGTAAAAATCATTTTATAACTTCATTTAAGAAAGGAGTCTTTTTCTGTTGTTTTTGTAATAAAATCATTTTTGAAATGAGCGATTTTCTTTGGAGGTGGAGGTTACCACAGGCAAATGAATATGAAATCTCTACGTTTCACTAGCATGGGCCATTCTGGAACCTGTTGTTTTGCTTAGAGCTTGATACAACTCATATTTTGGCCACTAAGAGGCTGTGTAACCCAGGAGGGTAATGTAACCCAGGAAAATTGGACTTCTTAACATCTGAGGGGAAGTATTAAATATTTGTCAGACCAAAGATCTGGGATTTGTTGCCACTTGGTTCCATCTTTGGCTCTGTCACAGACATTTTTCAGCCCTAATGTACTTCAGGCTATCCTCACCTCTTTAAGGATGTAACAGTGATTAACTTTCTTATAAATGCAGATAAACTAATACCAATCCATAAAAGTTTTTAATTTATATATATTTTTATTTTGTGTATGAAAGTATTTCAAACTCTGGTCTCCCACAGTCTTGGTAATCTTCTGTCTGGTCCTTACTGGTATCTGAGGTTTCCTTGAACAAGATGTATTACCCAGATTTAATCAAAATAGAAAGTGAACAACACCAGTTGTCCTTCCTTCCTCTTCCTCCCTCTCTGTCCATAGTCTACCTCCAACAGGAAGAAAGATGCAGTTGCTATTGTACCAGGGTAATGTAAACCCAAAACATTGCCTACTTTGAAAAATTGGCTGTAATGATTTTCCTTCAATTTTCTGCTTTTATGATGAAGTTTTATTGCTATTAATTGCAGTCAGTTGTGTGCTTGTTTACTGGTTAATCTGCTGGTTAATCTGTGTTTTTCTCCTACTTGAGTACTTTTCACCACCAGTGCTGAGTTTGCAGCATGTGAGAGTGGTAATACTGCTGAAAAAACTAAGACCTGTGGATTTAGGACGTAATGTCAGGTTCACCAAGAGGACATTGCTAAGCAGATCACAAGGCAAATGACAGGAAAGATGAGTACAAATGAGTTGATCACTGTGCCAGAATTCAATTGCATGTGGCTGCTGGATCCTTGTGATAGCTTACCGTGAAGGACAGCAGGAACATTTCTTGTCCTTTCCATGATGAGCCACACATCAGGCCAACAGCAAAGTCCCCGTCTGAGGTCGGTTTTATTATGCTAAATCCCAAAATGGTTTTTATTACCCCAAAAGTTGTAAAAAAAATATTATTGCTCTGAACACCCGCCTATGACCACTGGAAAGGGGCTCATGAAACTCCATATATGCAGCCCTGTAGGCAGTGTCACATAAAATATGATATGACATGGAAACATAACAGACACTGACAGGTTATCCAAGTGCTTCCAGCAAGAAGGCAAGTATCTCAGTACCACTGGCACATCATTATAGAAATTACCAGTGAGCTATTGTCTGCTGCAGGTTTCAGAAGGTGCCTCTGGGGAGAGGAGTGGGGTTTCTACAGAAGTCAGTTTGTGGGAGGGGATCCCACTGCAACTGGGCCACCAAACAGGGATTAGCAATTAATTTAGGCATGACAGTGAGAAAGCTGGTGGCTGGGGGAATCTGTGGCAAGGCTTGCACAAAGCCTTGAAAGGATTTCCTCTTATCGTTATTTCCACATCACAATCGCCAGAATCAGACCCATGTTCTACGAGAAGCCCATGTCACTACTGCTGAATGCTCGCTCTAATTTCTGAAAGTAATTATTGCAATTTATATCTGACCTTCTGGCCTGCAGTTAAAAACAGGTGATATCCAAGGCTTCTGGCAGAGTCTGGGTGCTTTGATTATGTTAGCTCAATCAACTTCCTTGCTTCCTCCTGTATCTCCAAGGCCAGAGTTTTCTGCTTTACTTTTTCCACTAAATAAAAATGTTTCTGTCTAGATCCTTCTGCATTTGCGCCCTATGGTTATAAAAACATATTACTAGACTTGGCCTCAGGCCATGAGATGAGTCCTCCAAAAACGCCTCATCCAAATTTTGCTCCAAATTTGAGTATTTGTCTCTAATGTGCAATCCTTTTGGAGGGGGAGTGAAAGTTAGAGGCAATGGAGATAGAGTCAGACCCTATATTTGGACAGACTCCTCCATTTTAAAATCGTACAGAATTGTATTTGACGCCAATATTACCCATGAATTTTAGCAGGCTGAGAAATCATATACGAATCCCTTTTATAAGAGCATTTGCTCCAATTAAACCTAAATCAACAATCTTGTTATAGATGAGGTCTTGTGTGTGGTTTTGTGTGTGTATGTGTTTTCCTGAAAGCAGTTGGTTGGTATCATCTTGCCTGAGTTTTGAATGTGATGTGTAAAGAAGAGTAAATTAAAATTTGGTCCTTAATTCTTTCTGGGTATTATGTCGACCTGGCTTAGCAAGGCTTATGTTTATCGGGGAACTTCTACAAACACAGAGACGGTGAGGTGGTGGGAAACAAGCTATGTAGTAATGTTTTATAGTGAAAAGGGCACTTATGCTTTTTGGCTAAGAAAATCATTCCAGCTTCGTGTTAAAAGACTTGCACATTTTGCTGCCTTCTGGCTCCTCGTGCTTTTCTTTTCCCACCTGCCAGACACTCCCTTGCTTCGTGCTTCTCTTACCCCTTTCCATCACCCCGCAGCCCCATCACAGCCTCCACTGTGTCAGGGCTTCTGCACGTGCCCCGTTCCCCAGCTACCTGAGTCTGCAGCCCTGGAGTGTTCCCTTCTTATGATACCAGGAGCTTATGGCAGTAAATAAAGCGGGGCTGAGCGCTAGGATGTGACTATCTATATTGTTCGACTGTCAGCAGGCTTCTGGGCACGCTTTTAGCTTACACCCACTAGCGCTCTCCCAGCAGTGCTATAGCTCCCCCGCATTAGCCAGGGACTCGTCCCGGTGGGCATTTTGAAGGCAGCCACCCCGTCTGGGGGGAAAGCAAATTTACGTAGATGGACACCGGCCATTTTGTTCCACTTGGCTTCTGAACAGAGAAGCATCCAGGGCCTGTTTTATTTAGCAGTACAGCGTGTGTGTCCGTTCCCCCTCCCTCCCTCCCCAGCCCTGCTCTGCTATTCTGAAGGCCTCATCTGCCTCTCCCCTGTGCTATTTAGTGCTGTCTTTTCACAAATATCTGTTTTAGACTGCATTATTAATACTTCTGAGTGCTCAAAAATCATAAGATTCTGCAGCACAGAGAATTATGTCATTGGCTTAAATATTGGAAGATTAAAAATAATACCTTTTTAGGCTCCTTTTATTACCTCTGAGGGATTTTTTGGCAGGAGAGGAGCGGTTTCAGGACATATTCTGGTCATGCTTCCAAGCTTTCCTCTGCATCATTGATGGAAATTACCTTTTTATTATTAAATGAGAGTAGAGATTCTCAGCAAATCATATGATCCCAGGAGCAGGAGTTTTAAGTCTGATACAGTTGGCAACAATAATTCAGAGTAGAGGAATATCAGCCTTCGCTCAAATCTTCCAGTTGTCAGAGTTAAATGGAGGGAGTCTTGGCCCTAAAGCTAACTTTGCCCAGAATTCCCAGGAAGGTACCACCCTAAACACAGGTTTAGGCTATGTTTACATGGCACAGTGCAATGCCATGTAGAGAAACTGCATTTTGTCAATTAGAGCTAGTCTGGGTATCTTTGTACACCACTGTATTTGTTCACTGTAGATATACTCATTACCTTCTTTCAGCCTCTGCCAGGGTTTTCCTTGTGCGTGATAATGAAGGGGTCCCTTTGTTCCATGGCTGCTGCTGCTGCAGAGGGTAATGGACCATGCTTGGGCAAGCCTGCCACACTGACCTCCAGTGCAACTCCCAACATACTGGAAAAATAAATGGCCAAATCCATTTAAACATCAAAGCACTGATTTGGGTGCTTAAATGTCATGCTCCCGTTTTGAAAATTTAAAACTTTTATACAGCAGTTAGGGAAAAAATATGGTTGCATTTGTGCTCTTATAAGTAGACACAGAAATATTTTTCCCATTTGGTTATCATCAGAGTGAATCCACATAACTGATTTCAAAGCTTCGAGGCACAGCTTCGCACCCACATGAATAGCCCAACCATAAAACTCGATATTGAAAACAGAAGAGAATTACTGGATGACAGTCTTCTCAGATATACTCTAGAAAACAAAGGGAACTGGTCAGAGAGGCCTATGAAGCTTAACACCTGATATCTGGAAAGCAACACACATGAACACCTATATAGACACAAATAGCAGGAAATCAGCAGTAAGCGGGGAATAACGCCTTTCTCTCTTCAGATAAATGCTTCCATCTGAGCTATAGCAGCTTACTGATCCATGAAGGTAGTGAAGCAGGGCGCATAATTCATGTTTCAGGCCATTAGAATGAATTGAGCCTCCACAACTTTATAGAAACATCATCTCTTTAGCTCCATTTAAGCAATGTGCTCAGCCTGAGCGAACGCAAACAAGATCTCCTGCAAACAGCTTTTTGTTTTTGAAAGCAATAAATACTCTCATGGTCTTAATTTCAGTGATTGTTTCTTAAATGATGTTTGGAGGTCTCAGAAGGATGTAAATACCATGAGATGCAGTGAGGACAACTGCAAAAAGTACATGCAACAAGCGTTGAGAAACAATGGCTGCTTCTCCTGGGGAGTGGACCAAATCATCAGACCTACAGAAAAAGAGGACCGTGTACTCCCACCAATTGAGGTAATTTCCTCCTCTGATTTTTCTCCAGGATCAGAAGGACAGATGTATCACAAGTAGCCTAACAGGATCCCAGTTGCTGAGACTCTGATCTGGCCACCTCAATAGATGCATAAGCACCTCCTGCCACCATCATCAGTTTGGTGGATCAGAGGTCACTCCCATGGGTGGGCTAATTTAGGTGCCGTGCTTCTTTTCTTCACCCTGACATCAATATTATTCCTTACTTAGACTACAGTGTTGGTCCTCATTGTATATTTACAGACCATAACCCCAGTCCTTCCTGACTGCTGCACTATAAGCAACAATTATTCGTTTTGCCGCATTTTCACAGAGGCTGCTGACTCTTGTGAAATGATTTTCCTTGAAGCTATCCTAGGTGAGACTTTTGGTGGAAAAATAATGAGATATTGACACTTTTTTTCCACATTAGAGAAATTAAAATTATTAAAATTATGTGGAGTGTCCAGGTGGCACTTGTGTGCAAAGCCCTCCTGGTGTTTGTGGGCTTGTACTAGAGGGGGTGGCCAACACTGGTGCAGTGTGGGCCAGTGGTGAGAGCAGCAGAATAGGACTTTTTCTTTTTAAGGGGTTCATTCTGTTTTCTCAAGGATTCGCCCATATAGGCGAAGACGCTTATCCCCTGAGTCTCAGTTTGCAAGTGTGCAAAATGTTTGTCTCGTGGGGTGTTCTGAACATTAAACCTATTTCCACGCACTGTGAGATCTTGGGAAGGAAGATGCTGGAGAAACGCAAGGTATGAATTACATCTAAGAGCAGATCATCCAAAGTTACCTTGGAATTACCGAGCAGTGGGGGATATTAGCCACACAATTTCATTAAGAACCATGGGTGTGACTCTGGCGTGTGAAATGATGTAGTGAACGCTTGCACAGTCCTGCTTGGCATGAGAAATAAATGCCTTAGCCTAAAATTGTGACTTCAGATTAAAGTGCTACATGCAGTTATTTGGTTTCAAAAGTTACTCAGAATGAAAACACATTTATTAGAGTAAGTGCAATCTATATCTGATAAATGAGAACACATCTGGTCCATATCCCTGATACAAACCCCTTAGTATTAATTATATTGATGGTTAAAGCTGAGGAGTGAGTTGAACATTATTTATAGTGATCTTTGCTAAGTAAATCATTTTTAAAATGGCTTTCTAAATGTAACGTTTCCTTTTTAAGAAGCCCTACAGAATTAAAGAGGCTTTACAATGCAACATGAAACATATTGCAGAGGGAGAGACAGAAGCTTGCTTGATTAATGCACACGATTATCAGCGATGCAAATCACTTTCACTTATTAAGTCTTGTTTAATATCCTAATGAAGGCTTCCTGAGCAGATTTGATAATTCCAGAGAAAGTGACTGTGAACTAATGCCCTTTCAACATGTTGAGAATGAGCAGTGCTATAAAGAAAACCTCATTTACTATAATTCCCACCAAATGTGGTATCCTTTTCTAGACTCCTACCTCACAGCAGGAGATAATTAACCTTTTCGGTGCCAGGAGTGATTCCCAACATGCTCCAGCTGTGAAGGCCGTCGGGTCAAGCTTTTATGAAGTTTACCTTCCGCTTTTGGTCTGAAAAACCACAATTATGCAAACACGTCAAGAAAGCCCTGAGCAACTCTAGGCTTTGCCGTGGTTCTGTCAGTGCGTGCGGATGCGCTCCTTACCTTACAGAGAGAAGGGGCCTGCCTCGGCTCCACAAAGCAGCCTGCCTCTTGCTGGGAGCGCTGTGGTACCTTACAGGAATTTAAAGTAGGTCTTTCTAGATGCTCCACAGCAGCCCAGAAGGTTCCCCCTGCTGAATTTCTGGGCGATTCAGCTCTGTCTCTTCTAAGCCTGTACCAGTCATGTTATTGTAGCTGTGGCATCCTGATGGCAGGAGAGAACACAGGTGTGCTGTGCTAGGTAATGCCTTTTTTCCATAGACCTTGCCTCACTTCTAAATTAGGGAGTGGTGGTAGGTGATGGAAAATGGCACATTTTCCCCTTTCCTCCCTTGACCCTGTCCACACAACGTATGACTTACCATTACCAGACTGTTCCAGAGCATTAGCGTGGCCACACCTATGCAGGGAGAAACGAGCCATTAAGGCACTGGCTTGGAAAGCCCATTACATCCTGCGTGAGCTGGGAGCCCCCGTGTTTGTCTCCAGAGCTATAAGCTTTGCTGTAAACCATGGCCTTTCCCAGGCGGAGCTGCAATTCGGTTCTTTGCAGTTTCAGAGATTTACAGATTCCCTCTTTAATTTAAAAGAATAAAAGCAATGTCAAAGATATAAAGAAATAGCTCTGATGAGGGGGAAAAAAAAAATGATTTCACCTTGTGCTTATCTGGAGATTTTCCAGGAAAAACAAGACTCATAGTTAGATTTGTTTTTAAAACAACCAGTCCCCTGGGAGGGAAGCACCTGAGGGGGAGAAATTGAAAGGCAGCAAACCCTTAAGAATTTCGTGAACATTTTTATTAGATCTGTATTATGGCAAGGAACATGGATTGGACTGTGCTTTTGTAGACACATTCACGAAAATTGTTTTCTAATCCAAGTACTCATATAGAACAGGTTTTTAATATACGTTTATAGTAAATACAGGTTGGTGGTACATATCTCCCATGCGATTGAGAACTGTCACATAAAATGAGACTGTCAGACTGGATTTGTATATTTATTTCTGTGTACAATGAATTAAGAGCAGCATTTCAGATAACTATAGGTGACATGATGGATCTCAAAGGATATTCACATTTCAGCTGGTAATACAGTCAAAACAGTAAAAATAAGGATACTTCAAGAGCTTGCTTTGTTAAAAATAAAAACACCCAAGCTGTGTCTGTGTCAAACTGAGAGGCTTTTACATACCTTCTGAAACTATGTAAAAGCAAATAATTATTGCAGTCTATCAGGGAACCTTTCACAAGGAAAGCATTTCAGTTTATAGCTATATCATATGTTTAATTTAAACACAGAAAGTACTTGTGGCTGAAAAGCCCATGTGTGTTACAAGAGTAAAAAAAAATGGGCATATGTTGTTGACTTTGGGATATCAGCTGAGGTAGACTGAACCGTTGTTGTCAAAAAACTGTTATAAATATGCTGGTTGCTGTATGTGTTGGTGACATCGAAGTCCTGTGCTCACATGAGGGGATTTTGTGGTTTGGAATTCCTCAAGGCATCAGTCAGAACAGATGTCACCCCCCAAAAAATCTAATGCCAGGTCAAAGGAGAGGACTTGCTTCCAGTCATCTTGTCATATAAAGGAAAATGGAACATTTAAGTAGAACAAAAAAACTTGAGATATTTTAGTCAGCTTTGCTTCAAAGAGTTTGAAACAGCTGCTTTTTTTTCTTTTTTCTTTGATAAGACTGTTTCAAAATAAGAGCTGTCAACATTTTTTTTCATGAAAAAAAAATATGAAAAGATGATATCCAAGCCAATTCTTAACACTTGAAAAATGCTGCTGTAGGGAAAAAATAAATAAATAAAACCATAACACTTTATTTCCAGGTAGCCTACCTCTTGAAAACTTCCCAACAGTGCTGTTGCACATGCACTGGCAGAATCAGAATGAGCATGGCCGTAGAGATTTCACAACACAGAGATCAAAAAAGTTTTAACTGAAATAACAGAGGGGAAACTAGGAGGAAAATGACCACGAGGAATGGGAAGAGTAAATACATTTGGGGTCATATCGTGCATACTGGTGTTATTCAGTTCCCATACAGTAGGCATAAGGACACGCATTGCTAATTCTCATTAGCGGCTGGCCCTGAGGCAGTGACTGTCCCTCTCTGGTATCGATATTTTCTTGTCTTTGTAACCTCTATGTTACTGTAGCATAATTGGCTTGAGTAAACCCTTAAAGATCCCTGAGTTAGTAGTAACAGTGCCTATTCATCTGCCTCCAGTTGGGGCTACAAGATGGGGCACAGGCTTTTTGATAGGTACAGGTGTATACAGCATCTCGTCTCCATCCCTTTGCCTGAGGGCAGCCTCTCTGCTGGATCTGGCCTCTTTGTGGCATCTCAGAGCTGAACTCCGTAAAGGTAGAAGCTTGTTATTTTTAGTTGAAGTTCTCCATAATGCTTGTTCTCACAACCACATCTGAGCGGGCTGCAGTGTGCTCTGACAACTCCACCATTTTGGTCAATCTATTGATCAACTGCAGCAGCTTCTGGTGGATTTGGTCAGGTCTACTTTTGCACTGTGGCTGGTGTGCTTCAGCTAACTCAGTGTTCAACACACTTTTGTGCTGAGTGTGGACAGTCACATATGAACTGTACTAACTTTTAGTGGTTGTTTTATAAATTAACCATACATTTTGAACACAACAGAAGCATGAGGCAACTCTTCCTACTTCCTGCAGTTTCTCTAATATAAAAATTTATTAACATTCACACACCATCATCTCATTTTTTTGGAGGCAGTCCTCTCTAAAAATGCCTTGTCACTCTTTTTCTTGTTCTTTACCTTCTTACTAGAGGCACAAAAGTGTGTTTCCCCTCTAAGCTGAGCTCATTCATATGGCCTGCATAGTAAAAAGTTGTGCGTAGAAGAGTGCTCCTAAAAGACAAGTATCTGTTTCCTAGTCCCAGGAATTTAGCGTGTGTAAGCATCACAGAAAACTACACCTTTACCATGTAAAAGGATTTAGTACCCACTGCCAGCAGTCATAAGTAACTGAAACACAGCCCTGAAAAATATCCTAATTTTATGTTACACAAAGCTGTGAAATAACGAACTCCCCTTCCTCTGATTCCAATGAAGCACTTAATCCTTAAAGAATAATGTCCTTTGTAGATAGTAAATTGCTTGCAAGGAGTAGCAATAAATATGAACCTCCTGCAGATTGCTGTTTCTAGGTTGCTGAGTGACTTAAAAGTATTGACGGCCACCAGTCTACTTCTAAAGTAGGCAAGTGGCCCTGCTGCAGACGTTATTATCATAACTGACATACATCCCAATTATACAAGAGAGGCCTTGAGCTGAGGGACATGGAGTCCAAACTACCCTTTTAGCTACAAAGGTGTTTGCTGTCTGTCCAAATTAAGGCAGTGTTGGGATGTTGTACAGAAATCACCAATCGTCCGGTAGATGTTGGGTGAATAAAGAAAAGAAAGGAGTCTCCATGGATACTAATCCACCATCTTTTATAATACTAACCACACTGTTTCTTTCTTTCTTTTTTCACCTTTCTGAATATACTGTATTTCTGTGTATTTTCGGTTCAGCAGCACATTGTGTTTTAAAGCTCACTGTGCCCAAACAGATGAACGCATTGTTTTGTCCAGCAGAGACTGGCTCTTCTTGTTGATCTTTTAGCATGAAATAATACAAGCATCTCCCTCCTAGACATCACCAGCTTTTAGTAACTATGAATATTTAGGAAGACTTTACACCAGTCATTACTGATTGCAAATTAAAATCTCATCTAATTCACTGAACAACAGGCTGAAATATTGGTTGCCTCAAAGTAAATGTACCCTTGACCCTTGTGTGCCCAAGAGTGTACATAGGCTGTTTATAAATACATGTGTTTGTTATTAATAATCCCAGCCTATTTGCTACAGGGGCTGAAACAAATCAGTGGTGAGGCACTAGATAATAATGATAAGTATACATAGAGATAAACTAATTTCCAGAGATTAAAGAAGAGTAAATTTCCTAGATGAACTGTAAATTTCACCACCCACCTGTGGAGTGTGTAAATATAGATACTGGGTGGGAAGCAGGTTTTATTTTACTACTGACGTGGTGCAGTGATGAACTCTGACATGTTGCTGACTGTGGTTACTTGATAAGTGTAAGATGTGAAAAGCCAGCAATAACACTAGATGGTATCAGATCTCTAAAATAATATGTGTTTGAAGGTGTTAGGTATAAATATGGCAGTACAAAAATAAAAACAGACAAAAGTATAGTTCATTCATGGGGGGAAAGAAACATCAGAGGAAACATCTTTCTTTTTCTGTAGAGTTTTAATGAGGAAATTAAGCACTAAAAACAACAACTTTAAAATGGTGCTAATGTTGTGGCAAAGCCAAGTGATATGCTGCCAGAATTGTACCAAGAAAAGCTTCTGAGAAGTGCTCGTCCTTAGCCACTGACCCTTCTGATACCACCTGAGTAAGACCATTCTCCCCCCGTCTTTGCCTCAAAGACCACCAGTTACTTATCCTCCTTCCTTACCTCCCAGTGCCTTTGTTGCTACTGCCTGTGCTACAGCTGTCCCCTACAACCAGACTCAGACTCTACCTAAACACTGAGTGGTATTGGCCAAGGCTCACTGGCTTCTATTGGTGCTGAAAGCAAGTGAGAAAAAATGTAAAAAAAAATAAAAAAAAATAACAACAACAACAACAAAGTAAAATAAAATCCTTGTGTTTCACCATCAGACTCATGTGCTTCACATTCAGACTCATCAGACGTGCAGCCATCTTTTACTGGTCCAAATCATTAATCCTTGCTCATGCCAGATCACTCTAGATTATTTGTGTAACCAGTTGTATATAGGGCATGTTTGATGGCCTCATGCCATTCAGGCCAAGATTCCTCCAAGTGCTAACATGTTCACCTGTCTCCCCCTGTCATTTAGATGTCTAATGACAGGATTTTCTGGTCCTTTCTGGCTTTGAGTTATCGCTACTTTTCTGCATTATGTTTTGGAGCTTGAAATTTCTTTCACTGCTGTAAGTCGTCATGTTCAGGATGTATTTGTTCCAAAGAATCCACGGTTTTTTAGATTCTCAGAAATGTGTGAAATGACTTAAAGCTTCAGACCCAGAGCATAGGGAATGCATCTGTTCCTCCACCAAGAGACCACGTAATGCAGAGAAGTGAAACTGGGTCAAATTTCTGGGCACTGTAAGGTAGAGTAGTTTCTTTGAAGTAAACGGACTTAGAACAATTAACACCAGCTAAAGATCTGCTTTGCTGAATTCCTGGAGAGTGCTGGGCTGCCTAATGGGGCTCAGCGGAGAAGCAACTGTAAAAGGAAGGATCTAAATAAGCAACTGTCAAGCCATGCTTGAGATTGTTCTAGCTGATAATTAAGTCTTTAGGATCAGAGACAGGACAAGCAGGATAGATCTCAAATGCTCCTGGCCCAGGGAATACTAGGGAAGAACTGCTGGCTTCCCATCCTCACTGTCCCTGCTGCTAGCTGCCCTTGCCTTGGTTATAGTGCCACAAGTCCCTGTTATTTCTTGAAAGCATTGATTTTGCTCCACTGATTTTGCCCTCCTTAAAGGCAACAGTATTAGGGAGCGTGGATTCTGTCCGGATTTTGGAGGGGCCAAGCCAAGATGTTTGGTGGTAAATATGGATTACAGGAATCAGATTACTGTGTGGGACGTTTTTTAAATATCCTTGTTATCAGAAAGTAAGTGCTTTGCATTTTCTGGGAAACAAGCTCCTTTAAAATGCTTCTAGTTGAGCATCCAAGAGCAGAAGTCACCGTTTAAAGGCTGGCCTCCTTGTCTTGCACCGGTGTGAACAACGGCTCCTGGAGCTCAGCTGGGGCACGCAGCACTGGGAGGCTGTGTTGGGAAGCCCTCAGCACAGGAAGCTCGACATAAAAGCAAAGGCTGAACAGGTGAGTAATAAAAAACAAAGCAAGCACATGTGCCTTACAAATAACAGTACCAAAAGGTTACTGCCGTTACCAGAGCTTTCATGTTAAAGTTACTCTCCCTGAATCACAGACCTGGTTCAGGATGTCTCTGAACCATTACCTGGAGTATGGACACCAAAGGTAATAGAAGAGGGAAAGTTTCCATATCAAATGCCATCTTGTTGCTTTGACCAGTCACCTTTTAAATATTTATGTTTTATTTTTATCTGCGTATTAGTGAGACATTATTTGTGCACAGGCTGTTAAAAACAGTTCTAAGGGAAACACACTTCCAGCTGGTTTCCTCCTGTTTTCCATCTGCTGTGTGTATGTGTCTTTGGAGGCATTTAACTGTTTCTTGTCATGGTAATTGGTATTTTTTCAGTAGTGAAGGTGGGAGGGGTGGAGGAGAGAAACCCTAAGGCATCTGTGTTTGCGCTCGGTTGATCTAAAAGAGATTATCCTGGCTATTTCCTAATAAACATTATGTGCTTTAAAAAAAGGTGGGGTGGGACAGGAGAAGGGTATCAAACATCAAGTAACATTAAGTTTTTAAGAGTTAACTTCCCGAAATTGTATCTTTGTATTCTTCTATTTATGCATTGCTACTCTTTCCCCATTTAATCTTAAATATGTAAATCCTCAATTTATCTGGAATTACTTAGTGAAAGGCTGATGTGTGAGTGTGGCAGATTATAATATTCCATCGCCACCCCTGATCCTCTTTACCTCTTATTCTTTTCATAGCAGATCAAAAAAAGCTGTATGCGTGCCACAAGAATATATTATTTTAAGAGACTTGGACTTAGAAATTGATTTCCTTGATGAGAAAAGGAAAAGTCTCCTTCTGACCTGAAGGGTCACTTCATAATCCTGTCACTCTACATCAAAAAAGCTTTTTTTTTTTTTTTTTTTCTTTTACTAGAAGATGAGAATATTTCTGAAAAGGAATTAATTTTTCAGATACAGTGAAAACGATGACTTAAAGAGACTTAGCAGATGATAGAGGGCTGTCCTATTCAGAATACATCTCCTGTGATTAGAACAAGCTCTGAATATATTTTAGGGTCAGGCAGTTTTAGATGAAGATTGGGATTTGTACTTTGGGATGAAACCGATCTTATATTTTTATCGAAGTACTTAAGGTTTAAGCTGTACTCTTCCCTTTTTCTGCAAAGGGATTTCACCGGTTCTTATAATGGGGATTGGTGCAAGCAGCCAATATTTTCTATGTATGGATTTTAGTTAATAGGATGTTTGAAATGAAATGACTTTCATCACCAATAATTAGGTTCAGCTACTAATACTTTTTTCATAGTACTTTCCTTAATAAAGCACCTGATACCAATGTAGACTTTCATAATCTATTTTGTTTATGTAATTACTGCATCTGTAAAGAAATTCCTCTAAACCATATGCTTAAAACCCAGCAGTTCCCAATATTGTTATGCATTGATAGCACTCTGCTGATGTATGTATGCACAACACACAGACACATGTACGTGCAAAACATGTCTGCTCATGTGTGGAGATGAGTGAATACTGCCTTTATATAATAAATATTTACATATAAACATTATATAATACACAATATATGATATATAAATATAATATATAGGTTACAATGTACAAAGCATAATACATAATAATATATAATACAATAGTACATATTTCACTATTAATCTTAGTATATATATTAGTATATACATTATAAAATAATTACACATTATATAGTAATAATTTGATACTGTTATCATAAGAACGGTCAAAAGCTATGAACAGGAGGCTCAAAACCTTTACAAACCTTAAAAGCATTTGTACAGGTACAATATAAAAAATGGAAGGTCGCTGCTCTAAAGACCTTAAAATTATAACTTGCTTATATAGTGTTGATTATTGTATGACACTGAATCTTTTTAATTTAAGGCATTCTGCTGATAAGTTGGCTGTTGTCTGGACTATATCTGTTAGTTGTTCTAATTGCTGGTCCAAAGGCAGCAGCAAAATATTGCCCGCTGGTAAAAACTGTTCTTGTGCTGACAGCATGGGGTCCTAAAGCAAAAGCCATTACTGAATAAGTAAAGAGATTTTGTAATTCGAGGAATATCCTACCAAGAGAATTTTTACTGTTTTGCTAGGCTTTTAAAAAAATATGATTTATGAATATTTAGTGCAGGTTGCTAGCTAATATTACTGTCTGCATTTGGAGATCGGCAGAGAGCTGTATCGAGTTTAGTAGCTGGAAAGCCAAAGTAAATCTGTGGCATGAGCCCTTGCCGGTGATTCCTGTGTGAATCTGACCCCTAAAGGCTGATGATTGCTTCCAATCACGACCAGAAGATCCCGGCTGCTAACTTGGGTTGAATTGAAAAGCAGGGTTTCAGTTTAATAATCTACTTTAGATCTGATATTCCCAGAGGAATCTAGTGAGAGGAGCTGATACTTTTAATCGTGTTTACTGTGTTCAAGGTAGTGGAGGTCTGTGAGAATTTTGGAAATGTGCTAAAAAGCCTAGTTTGAATCCCCGGGCTACATCTGTATCTAAACCAGACAATGCAGCCTTTACTAACAGGAATATTTGCACGAGTTGAATTATCTGAACCTTAGAAATATAACTGTAAATCTTCGAGTAATAAGTAGAGCTAAAATGTAGGGAAGTTGTGAACTTATCCAGAGCAAACCAGGAAATAGGAAAAATGACACTTTTATACCCGATGAAACACAAAAGCTGGACGTGCTCAGGCACCTGCTTAGGAAAAGAAGTGTTTAAAACAGGGAGCCCAGGGACAGGCTCTCCCCCATCCTATGGAGTTGTTCAAAACCCAGAGCTGTGTCTGCGCAATGGCTCAGAGGAAAGAAATCTCCCAGGGTGAAAGCTCTACGCTCTGGGGTAAATCCACGGAGTTCTGGGTTACTTTTTTGTGATACCACCAGCAGTTATTTTTAATTTCACAAGCTCTAGGCGCAGCCTGATTTGAAGCGTTTGCCTGGGCTGGGATCCGGCCGCCTTCCCCCTCGCCGGAGCCCCCCATCTCGGGGCTCCTTTATTCGGGATGTGGGAGCGCACCCATCACCATGGCGCTCACGTGCCCCCCGACAGCGCGCCGAACAACGCGGCCAGCATCTGTTGGGGCCGCGCGTCCTTTCTTTGACTGCCGCCCCTGAACTCAATCCACCCTGCCCTCCGCCTGACCTCTTCCCAAAGCCTCTCGCTCCCCACCGCCCGGGTGCCCTGGCTCGCCTCCGCTTTTCAAGCCATCGCCCTTGGAAGTGCCTCCCCAGCCTCCGCATCGGCTGCTAGACGGAGCCAGCAAGGAGCGATCTTGCCACGTGAACTTCCCTTTGTTTTTCTTCGCGCTTAAGACGAACCGTCTCCCTAGTAACTTTTGTGGCACGATATATGAAGCAGCTCATTATGTAAAACATACATTTCTCTGCCTGCGAAGAAAACTCCGCAGAGCGCTGCTCAGAGCGTTTTGGCAGCCGCACACTACACCGGGATATTAACTCCGCCACAGCCCGCTATTTATCAGCTCGTACATCACTGCGCCGCAGAGCAGCTCCAAAGATTGCCGAAATACAAACTTACTGCATTTGATCCCAGCGGAAGCTGGATGCGGCTGCTCTCTGAGCCTGCTCTCGGAGCCCAGCTTGTACCTATATTTGATCAAAGACGCTAAACCTCCAAGTATAATATATAAATATTGAAACAAATTATGAAAAAATAAAATAAAAATCCCCACCTCTCAGGACTGAGAAGCCGAATGGCTGGAACCGGTACGGTGGTGCAGGATTTTCCTATTGTCTCAGCAGAGGGGAAAAAGTTGCCTTAGAGAATGATTTGCACGTACCAGTTCCCTGAAAAGAAAAATGTGGGGCCAGTTCCATAGTTTCCGAATGAAATCTAACCTTCAGCCAAAAATTGAGCTGTCCAGGTTGACAACATTCAGGAAACTGTGCTTTTCTGGAGAGATGACTGCAGTGGCAAAGATAAACCGGCAGGAAGGTTTCTTTGGAATGATATGAATTTAATGAATCATATCCACATAAAAAAATTCCCAGCTGGTCTTAAATTTCAGGGAGATTTAAGTGATAAAAGATATTTTCCCTGTCCCCTTAGATGTGTATTGGAGATGAGAGGCCTTAGATAAGCCCTCCTGGGAATCAAGCTTTCCTTTTTCTTTAATTTGTTTTAAAGAAAGAGAAGAGCCAGGCACGCTCCAGAGTCTCAGATGGGTATAATTAGTTATTTGCTATTACTGGACTTTTAAAGTTGTCTACTCCCACTCTTTTTATATTAAATATATTTTCTTTCTTTCCTTTTTATTTTTTTAACCCAGGCTAATGACAAACTACGTGGCACCACCCCCTCACCCTCCCGTCCCCCAAAAAAAGAGCTGTACTCATTTGCCTTCCTCCTCCCACCATCCCTGTGTGGGGTGCATCCTTTTCCCTATTAACATATTGATTTATTTAAATTAAAAATAATGATCTCCTCTCCCCTCTCCTCCTCCTCCCAGCAGCGGAGTCTGTCTCTGATCCTTATTAACAAATTGATTGCGGTATTGGTGTCGGTATGGCTCATTTAGTAGCTCTTTTGCCTAAGGTCCAGAAGGTTGGAGGAGGGAACAGCTTCCACACGTAGATGTTGGCCCAGCTCCAAGGCTGACACTGCTCGGGTGGAGGGGACAGCTGCTAGAGGTGGCACCGAGACACTTTAGTGGGCCCCCTTTTGGGCAGGGAAGATCCGGCTGGAAGCTGGAAACCCCACCGTAACTCTTTGAGGAGGGTGTGAGAAGAGCATTACCACCCCGGGCCACATGGCTCCTCACGGCCTCCTGCCTGCGTGAGGAGCCTCACTAGCAAGGCCTGAGGCACAGAAACCCTCAAGGTCTCAGGGGAACTGCAGGCTGGTGGTCCTGGTCCCCCCAGCTCCCTGGCCCTTGCTGAGTACAAGATGGCAGCTGTGTGACGCTTGCCTTGCCAGCATCGGGCGCAAACAGCTCGAGGATGTCGCGAGCCCTAAAAATACCACATAAACCTCTTCTGCCTTATGTCTCTTGAAAAAAAAAAAAAAAAGCATCCTGGTTTTAGGGACGGCTCCACTCCCAAGGTCATGGAAATGAGTGACGGGGCCCCAGTCAGCTCCTCCTCGCTGGCAGGGTGCGGGCGTTTCCCTTAGCGAGCAAAAGTTAGGGGCCAGAAAGGTCAGCAGCCGTGGATGACAGGCTACAGGTCGCCAACCAGCCTCTTTGTCCCTGGCCTTTAGCTGTTCGCAACATTCAGGAGGACGGAGGGACTTGCTCAGGGTGACAAAGCAAGAAACAGGTTTCTCCTGCGAAGTGGCCCTGCTCTGGAGCAGGAGGCCCCACTTCCAGCCCTGACACCAGCCTGTGAGCCAGTGCCTGACTCTGCTTGGCTCTTAGTTAAGTCCTCAGGCTCCTGAAGTGGCAGTGAAAACTGTGTTGCGGCCAGAGCTTTTTTTGTGGTTTCCCCTTTCTCTGCACCTCAGAAGGGGGGCTCCTCTCCAGGAAAAGCCCAAGGAAACATGGATGTTTTAGCCCAGAAGAGGAGGGAGGTGTCTATTCTTCAAGTGTGCTTAGTCACCTAAAGCAGATGGTGCTGTTTCTGGTTCCTGACGGGATGACTTTCAGCTCCCAAAAACCTTTCAAGTTTGACCACGCAGACATGCTTGGAAGAACGTCAGATGAACACACATCTGTCCAAGACCTTTTACCAACCAGCAACATGAGTACAATTAAATTAACAAAGGGAGAGCTCAAAATTACAGCTGGAGCAAGTGCATGGCTTGCTTTCAAAGATCTGCTCGAAAAATGTTCTTGTAGGAAGCACCCAGGTCAGTGCAGTTTGCTCCTATTTCATTCTGTGAAATTTTATATTCTTCTCATTGCATTTTGAAATACACTGAAAAAAAAAAAAGAAAAGAAAAAAAAAGCAGAACTGTAAACTTTACAAAAACTGGAGTTATTGATCTTCTACATCCTTCGCCATCTGCTTAGTTCTAGTGTCTAAAAATATTCAGTCCTTGCTCTTGCTCACATGATTGTTGAGAAAATGCTAGAGCTGGTAAATCAGAAAAGCACATTGTGTATTGGGGGGAGGGGAGTTCCATCAGGAAAATATGCTGTCTGAAGGGAAAAATACAGAAAAAAAAAACAACACCAGTTCTGTACTTAAACAAGAAAAAAAAAAAGAGAGAGAAGAATCAATCCATTTTCAAAGTGTAAGGAGAAAAACTAGAGTGAATCAGTATTATTTGCTTTTGAAGACAAGCCATACAAACTTCACACCTACACCATACTGTAAAATATATATATTTGTTACATGCTTCAAAGGGTTGGGGAATATGAATTCTCTATTGTACTTTTTTGAAAATGAAATCCAACAAAACATTTTAAAGGTTAAAAATACTATGACTGGAGAAGACATGTTTACCTCCAGGGTATAAGAGCAAAACTACTGTCTAAAAAAAATATGCCTTGGGAAATTGTTGTAGTGAACTGGTGACTCAAAAGGCTGAAAGAGATTATTCTTAATTTGTCTGAATAACAAATGTGCAGGATACAGGACTTTATCCAACTTCTAGTATGACGGAGATCTAAGGGCAAACCACATCCACTTATTTCAGTAGGAGTTGTATTTCCAAACTCCCAGCTTGGCTTTAAAAACCTCAGTTCCTCTCAGGGTTTGTGTATAGTGCCCACAAGTACAAAACCTAAACATGGCTCAGAATAAATTTCATCACCATATGGAGGTCCCTAGTGAAATCAGCTAGATCATTCTCTGTTAGCTTGTGAATTGCTGATTGGAGTTTGAATGTGAACCCTCTGTTGTGGGCTTTATTTGAGTCTCAGGGAGGAGGAATTTCAGTATTGTTAGAACTGATAAAAAGAGAAGCAGGATATGCTAGCACATACTATTTCATGAATATTAGTTACTGATTTATCCAAGGGACTCTTTTGAGGCCCAGTGACATCTGTCACCCAAGATGACTTTAAGAGGAGAAAAAAAGAAAAGGAAAAAAAAAAGGAGTGGGACTACACAGCAAAGATTTGAAACAAAACTTTCTGAAGATGAGCTGTGTGGAAGCAGAAATGTGGCTGTGTCCTTCCTTTGTTTCTGAAGTACAGAGATGCCTGACAAATTCTGTATCATTCCAGGATGCTCAATTTCTTTTTTGACCCTATCAAGTATCAAATGGGAATTGCCAATACCAAAATAGACAATGGTTGGTTTATTTAATCCCATGTTCTGCTTTTGACACTGATGGGTGTCAGAGGGGAGGTTACACAGCCTGCATAACTGCCCTGCGAGGAACTTCCTCTCCCCTTCCACAGCCCTGGCTGTCCCGTGTTCTGCAGCAAAGGAGCAGGTTGTACATCCATAAGCCCAAATCTCCCTTCATTTTATCAGAGGTCAGCCCTGAAGCTTTGAGGGTGCCCCAGAGCTGGGTAGGAACTCTCCCTTGCAAGAGATTTTTGTTGAAAAACACCAAGTTGTTGCAACCAGAATGTTTCTTGGAACTACGCAGGTTTGGGGACCCACCAGTGATGGGTCCCCACCACCATGCAGGGGTTTCAGGGTCTGTGGATCCAGGGCTCCTCCATCGCTTGGGCTGCTTTGGAGTTGAAGCCCTTGAGCCCTCAGCTCTGAGGCACCCTGTTCCAGATCGACATCTGTAGGGCTTACAGGCTCCTTGTCATGGGGCAGGGAGCTGGGAAAGCCCAGTGCTCATGAAAGCGCAGCTGTGGGTTGTGTGGCAGCGAGCCCCATGTGTGGTTCTCAGGGCTTTGACATGGAGCAAAGAGGAGCTAAGCGCCCTGGGAAAGGGAAAAGATGGAAGCTCTCCTGTGAGGTTGATTAAGCCAAATGCCATGATTCCCCTCTCCAAACTTCCCTTCCAGTGGAAATTTTGAAACTTTTGTAGTGAAAAAGACAACGGGCATCCCCCAAGTTCCCCGAAGAAGTGCCATTCCTCTTTTCTGAACCAATTTGTGAGCTCAGGTGTGATTGTGCACAGAAGCTTACAACAAATCATGAATTTTGGGATGTGATGTTTGGCACAAATAGGGAATTCCTTAAAATGTAAATAAAATGCTAAATACAGGCCAAAGTTAGGCTTAATTAGAGATTGCATAACATATCGAGGACCTGAAGTACATGTACTGCTGAGTGCCCCTGTCCCAAAGACCACTCAGCAGTAATGGGGTAACTAACTACCCAAGTTTTCTGGCTGGGCAGGTGAAAAAATGACTCTCAGAAGTTCAGTAGCTGAACTAATTACCTGAAAATGATTGCCTGGGGTTGGACCATTTATTATCTCATCAGCATTCAGTATCACTTGTATAGGATGAAGGAGAAGGAAGAAGAAAAAAAAGCCCAGAAACATGAGAAGGAGAGCAGATAAAAGGAGAGCAGTTAGAAGGAGAAAAAAAAATGCTTCTTAACTCTACTCTGTACTTTTTCTCTCTAATAGATCCCCCTCCCAAACCACCCTAAGTACATCAACTGGCTTGCGATGAGTTCTGCACAGATGGAGCATCGGCAGCATGCACTGAGATTTCCCACTTTGTGTTTGAGTAGCTCCCCAGATTCCGCAAAATTTTGGGAGCGGGGGAGGGAGAAGTGGAGGCAATAAATTTTTACGTGTATGTTCTGAGAAGTACCGATGAACTCTGTGTGTATATATACATATACACACACGCATACGTGCAATGACAAAATTCAGCCCATCAGTAATTCAGTATCCATAGGCTGGAAGAATGGTTTGGGTTGACTTGGGAGTTTCCATCTCTACTCGAAGGAAGAAGTGCTTTGAACACTGGTTGTGCTACCAGAGAGTTCTCCTTTCTAGAGCTGAAGATGCCTCCTGGAACCACACCTGGAACATTTGGAAACTTGGACTTGCCTGGGGTTAGTTGCAGCTGAAATCTAAGCTCCACTCACATCGGAGCTATTAAATATCTTCCCTTCTTGCACTGGATCTTTTATCTTGGAGGTGGTCTCCCAGTGATGCAGGTGAGGCAGAACTGAGCTGACCACCTGCAGCCTGGTGGATGGAGAAGGACCTCCAGCCACCAGCGTGCTGGATTTCACTGCAAGACATCCTTGCAGCTGCTGTGGGTGTGCTTGCCTGCCTGGTAGCACTTTCTTCAGCTCACTGCAAGCTGTGGCGTTCCAGGAACTTCTGCACTTTCCTGTTGGTGTGGTTTTCTTTCTCTGCATGCATCAAGCCAAGGAAGCAATGGCTTGCTGAGAAGGTGCTAGCAAACCTGGCTCTTGCTCCCAGTGCATTTTTAAAAAATGAGAACATCCTTCCAGTAATCCATGTTTGCATTAGATGGAAATGCTTTGGCTTCACTCCTGTCCTTGAAAGCCCAGTGGTGTAATTGGAATTTGGGAAATGCAGACTCTCAAAAGTAATGTAAAGAACAGATCCACCTATTCAGATGCAAATGGCTGAAGAAGAGAACAAGAGAATTATTTTACCCACCAAAGAAGCGACAAAATAATTCATTCTTTTTAACTTAAGGCCACATCCCACATATTTTAGATGATTTGTCTGTCAAAAGTTCTGGGTTGCACTGTCTCCAGATTGTGTTGTGCTGCTGGGACACCCACTTAAAGAGACACTGAAGCAATTCTCTGTCAAAAGGTTAGTGTCACACATGGGGCTGTCACTCCAGATCTTGTGGGAGGAACAAACCTCCTGCCTTTACGACTGCAAAAGTTGACAGTAACATCTGAAGATAAGCCAAAAAACTGGGAAAGGAAATCAAACGCACACTGCGAGCAGTGCAAAATTTCTGCTATCTTTTGGGCTGCACTGGACCAGCCCAGCCCTGTGTCAGAGGCTTTGCACCCCTGGCTGCTGATGGGGAGCCTCCACTTACTGTAAGGAGGGCCCCAGCATGCTCTGTGAATGCCCAGCAACTGCAGCGTGTGGCATGTGGGCAACAGAAGAGAAATAAATGGCCATAGACCTGTTGCAAGCTGGGGTCATGTAACTTGTTTTTCAAACCAGCACCCCACACTGCCAGTCTTTGTCTTGTACATATAAACTGCAGGCAAAAGAAAAACTATGTCTTTTCTACCCAACACTGTCGCATCAAAAATGAGGTAGGAAATTCCTCCTTGTACTGCTCCAGTAAAAAAATACAGATTGCAACATTTGGAGGACAGAGCTAAGAAACTGAGAGGAGAGAAAGCCATTGTTCACTGTTCCTTAAGCGTCCATAAAGCATTCAGAAACTGTGGTGCTGAGCATGGCAGGCATGCTGGTAGCAAAAGAAGCAAAGCTCTCACTCAGCACCGCTGTGAGCTGCAAGAACTGTGCCAAGACGGGCCGCTAGCCTCAGACGCAAGCACAGTTACAGCCGTCTCTTTGGCGATGTTTTGTCTTTGCTGGAGCTGCACTGGTGTGCTTGGTCAGCCCTGCAGCCCGGCAGCTCCAGGAGTCTGACACTCTGAAGGAAAAAAAAAAAAAAAACTACCATTAGGACTGAAAAAAGTCCTTTAACTGGGACATCCTCAGAGGTTAAGGAAGTTCAGCACAGCAGCTGAGGTTTTTGACACTAAAGACCAGTTGATACTGACTTTTAAGGCTCAGCTTCTGTGGCTACTTGATTTGTCTCCTACATATAACTATTTTGCCTCCGATTCATAATGAGCAATGAAGTGGAAGTTGACTATTTGCTTTACTTTTAATTTGAAACCATTTTTTTCTTCCCTTGCCTCTGCCTCCTTTGCTTTTCTTACCCCTTCTTCCAAATTCTACTTTTTTGTCTTTTTTTTTTTTTTTTTTTTTCATCCTTACAATCCCAGCCGTGCACACCAGGTGATGAGAAGCCCGACGCCTACACAGCTACAGAGGATTTACCCCTGCTGTGCGGGTAACCGGTGCACGCGATTTGCGTGCATCAAAAAGGCAACTCCTCGCCGGGGCAGCAACCCCTTTGCAGATAGACTTTAGGCAGCAAGCTCTCGTTGCTTCTCAAGCACCCAGGACAGACTAACCAAAAGCAGAGGGCCCTGCCGAAGGCCAGCAGAAACTTTTGCCGTGCCCATCACCGAGGCGTCGGGGCGGGCGCTGCGCTCTCCGCGGCAGCCGCTGGGTGTCAGTGAGCCTCTGGTTTCGGCACCCGGCACCCGGCCGGCAAATGCAAAGCACGGCAGCAAAGCCTGCCTGCGGGATCGCTTTCAAAGCTTCCAGCATGATTTCGAAAGTTTTTTTCTTCTTCTTCTTCTTCTTCTTCTTTCCTCTGTTGGAAAATATTTAGATTAGATTTACACTTAAGACGGCACCTTTGAGGTGGCGGCGAGGTTTTGAGCTTAAAAGAAAACTAAACAAACCGAAATCCATGCGAACAGACTCAGAAATGGTGATTGTAGTATTTAAAATGTTGTTTTGAAATGTAATTTAACTCCAGTCTGGTCAGATCCACAGGCTGATACTCTAATCCCAAGTGAAGCTTCTCGTTGATTTAAGAAGCTTCTGTTGGACTATTTTCTGGACATAGAAATAAAAACAGAAAGTGGGTAGCTTTTTCTTTCAAGAGTTGAAAGCAGCACTCGTTTGAGGTTTTAAGAAGATTTGGAGAATGGGGATTGATCTGCTAACATCAGAGAAGAAATCTGGTGGCAAATATCAAAACCTCACAGAATATTTTTCCCACTCAGAGATGTTACAGAGTATCACCTTCCTGGGCTCACAAACCCACTCATTTTTATTCATGTAGGTTTTTTAAATTGCAAAAGAAATAACCCCTAAATTTGACCATGAGAAGCATAGGATTAGGATTAAAATTCCTCTTGCCCCTTTAAAAACATTATTGAGAAAAAGCTTAGACAAGTAAGAGAGCTGCTTCATCATAACCCCTTGAAATGCGCTGAGCCTCAGTTACCTGTAATACTACCTGATAATTACCTGCAAAGGCTGGGGTATCAAACACCTGACCCGACCTCGTTGTCACCTGGTAAATGTCAGCACATAACAGAATTTCCTTAGAGTGGTCGCAGTGAGTTTTCACCACGAGCCCAGGTAAGTGAGGAGAAGCAGGGGAAAGGATGTAATTACTGTCAATGAGGGGAAGGGTTTTAGTGTCACTTCTCCCACTGAAACCTCTTTGAGGGAACAGACCTCAAGCTCAAAAGCTTTTGAAGGAGCTGTTTGGAGGGAAAAACACTTCTAATTTTCAGTTTGAAGGTGAAGCTATACATCTAACTCTGCAGAGTTCAAGTTCTTGTTGTTCAAGTTCAGAGTTCTTCAGAGTTCTTTGTTCAAGTTGTGCTTTTGCTGTGAAAGGGTGAGGGAGATGGAGAACAGATGACAAAACCCCCAAAACAAACAGGAAAACAAAACAGAGATTTTCCTTTTTGAGAGCTTTGCTTCACATAATTATTATCTGAGCTGTGGTAGTGCATTAACAGCAGTATCTTATGCATATGTCATCTCCAAGGATCCTAAGCAATTTACCATAGACCTTACATCTCTAGGAAGTGATTCACCCGCTGCAGAAATGCAGTTACCTTTGGAGTGAAAACCAGCAGGTGTTTGAGATCATACAGCCACAGTACCCGATAATTTAGCATTGCAAGTTTCATTGTCATGTGGAAATCACGGAGAGGAATTCAGAGAAGCGGGAAGGCATTTTATAACTGAGGAAGAATGCGGCAGGTAACTCCCCTGCTCCAAGCCGTGAAAGAGCCTACAAAAGCCATCAGTTAAAACACCTTGAGACCACTAGAAAATCTTTACGTCTTTTTCTCCGACTGAATTGCAGAATTCTTTTCTGTAACACTTTTTTTTCCTTGGAGGCTTTTCGTCCAAGTTCTAGCTGGAGTTGAGTCTTCTGTAACTTGTGAGTGCTGTCAAGATCAGAGCCCCAGGTGGTACAGCTGCAGGCCATGTTTAATTGTTAATGCTGAACAATGGTATGATATTTGTATCCCATTATTCACATGCTGTGGGAAATTTGTGAGCATTTTAAAAATATCTTGTTAAAGATGGGATGAAGTCTCAAGAAAGAGCTTCTGATGCCTACCCTACACTCTGCAGCTTTGGAGAATATTCATATGAATTGAATGGTTATTGAATATCCCAAGCAAATGTTCTTCAGTTATTCAACTCAGCTTGATGGGATTATAATTTAAAAGTCGGCAGATCTGCTGTAACTTTTATCACTTTCAGAAATATATATTATGGATGCAAGACCGATTTTCATTTGGGTTTGCATGCATGATTCCTCTTGATTCAGCTGAAGCTGACTGTGCATCTGAGACTGCAGCAGCTGAGAACCTCAGCTGTGGTGCCACTGACCACAAGATGCTTCCTTCTCTTCAGTTCTGCCTTTCAGGGTATTAAAGAGATCATTTTAAATTTTTGCTTTTGGAGCAATTCATTCTTGCTGGGCTAATAATGCCATAGGTGTTTGAAAAAATTCCTTTTCTGTCCTTCTTACTGTGGTAATGAAGAAGGTTAGAAATATGTAGGCGATCAATGGGTAAGCCATATGAGCCTTTCTAGTTTAAGCAGAAGCACAAGAAATGGGCAATCCTATCACCAAAGCAAAGGACTGCTGAAAAAAACAAAACGGCTTTATTGCACTGCTAATGTCTTATGTCTGATGCCCATGCTGGTGAATCTGGAAAAAATGTCACTACTGAGGCAATCAAGAGAGTCAAACTTTGATAATGATGGAAGTCTGTGGAGGGCAGGGGCATGGACAGAGGCCACGTGCTTAGGAGACATGCAACAGAACAGATTGAAACCTGTTTTGGTCAAAAAGTGAATATTTTTCTGCTGACAGAACTGAAATATCTGAGAAGAAAGGTGATGGGAAGATGCTCTTCCTTTCACATGCATCAGTTAAAATTGGCCACTTGATAATTTATAGCCCCTATTACAATATCCATTTTTCCCTTCTCCTTTCTGAAGCCAGGGTCTGCCTTCCAAGAAGTGTTTCAGTAGTGGAAAATGTGGATGGTCCAGGTGCTGTGCTAATCAGATAGATGTTATTTTGGGGTGGGTGGGTAGGTACAAGCAGCCATTCAAAGGAACATGTGTGTATGGATGGCAGGAACTGGCTGGCCATGAGTAGTTGCACCTGCACGTCTGGGAGAAGATCAGTATGATTGTAAATGCTCTGCTCGTCCCGTGGAACAAGAGTCCCCATCTCTTTCCCTTAATGACTGCAGGAATGCACATCCAAAATAAAAGCTATCCTATACTTAGAGAAATAGAAAAAAAACTTGGAGGAAAAAGAAGGTGCCATTACCTTTATTTTACAAATAGAGAGCAGAAGCCACGGTCAGATAAACAGCCACCCTAGTAGAGCCGAGGCTGAATCACAGATCCTTTAATCACAAGATTCCGTTCTTCTCTGAGCTGTGTTTGTGTATGGTTACAGACTCTGGTGTCTCTGACTTGTCACCAACCCTAGTCTTAATTCTTTAAAAAAAACTTCAGCATTTTTTTTTCCCCACTTCTCCTTTCTTTCTCTCCCCATGGCTATTTCTTTGAAGTAGCTCAAGGGAGGTCCACGTCTCTAGCGGACTTGGAAATCGATTTTAAACATGACTTCCCATTCATACTTCACATCAGTTTATTTATTTATTCGTTTTTGTAGATCTGATTTTTTCCAGTTAAGAACTGTGTAAATAGCCCTAATGAGCCTTGAGGGCTCTCATTTGCTTAGAGAGATTAAAACAAGCTGGGAAATCTCCAAGCATGTGGGGCAGAAGGTACAAAACATACCTTACCTAGTGCTGGTCAAATAATTCATCCCGAATCATTTAGATGATTTAATGAGGTTTTTAGTGCTATTTTTTGGTTTGGCTTTTACTCTTTAAGTATTATTTCTTGTAAACAAAATTGGGTCTACAACTTGTTCAAAAGCAGATCATTTTTGAGCATTTGGAATTTATAAGCTTTCCTGTGTGACTGATCACCTAAGTCACACAGTATTGCCTCTTTTTCACTGAATGGTACTTTGCCCGTCTGCATATAACCCATGAATATTCTTAATGATGTGACAAATATATTTTGTTTCAGTGTGAACGATAACAAAAGCATTCCTGTTATTAGGATTTCCACAAAAAATCACTTCCATTGGGATTCATGGCATTTTTACTACTTTCACAAAAAAAGCTTACAAGTCTTGTGCACCTGAAGGTGCACTAGGTCTACTAGTAAGGAAAGAGAGGGGATATATCGGTTAGGAAAGCAGATTTGTGGATGTGGCAGCACAGAGCACCTGCTTTGGAAGCTCTTTTATTTTGCACAAAACCCATTTCTTGCTGCTTTGTTTGCTGCTTGGTGGACGTTGTATGTGGATTTTTTCTAATGACATCATGAGCAGCTAATTCTTACAGTTGTCATACAGATCATATGCTTTCTGAGGATATGAGGTAGAATTATTTAATATAAAAGAATATAGGGAAAACATCCTTGAGACGCATGTTCCAGACAAGATCTCTGTCTGTGTCTTGCAGAGAATGACTCTCTGTACCATTTCCCTGTATTATCTTACCTACGTGGCTCCTTGGGAACTGCATGGCTGAGCAAGGATGCCCTGCTGCTTGAACAAAGCCCAGCATTGTCCAAGGGGCAGGCACACAAATCTGGAACTCGCTCCTGGAAGAGAGTGGAGTGACCCTGAACCCTCGCTCCCACGAAAGCAAAATGCAATAACCGTTCCTTTGGCCTAGGGTTTGCTCGGTGGCACCTCTTGAAGGATGTTAACCTCTGGCCACTGCTAGCACTATCACACGTGAAAACAGAGGTCGAACAAAGAAGTCAGAACAGAGCTTCTGTTGGCTGAGAGGAAAAAATGGGAATGAAACCGGTGTGTACATTTTGGCTTTTGGAAGACCTCAGCTTGTGGGTGCTCGAGCAATTCTTTCTGTGTAGTGCTGGCTGCCTGTGCTTGGTGTAACCCTGAAATCTAACAAATGCTGACCTTGCCCGTAAAAGCAATACATTGTTTTAAAACATTAGTTTCCTATTCCTGACAGATAAGATGAAAAGTTAACAATGCGCTAAGGCTGTAAAATGTTGGCCGGAGTTTAGATTTCACCTCTGTTTAACTTTTTGTCAACAGATTGGCATTTTCCTCCCCATTCAGAACAGTTGGGTTTTGCTTTCAGCGCTGAGTAATAGCTCTTAGATGCTCTCTCACGCAGAGATTTGAGTTCAATATTAAAGCATTGATAACACTCTTATTATCAGAAAGACATGGCCTATGGGCTCAGAGGGAATCTAAAACAGCTCTTTCAGTGCAATAAAAGAAGAGTTCTACATTATGTGACATGAAGTTCCCAGATATATTACTTAACCAGATCACGGCATGCTAGGAGATTCAGACCCATGCAGGCCTGCTAAGTCTTTCTGAAATGGCTTCCTTTCAAGAAAACAGTGCCCCAGTGCAAGATATCTTAGCTACCACACTGGGTATAAATTGCCGCTCCTGCAAGTTAAACAGCATAGCCAATATTCCCTGGGAGAGGCTGCGTTGGTTCAGCGGGGTGACAGAATCGTGCCGCTGGGACCTAAAGAGTTAACGATGTTAGCTGGGGGCTACATTTCTGCCCCTGTACTTTGTGCTACGCTGGAGTTAAATGCTGATGAAACTAAGTTAAGGGCAGTGCTGAATATCAGTATATCCACTGAGCCAAGGAGATCCATTTATTTTTAATTGAATTAAATTGCTCACAAAATGAAAGTAGCATACTTTCATTAATATTTAATTACTTACAGTGTTAAACAATGATCACAAAGAAAACTTTGCTGGTGTCTTCTCCATCTCTGCATTTTTCTATTACTTCGTTGCATGAGATGGTCCTATTAGCCGTCCTGTGATTTGAATGCTGAAGGCTACCAAGGCTGAGTGCTACTGACTTTTCGGCATGCTGGGGAACGCAGCCGAGCTCTGGTGCTGAAGCTGCAGTGGAGCAGTGAAAAAAGGGAGAGTGGGAGGTTTTCTGTCAGACCAGACAGAGGCTCTTTCTTCACAAAAACTGGGGCTCACCTTAGCACTAGCCTGAAAGTCGTCCATAGAAACATCAGTGCCTCGTCTGGAGGAAGCAAATGCTGCCATGGCTACTATTACTCATTAATTCAATGAGCTGCCTGGTTCATGGGAGGAAAAGAAAAGGATGCAGGATTTTCCTGTCATTTCAAAACCCCAAATTATGCATGATTTTGAAATCTATGAAGTTAAAGCATGCTCTGCTTACTCATTACCAAAGAACTGAGTTGCTGAGGGAGTCAGTTATGCCTAAAACTGGCTTTGCAATCTCATACTATGAATGTGGCCCATAATCTTCCTCAGTGAGGTGCGCTGGATGTATGTATGCATTCTTCTACCTACTTGTCCTAAGCCCAGCAGAATACTTAGGCAAAAAGCTGAGGTGTTGTGATCACAGCAGTTATCACCATGAATGATACAGGCCTGGCCAGATTAGGAAACTCCTCCATATGTTTCCTCTCTTACACGACAAGCAAATAGAAAAAGTACTATAGGCATTGAAGGGACACAACATTTATTTTTATATATAAGTTTCGTTTTAACAGAATCCAATTCAGACACAAAAGAAGTTAGTCCCGCAGAGCTTCAGAGGTACAACTAGTTTAGTTGCTTGTGGTAGAGCTAGGCTGCTTTATCTACATTTGGCCTTTGGAAATATTGAATGGACTGAACAAAAGCCGAGTATGTGTTTTCTACGCTACTTTCGGTCAAGAGAAACTCCTCAGTACTTCACAGCATTTCATCATAGCATTCACAGAAATAGTAGTGCTATTAATCCAGAGTAATTGCCTACAGAGAGCAACTTCTACGTGAAGATTATATGGTATTTTCTCCTTAAATCCTGTCTGTAGCTTGAATGTTGCTAAAGAAATTTCTTGGCTCCTCATTGCCATGCTGACTATGTCTACTTGATTCAGAAAGCACGTACTACAGCAGGAAATGCCAGACCTACCGTTTCAATACCACACTTGGACT
This sequence comes from Anser cygnoides, assembly GCF_040182565.1. Lineage (NCBI taxonomy): Eukaryota > Metazoa > Chordata > Aves > Anseriformes > Anatidae > Anser > Anser cygnoides. The sequence goes on along the minus strand of NC_089875.1, from coordinate 20,351,828 downwards.
GTGAAAATGTGGGCAGCACATGTCTTACATTAAGGGTTAGTTCCATCTTCATTCAACCCCCTTTTTGTGCAGCTCCAGGTGCTCAGATATCTCTACTGTGTAAGCTGTCCCTGTCTTGGAGGAAGGAAATGATAGTTCCTTGGGGCTCCCACTAGAAAAAGAAGAAATCATCAAGAGAAGGAAAAATGTCAATAAGACACTTCAAGCAGCACATTTCCAGGCGATTATGCTACTTTTAGTGTAGTTAAAGTCAGTTGGCCTTTGGACAAATGCCTCGTCATAACACCACCCGAGGTGTGTGATAATCGCCAAGAAATGCTCTACCTGTCATGTCTTATTGCTTAAATATTTATGCTTATGACATTTTATTCCTACACTCTATATGTCATCAGAATGTTTCACTCACAGTAGATATGTCATCACCCACCAGGAACAGCTGACACTAAGGATTAGAACACTTTCAAATTAAAAATCCCTAAACAAAGAAATGACATGCTAGTAATTGTCTAGCGTAGTATAAATCAAATATATGATGATATGAACTAATAGATTTATTACATTAAGCTGACCCAGCCATTTAATTTGATGATTCCTGCGCCTCACTTAACTCTGTGAGGAAAGCAGAGAAGGAATGGAACTTGTGTTAATGGTACTTCTTATTTTGATGAAGGTCATGGCGTATTTCCTCTCAGTACCGCCCTGTGGAGTCAGTAAGGAAGAGTATGTGTTCTGTGGCAGAAACTGCTAGAGAGAGAGCCAAGTGTGCAAAATCAGATCTTCCTGCCAAGTAGTTCCTGTCTCAAAGAATTGTTTAAAAATGTTCCCAGCGTTTCCAGTACAATTTTTGGGGACCCTTTAATAAGAGATCATTTTCTAATAGACAAAGGATTTCCAGCTACTTCATGCAGGGCAAAACCAAACTTCATGGGTGGAGGAGCTGGTCATAGAATCATAGAATATCCCAAGTTGGAAGGGACCCACGAGGATCATTGAGTCCAACTCCTGGCCCCACACAGGACTGCCCAAAAATCAGACCATGTGTCTGACAGCATTGTGCAAATGCTTCCTGAACTCCATTAGGCTGGGGTCCTTGACCACTTCCCTGAGGAGCATGTCCCAGTGCCCGACCACCCTCTGGGTGCAGAACCTTTCCCTAACACCCAGCCTGACCCTCCCCTGTCCCAGCTCCATGCCGTTCCCTCGGGTCCTGTCGCTGTCCCCAGAGAGCAGAGCTCAGCGCCTGCCCCTCCGCTCCCCTCGTGAGGGAGCTGCAGGCCGCCATGAGGCCTCCCCTCGGCCTGCTCTGCTCTGGGCTGAACAATCCAAGGGGCCTCAGCTGCTCCTTGTATGTCTTGCCCTCTAGGCCCTTCACCAGCTTTGTAGCCCTCCTTTGAATGCTAATAGTTTTTGGTCCTTCTTATAGTGTGTTGCCCAAAACTGTACAAAATACTGGAGGGTCCTTCTGCCCCTAACCCATCTTCACCCACCATGGGCTAGGTGGAGGAGATGCCGGCCCTCCCAGCCCCTGACCTTGCCCCAGGTAGCAATCCTGCCTGCAGGTAATGTCTAGAAACCTTCAGCGTGTGGTGCTCAGCTTTCAGCATCACTCTAACAGCTGATCTTTGTCTTCACTGAGGCAACTGTGGTGGGATGAATATGAATACAACAGTCCCACAACTTAGTACAGTCCATGGGCTGCCAGCTGGATCACCCCAGTGCCAGATGTTTTTCACTGGATAAAAAAAGCTGGAATGCTGATATTTTTTAATGAGCCTCTGTGTATGAATGCTGCTGCCCTTCGCTGAGTAGAGTCAAAGCTGGCCAGTTATGTGTCTGAAGACTGGGCTTCTGATGGTGTCAGGAGACTGTCTTTAGACCAAGTGGCCATGAAAAAGAAGGTCTCACTTGTCTTGTTAGTGTCACCAGGGTGTGCACAGTAATCACAACAACTAATTCCCTGGTTGTACACAGATGTATTTGTTTAGGGTCTTTTCTCTCTCACACCCATCAGTATTAGATATAAATAATGACATGATCACAAAGTGCAAAAGTGTACACTCACACTAGATGTGAAAACAGTTGAACTGAAACACAAATAGATAGACTGAAGATGCATTATTTCCATCTTAACTGTGTTTCCTCCCATTTCTAGGTCAGTTAAAATAAAAATTATTTGTCAAAACATTGGTTGTTAGCAATAGATAAAAACAAGCACGCCTAATACTTTGCTGCTTAAAGAATGTTATCAGTTAATGACTATAGACCCATTCCAAGCAAAATTCCCCTTCCTGAGCTGTGTGCTGGATCTTGACCTGAGACAATGTGCTCTAACTAAGAACATATAACACCTTTTGATATTAGCATGGAAATCCAGATCATTGGATTTGCTCTATGGCCCTAAGTGAAGGATTCTTCCTTTTGTGTCAGAGTAGCATGTATCAGCGCTTTCACTCATGGATTCTGTACATCTCCCACAAACCAGCCCAAATAAAGCAAGCACCATGTGATCTGCTCTGGCACTGGCTCAGCAGGGTGGCATTGAACAGCTATATATATCTGGCACAATGTGGCTTACACACTGCGTGTGAATTTGAACGTACTAGACGGCTCACCCAGAGTGGCCCTGCACACCCACAAAAGACGGTCAGTTGTCCACAGCCATCAGCAATAGCTAACAGAGCATCTTCCAGATCTGCTGCTGTGCTCGTGTCACTCTTGGTTATAAAGTTATCAAATGTTATGCCCTTCTCTTTAATAAAGGGGTTATCCGAGGGGAGGGAGGGGACGTTGTTTTGGCTGGAATTTCACAAGGCACAGGTGGTACAACCAGCTGCAAGATCTTTAGTTCTTGTTGGCTGTACACCAGCTCTTGGTCTTTTCATAGTTCTTTCACTGGTAGTGAAGGAGGAGGAGTGGCAGGAAGGGACAGTGGGCCCTTGATGATGTTGTTCAGCATCAGCAGCTGTCTCAGGTTGGCATTAGGCTCTGGAACAGTTCCTCAGGAGGTGTTTATGCTGAACCGTTCCCTGGTGATACTGGACGCAGTAGCAGAAATGGTAATGCGGCAAAATGTTTATTGAAAAGAATCTATGCAAAAGTCTGCCCCATCTCTGAATTTCCCTGTGCAAACCCTTCTTTTATTTTGTGAGCTGCCTGGGGTTGCACAACAAACAAACAAAAGATCTCTCCATTAAAAAAAAAAAAAAAAAAAAGGATAGATTCTTTTTCCATTGCTTCCCCCAAAGACTACAGCACAAACTGTCATAAGGGACACAGCACCCAAGCATATGCCTCTAATTAACCAATTATTTCTGAGGCTGCTGTGAGTGGAAATGTCCTGAGATAAGGAGCCAGATCTCAGCTTTACGCAAGATGGCATGTTGCTGAGAGAAAAGAGGCAAAACTCATTTAATATTGGGATGTGGAAGTAGAAAGAAATAAGACTTTCACAAGCAGGAAATACAGATCGAGGAGAAAAAAAAATAGGGGAGAAATGGAAGCTCACGGAGACTATTGCTCCTTGTTTTACTGTCTGTCAGCACCAGGACTTGTCTTTGCGACTGTCCCTCAAATAGATATTCACATTGACCAGGGACCTCCCTTTCCAGCCTCCTCATCACCACAGTAAGCAAGCTCAGTTACCTCAGTCTTTCCTCAGTGTTTATGAGCTTTAGGCCCTAATTATCTTTGTAGCCTTCTGCTGGAAGCTCTCCAGTTTCTCAACATCTTCTTTGAATTGCAGGGTCTCAAAGCCAGAGGTGGTATTCCATATGAAGCCTCAACAGCGCCTAATAAAGGGGGATGAAAACTTCCCTTGGTATGTTGGTTGTGCTTCTCTTAACATAGCCTCATATGGGCTTTGCTCTAGTCTTCCTGGGGAGAGGATAAATCCTAACTGGACAATGCTTTGACAGGTGATGTGTGTCCTTCTTCTCATGGTGGTCATGGCCATGCTTAAGGAGACAACCAGCTGCAAGACACGGAACTAAGAGAACAGATTTGGGGAAGACAGTTTAAAATATCTCGATCCAATTTTCTGAAGAGATTGAGGGAGGCTCTTGAGTAAGTTGTACCAAAAGCAAGAGAACTGTGTATCTGCTATCGAAGTGAAACATGCCCAAGTTACCCTGACACTTCAGAAAATGTTGCCCCAGGTTCATCACAGTCAGCTTTCTTTTTTTTTTCACCTCTCCTATGCATAGTGTATTGTAGAAAGCAGTATGAGAGCATTTATTCAAATGCAGCAAAAATCAAGCTCCCCTTTCTCCATTAAACCAGGTACAGACTTGTACCCTACAAACTGATACAGAAAGCCATGATTCTCCACATGAGAAAAGCCCATCTCTGTGAACACTGAATATACAGAACGTGTGAATAAAAAGAGGGGATGTAACATTTGTGAGATCCAGAAGCTTGTGACAGCCACTCGGAGAACGAAACACATGTATTATGACAAAATCACAAACTGCTGGCTTGGCAGATTCTCTGGGAACAGGCGGGGAAGGTGATAGCTGCTCGAAAGTCAGAGAAAGGATCAATATTGAATAAATCAAAACAAATATGTGATAGGTTCTGAGAATGATATAAAAATTAAATACCAGGCAATCTGAGGCACGAGGATATCCAATTACTGGGATAATGCTACAGTCATTGTGAAACTGAGAAAAGGGGGAGGGAAGAATGAAATTACTGAAGGGGTAATAGCTGGTAGCAATCTTAATGTTTACACAGTCTGTCTCAAAATACTTAACATAGGAAGATATTTACTACTCTGTATTTTACAGATGGAGAAGTTGAGGTATGGACTGTGGCTCTTTTCTTCCTCCTGCTTCTCCACTGGAGCTTACCAGTTGTCCCACTTTCCCTCTGCTTTCCCTGTTACTGCTGGCATTTCACTCCTGCTTGATTCAAGCCTGGATTCAAGTTTGATGTTGGTCAGATATTCGTAGAAGATTGTAGGTGTTTTTTGTTGTTGTTTTGTTTTTTGAGGGGTGGGGGGCTTAGCAGCACTTTTCATTTAGAAGACTCATCTTTACTATGCGTTATTCTCTGAAATCTGCCTGCTGGCTTTAATTTTGTGCATTCTCAAGTATTTCCCTTGTCTTTCTGTTCCCCTTTCAAGTTAAATTAAAGCACTGAGATGGAGGCAGCCATTACCACAAGCTTGGCAGTATACAGGATTTGTGCTGGCTATCTGCATGGAGGAAATTTCGCCCTGGGAAGTCTTCCACTGGAGACAGGCTAACCTTCCAGGGGGGAATTTCCTGAAGCAAACACCCTCTTCTTTCCTTGTTCTGAAGTCAGTTCAGGACACTGAAGACACTACCTGTGTCAATATTTGCTAGGATTTCTTATTTGTCTCATAACTGTGTTGAACTAGCTGCCATATAACCATAGATAAAGACAGCATTGCTATTCCAGAGTCCAAAATTGCAACTCCATACCTGCATCTCCTGTCACTTTTCAATGCTGTGACTTATTTACATGAGATGTGTGATCATAAGACTGAGATTTTACAAAATATTATCTATAATAAAGAAATGAATCCCATATCTTTCCAAACTTTCTTCATGGACATTTTTCTTCTTTATTTCTTTGTCTCAGAAACAAGACGTGTTGAGTGGTATATGTTGATTTATGTTCCTTTAATACAAGAAATATCAGCTGACTGAGCAGAATGTATGGATTTTCTTTTATCCTTAACCAAGCACATAATATGTTAGCAAAATTAACATAAAGCCATCCTCAGCCTACTGAATTTCTCTCATATTTTTCCAATAACTTCACCTTGCTCTTTCTATAGTTCTTTGAAATAACATCTTGCCTTAATTTATTTGTAAAGCTATCCATGCTGTGGTATTACTACAATTTCTACAGATAAAGATGAGGAGAAAGTGAAGGAATTGAAGGGATGAATGCAAGAGTAATGTTTATGAAGCACACTGAGATAGCTTTCGGTGGAAGATGCTGTAAAAGTGCAAGGCTCTATTATTATTGTTATTATTACTTTATTATAGGTGGTTACCAGACAGATCTATGACTGGATGAATTAAACTCAAATAAAAGCAAGGGCTGATTTCAGCTATTCCTTACTTAATCCTATAAACAGTCAATTGATATCTTAATATATATTGCGGCTGCTCCTGGCCAGGAAGTCATGGGAGGAGATAAGGTATTATTGGTTTTATCTGCTGTGTGTCTTACACAGAGGGCAAATCCAGTTTCTCTTTTGTGTGGAAAAATCTTGACATTTAACTGGGGTCATCTTATCTTTAAGCTTGAATTTTGTAGTGGAATGCATCGATATATGGAAATCTGGAGCTAGGATATAGTAAAATAGAGGGATCCTAGCCTAACTCTAACTTGGTAGGGAATTGCCCTTTTTTTCCAAGTGGAATACACTTCAGTATTTTCTAGATGGGGACAACAGTGCATGACTAAATGTGCACCTCGTTTTCTATGCTAAAGTGGTGTTTGATTACTGTAGATCTTGGAGGCAACTGTATGAAAAATAGCTTGTAAAATTAACCTGCTGCTAATATAAGCAGACTGAAAACTTCAGCTGATGTGAATTGATGCAACCCTACTATGTCATAGTCCCTTTCGCTGACCTTAGTCTCCAGCACAGAGCATCCAACCCTCACAAGCCGTAGCCCACATCTCCACCAGCAGCGAGATAAACCCCACAGATGACAGCACCAAACGTGTCCACGAGATATGGACATTTTCTCCAACTTGGCTTTCTCCAGGCAGCCAGAGAATGGTGTCACTTTTTATCCTCTCCAGTTAAGAGCTGATAGACCTGCTCGTCCAGGGACTCCCTGTTCCTTTGCTTGCGGAAAACCCTCTACATCTGTAAACATCTAGAAGTGAACTCCTCCTAGATGCAACCCTTCTACCTTAGGCCTGTTTTTATGACTTACTTTTACAATATACTGTTGTGCTGCACTGGTGTAGATCTGCTTTTAGTCTGGATTTACTGCTGTGCTGGTAAAATCAGGATCTGGGCACACCTGCCGTCATTTGCAGAGAGGGAAATGTTTTCTCTGGTGGCACTAGTGACATGCTACGGTGCCTCTGTCAACCAGAATTTGGCAACAGCTTTCCATACAGCCGACATGGTACTTACCTGTTCCGACGGGGCTATGATTTTGCCTGTGGCTTGCAAAGATGGAAGGCTGCATCCTCCAAGGAGAGCAGCCAAGGGAGCCTGGTACAGCCTTCCACAGTTAGCAAAACCAAATGGTTGTTAAATAGTAAAAGACTCAATCAATAAGGGGAGAGCAATGCTTCAGCATTTTTTTTAAGTTTGAAAAATAATTTTTGATCATGGAAAGAGAAACAAAAACAAATAAAACAGAAAAAGTCTTGCCGATTTAGTGAGCATCCTTCTCTTTCTCCTCCTTCTCCTCCTGGCAGGAGGAGGCACCCTCCTCCTGCTTTCAGGCAGAGGATGGTTGGGATTGCAGCACAGCCCCAAAGTCCTGCACGATCCTCAGCCCTTTGTGGGATGGTGCAGGTTTTGGGGGGAATGAAGAGGGAGGTTTGTTCCCTTCTGTGCGGAGTTTATGGGGTCTGGAGGAAGCCAACAGCCAGTCCTGAATGTTGTAGGGAGGAGGCTGAGGTTTGCATCTGTGCTTCACATGAGTTGCTCCAGCTGACTCAAACAAATTTTATTTTCTTGCAAAATTTGGCTGCTGAATGGACCGAATGGACCAAAGCTTGGGACACGGGTCAGTAGGCTTTCTCCTGAGTAACATATTCCTGACCACAGGTAAGTCACACCAGATCAGAACGCTGCCCTCTTCTGTCCCTGAGTCCTCTATGCTTCATTTATATTTTGGGGCATATAAAATACCCCTACCCTAATTTCCTTTCACATCCCTTTCAAAATGAACCCATTTGAATCAGACCATTGCAACAAGAAAAACCCAACCAGGAGCAATAGCAGTAAATAAATAAAATGAAACAAAACAAAACAAAACAAAACACCTCCAAAGCATTATCTTTTGCCATGAACTAAAAACTAGTGGCTTCACTTGATTTCATTTTTGGTAATAACAACAACAGAAATTTGCATCTGGGCTGACAATGTGTATAGTGAGTGCTAGCCCAGTGTGATTTGAAATTGGCAAGTTACAGCAACCCTCTGGAAAACCAGGATTTACAAGGGAAATGCTGACAAACACTTAACTACAGTGGCACTTGCTCTATACTATATAACACATAAAACACTGAAATGGAACATAAGTCTCTCCTAATTATTGAAAATATTTTGGGGCTGCCTTGTGCTAAAACACTCGTTCTGATCTTGCGTTTCAGAACGTTTTTTGCTCTCTCAAAGCAAATTTTGTTCTAAGCCACCTATCTTTAAAAAACGCTGCTAATCACAGTCAAAAAAGCAGCATGCTGCACATGTTTTTTGGAAGGCTACATATAATAAGAAGAATTTCAAGGCTGTGTGGACTTGCATGACACCATATTATTGCATGAGCAAAAAACCAATACTGAATGGCAATAACCATTTGTCAGAGGCAGAGCTGAGGATTATATTATAACCCTTTGTGTGTGTTTGTGTGTATGGACGTAACGCAAGGAGACACCTTCCAATTTCCAAACACCTGATAATGTTAAAGTTTATTTTATCACAGCCAAGGTTATATTTTCTTTCAGCTTCATACTGACCCTAGGAGGAAGAGGAATAATGGATCGGGAACCTATTATAGCTATTCTGTGTTAAACAGCCAAGTAAAGGGCAAATATAGTTCTGTAGTGGAATCAATCACTGAACCCATCAGTGAGAATGACCCTCCTGGCCCCCACCTTCTTCCCCGTGCCTAAGAATTTGCCATATTCAATCTTTAGGCTCTGAACCCAAATGCCCTTTGAAAGTGAATTTATGATCACTTCATCACGCTGTCTATTAGCTCACTTCCTAACAAATAGGATTGAGAAATATATGGCAGGAACTGCAACGGCACATTTCCAACTAATGGTTAAAATGTCAGGGTGATAATGTACAAGTGCGTCTGCCCTCAAACACAAAATCAAATGCAGCTTTACAAGGGCTGTCGCCATTCCACTTTAGTTAAAGACTTGCAAGCTTCCTTCTTCCCCTTTGCAGGGCTGCAGTTTGGAAGCTGCTGCATCTCATCAGGGCTCGGTTTGCCAGTGCTGTACTGTACTTCATTAGGCAGCTCTATTTAATGGTTTCAACAAAAGCCATCATTTTAGCCCAACTGCCTTGACTAAATTAAAATTTCCAATCTCTGTTTTAGTGTTCTGCAACTGATGTATACATAAGCAAAACTGGTCAACATCTGCCAGGGGGTTGGCCAAAAGTTCTGTAAAGATGTACTTCACATTTCTGAAGCATGTGCAAAGTAACAACGTACTTATCCTCCTGAGGGCTCTCATGATTTTACTTCACCATTTGTTCAGACACACTTTAGCAGCATATAAGCCATACAGTTGATTCTCCCCTTGGTTGCAGTTTTATCTGTAGTGTCATTTTGAGTAATTGGGGTATGGTAGCTGATCAACTTTCAGGTTTCTCATTGGCAGAAAGGGACTGTATTGGCACCAAGAAAGAATATGATGGGTCCTCTCGGTGCCTGAGCAAGTGTCCCTCTTTTGCACTTGGCTACCCAAGGCCATTAGAAAATAAGCTTAATAAAGCAACTCAGTGTATACATCTTAACTATTCCCAGCCAAGGGGATGCAGCTATAGAAGAAATATTTTAAACCAATATGAAAGATGGTAAATGTACATATTTAGTCAGTGATCTGTGAAAGTTTTTGAATTAGTTTTTAAAGCTTTGTTAAGACCAGAACGCACAGATGTTGAAAACAAGTTCAGATGTAGCGACAGATGGTATTTGATTATGAAGCAGACTGTTCATATAATACAAAGATGCTGCTTCTGCCATACACAAGTAACTGCAGAGAGTGCAGTAGAAATTTTGGAAGGCAGAGCAGTTCAAGAGGTTCTTTGTGCGGCAATAACTTTCACGTTTTTCCAGCAGTGCTTAGAATTGGGATAATTTTCTTTCTTTTGCAGTCAACACCCTCGCTGCCCCCCCGCCCCACCCCCTTTTCTGCCCTGTTGTATCGCTGCCTTGCACTTTTTGATTCTCTTTTCAGGTCATTTGAAATCGGGTTAAGGATAAATACACTTCGTTTATGTTTACGGAAGAACAAAGTTCCCCAGGGTTAATAATAACAATAATAATTATGATATATTCCTGATATCATCTGTTAAAATAAACAAAGAAGAGCACCGCATTTTGGATAAATCCTGAATTCTGCCAGTGACGTGGCCCAATATCCAGAATCGCAGGGCAGTTGTTTAGGTCTTTTGCTGGGGTGGACATACGTGCTGACTCGCTGCGGCTGCCGCCGCATTGACCTTGTTGAGACTGCGGTCATCCCCCTTCCACTTCCCTCCTCAAAAACCCCCAGAACGGCTCTGACATCTGCAAACACCGGCAGTTTGCTCTCCTGGGTTTGGGATAGAAGCCCTGGGGCAACCCCGGCCTTCCCGTGGGGCACGCAGGGCTGGGCACGGGCAGCTCCCCGCCGCCGGGGACATTTTCCTGGCTGCCACGGGGGCCACAGCGGGGGCCTGGGCAAGGCCAGTCGCCCCCGGGAGTGGCAGCTGCGGCAGGCGAGGGGCTGCCCAACGCTCTGGAAATTTCTGCAAGGGCACACACGCCGTCCAAGCAGGAGGCCCTGCCCTCCTGTGAGCGTCGGGCCTGGCCAACGGGCTCACAAAAATCCTCGGGGAGAGGATTCACCAATTTGCCCGTTGTCCCTCCTCCCCCAGGTTCTCCAAAAGCAAACGAGCGGGTAAACCAGTGCTTTAAAACATCGGGATGGGAAGGGGTGCCGGAAAGCACCGTCCCTACTCGGAAACAGGCCGGCACGGCAGCAGCACGTAGCTTGCGCAATTTAAAGCAGGGGCTTTGCGAGGGCTGCCCGCGAAGCCCTCGCTCTGTTAACGAGTAACAGCGGATGTTAATGAGTAACGCGGAGGGCTGGCAGCGGCCCCGCAGCCAGGCGGGTGGCCGGAGGGCCCAGCGCTATTCCTAGCCCCGCAGCGGGGGTCCTGGGGAGGAGGTGCTGCCATAACGCCCAGATTCGTGTAAGAAAGCTGGGAAATTTATGTCAGGTTTTGCCAACTCTAGCTGCACGCGTTTTAGTAGGGATAGGTCGGAATACACCCCTTGATCCGAGCATCCTTAGGCTCCCTGGCTGTTTGCGATCTGAGGCGAGCTCGGGGTGTGCATTTTCCCAGTCAGCCTTGACGGAGGTTTGAGCCTCAGCCTCGCGGGCTGCGTGAGCCTCCTGCAGCACGCCGGGGGCTTCCCCTGAGCGCCCCACGGGCCTCTGGCACGCACAAGGACAGGTACGTCCCTGGTCTGAACAGCCACTCCACAGCCCTGGACAGGGGCTGTGATTTCCCAGCTTTGTGTCCATCTCCCAGAAATGGTAAAATTCTGAAAGTATTATTCTAAAGTGCCTCCACTTCAGAGAAATCTGGGCTCAGGGTTTTGACCGGAGCTTCATCTCTTCCTTTAAAAGCTCTGACCAAATTATTGAGCTGATAAGCGATTCCCCTTGGTTTTACATGCGCTGGCATGAATTATCCTTGAGTGCTGCATATTAGGGTTGTTTTGTACTAAAAGGTGTTAAACACTTGTAATAAATATTTTTCCTTATTTCCCCTAGGACACAGTTCCATCTCTGGTTGGTGAAGCATAAAAAAGAGCTGTCATGCCCAGTTTTAATAGGCAATAGGATTTCAAGCCCCAAGAGTTGTTTCACAGTCTGGCAGTGGCCATAATGAAACTGGCCACTGTTGCCACAAGACTTTTTCCTCTCATGCGTTCTCCCCTGTTACCTCCCACAGCTGCTTGACTGGCAGGTCTCTTGCAAACTGCAAACATATTTACATTGGAGCTGGTAGTATTTCTTTAGCTATCTGTGTCATCTTTCCCTCTCATCTTTTTTTTTTCTTTTTTTTCTTTTCTGTTCTTTTTTTTTTTTTTTCCCCCCTAGTGAGGGACTCAACCTTAAGTCTAATTTTAAAGAATAAAATTAAACTCTGCAAGCAATTAACTGCCTCTGAGTGTGAACAGCAGTTCATTTTCATGTGTTTTGTTGGGAAGCAAAGCGCTTGTTTGTTTGTTTGTTTTTTCACAGTGACTCCCAAATAAATGGGAAAGTACCACTATTCACTTGCCTAGGATTTATTCATGAAAATGCAATCGCATTCTCCCAGGCTCTGGGCAGCGCGAGGTGGGGGATCTTTTTTTCTGCACCGGAGCTGGTGCCTCACTCTGCTTTGCAGCTCTGGAAAGAGACAGGCTAGCCTAAGCCAGCAAGAATTCATTTGGATGGCTAAAAAAAAATCACAACAAAAAAGTAAATATAATATACCTCTCTCACCTCTTTGAGGCACACGTGTGTTAGGGATACTAGTAGGCTGTACACAGAAATTTGCAGTGTGACAAATGATGGGTTTTCTGCACCCCACCGATCAATCAGGCTTTAACAGGCAGCTTCTCAGCCCCCCTTTCCCCCCACTTTTATTGAAACGCAGGCCTTGCAACGTGCCCAGAGGGTCAGAGACTTGGACCAGGCAGGGAAGCAGCCCCCCCCCACACACCCCCCCTTTATCAAGCAGTGCTGCCACCACCATGGGAGCCCTCCATCCCCGCTGAACAATAAGCTCTAGCGAAGATTTAATTTATTTTCCGTATTGTGTTCTTAAAATAAACCCAGCGCCATATTTTAAAACTGAATCAGATTAGTCTGTTTGGGGAAACACTGTAACCCGTCGCAGAGCGAGAGATGTGCTCGCCGTTGTTTCCTAAAAGCAGTCGCATGCTGCAACTCACCAGCCAGTTCCCTTCCCCTCCTAACAAAGAGGGAAGACTGGATCAGAAGGGATCATCTCCATAGAAATTGTGTTGGCACAACCTAGACTGGGCATAAATAAGGGTACAGACCAAGAAAACGAGAGCAATTAACTCTTTCAGGCTCTCAAATCACAAAATGCCATGTTCCACATTCAGCCTCCCGGTAATTCGTCATGTAAAGGACCCCAGTTCCTCCCAACGGTCTCAGTGGCATAAAAGCGCTCCGTTTGCCTTGGCCAGAGATGATTCACGTCTTCCTAAGGATTTTAAAGCTAGAACGCGCTATCTTCCTTATTGTAAAAATTCCAGGTATTAGGGGAACTGAGGATTTCCAGGCACAGATGGCCAGATCTGCAGAATTTGGATCATTTCAGGGTGCTCGAAGCCTGGGAAAGTTGATTTGGCCCTTTGCAGTGACAGGGACCACTTGCCAAGTTCCAGTCTAGCTCTGAACTCCTGCAGTATTATGAGATGCCAATAGCCAGGATTTCTTATTTAGAGCTCTGTGTGTTTTCAACTGCAGGGTAAAATGTATTTCATAGAACAAGTATATTTGAGAGAAAAAATGATCTGGGCACAGGGTGAGCTAGCAATTACCCATGCAGATCTTATCCTTCCGTCCATTATTTGGGTACCTAAGGGTGATCTCCCTTTCCTTCATCGAGTTAACTCTTGCTACCTAACACAAAAATGAGCCCTTCCACATAATCCTTGGCTGCCCGTGTAAGCCTTTGCTAGGCGATGCTTAAGCAGATATCTAATTTGGGTCTCCTCAGCCTTTTTTTAGCTTTCCTCCTTTTTTTCCTCCTCCAAGGAAAGCGTTTTTGGGATGCCCATGCCTGTTCTGAACCAAGGCTGGCAGAAGACCTCCTCAAGGCTGGAGCTTTTCGGGAGCAGATGAGCCAGGATTCTTGACATTTCAGACACTTCAGCCTACCCTGATCACCGTGCCACAGTCCTAGCAGTCTCCCGAATATACAGACAAATAGTGCTGTGGGGCAGCATTTCCTTAAGAAATGACCTGAATGTCAAGTATTTTGACCTGACAACGCTTCTAGTATGCTGGCTTGGTAATGTAGATAGATATGAGGCAGATTGTTTGCAATAAGATCGGAGACGATCTTACACCTCAAGGACTACCAGTTACACAGGTGCAACTTCATCATCTCCTTTACACCTGCTGTTGATACAGCCCAGCAAATGCAATTCCAACTGTATAAAAAGACATGAAGTTCTAATTGCTGTTGCAGAGATGAAGTATTTATTAGGTTATTACAGTGTAGCTAACATTGCGTTCATGCTCCAGCTCGAGTCTACAGTGTCTTGAGGTGGAATCTGTGAAGATTATGAAAGTAAATGACCTCAGATGAAAACGTATTTTTAAAATAGTCCTCCTTTAAAATCAAAAAATTCTTGCAAGAATATTTGCAATCCAAATAAATTACCATTTTACTGCCATCTGCACCAATTCTAAGCCAAAAAGATACCATTCATATCTGAAACACAGACAATAATTTAATTCAGTGGTTCATTCAACCTCAAGACTTTAAGATACACATGAAGCAGCAGAAAGAGAGAAGGACTAGAGAAAAACAATGCACAAATGAGACTTGCATTTTGAGGAAATGTGTGAGAACAGATTAGTTATATACAGTGCTAATGATTATGCAGCTCAAAAAGGAAGCGATCCAGGAAAGAGGGATAGATTGAAATAAAAAGAATGAAATGTGGGCACTACTACTAACAAGGTTGATAAAAGGAGTAAATGTAAACCACACCAAACCAAGCATTATTCTGCATTCACCTAACTGGTGGAAATCCCTATTGCAGGACACCAGCATGGCAGGTGTACTCAGGAAATGATTAAATATCCCGAAGACAGGAACTTTCTAGCTCAGGGTGGCTACATTGGCTATGTCTGAGGCCGTGTATGCCTCAGACATAGCATGTCTGGTGCTGGGAGTTACTCCTTCTCTGATAGACTGTTGCAAAATAACATTCATTATCTTAACCAGTGCTGGAGGTAGGACACCGGATTAGATAAATCATTATATCCATTTTGCAAGAGGGCTGGCAGTTTCATTAATAAATAATTCTAACTAAGGGGGAGAGAAAACCTGCAGAGGACTACAATCCTAGATACAGCCTGGCCACAGCAGAGAGTTTCCAGTGATTCCCTTTTTGATACTGGGCAACATCACCTTTTGGAAAGAAATATAAACAATGGCAATGAGCTTGTAATTTATATTTTATTTTGCACAAGCTTGCATATATACTGCACATACATTCAGTTTAGAGAAGATGGAAGGCACACAAGGCAATTGAACTACTGTATCTTTTAAGTGGTACAAAGCAAAAAGGTAAAAGTCTGGAGAGTATACAAAAGCTTTAAACACACAAAATAAAATCCACCCCCCCAAAAACATTTTTCCTGTGTTTATCTTAAATTTAGTAGCTGCCAAGCTAGAATTGTAACTTTTTTTTTTTCAATCAATTGTCTACTGCACCTTTTTTATTTTTTTTTTCAAACAGACAGGGGAGTCTTATTGTTTTATCTTGTCATCAATTAATATTACAGTACATCCTTGGTAATACAAAATTGTACACCTTCATCAAATAAATTAGGATAAATTAAACCAATAAATTATGCAAAGTCTTCAGAACAATAGACAACAACAAAAAAATCCACAGTTGAAATTGCCTCTAGCTAAAAAATAAAATAAAAAAAAAATCAAAAATTGACTTTATCAGTTCAATTATTGTACTATCTTCAAATTAAAGGGTCTTTATTACAAAAAAAAGAGCTTAATAATGCTATTTACAACATATTGCTAAATAATATAAAGGCAGTGTTTTGTCACTTTTGTAACTATATACATATGAGTAATGGCTGGGACAATATCAGTTTAAACCTTAACCTTTGACTCTTCTGGGCAGCATTTAAACCAACCTAAAGAGGCTTTTTTTTTTCTTTTTTTTTCCTTCTTTTTCAGTTTCTGACTCTTACATGTTACATGGTAATGAGATGGTTATCGTGTTTGTCTAATATTTCACTTGAGTGGTATACTTAATGCAGAAAGGATGGATTTTAGAGGAAAATGTAAGCTCGCTGTTTCTTCTAGATTTGTTTCTACATATCCCAGTATATTTGTGCATTTGGAAGGTGGCTGCTTCAGGAGGGAGAGGTGACTGTGGCTCAGATGAAAAGACTAAATAAAGTCATAGTGCCACCACCTTTCATAGACTAAAAAGGATATTCCTAAGAAGATACAAAGGTTAAATACCAGTTTTCATCCCAGCTCTAAATATGAGCTTTTTTAGCTTCAGTTTATAGATGGTTTACAACCAACAGTTCTACAGAAAACAAAATTGCATTTCCTTCAACAGAACATTTAAGTGCAATACAGTAACTGCTTACTCATATAAACCAGTTACATTCCTTAAGGGGAGCTTTTTGAAAACAATGCGTATTGGAATTTTCAAACACATAGTTGGTACCAGAAGGAAACATTTGCACTATCAACACCAATGATTACTATATAATACACATGGCAAATATAGTTTTTGCTTTCACTTCTCATGTACAGTGCTCGTTTTTGGGGGTTTTGTAAACCACTTTCCATTTTTATATATATATATATCTTTCTGTATATATATATATGTATAATCTTTCAATGCTGCTGGTGAAAATCCTATCTTTAAAGCCACAAAATCTTCACCTTTATTTCTTAATTAATATCAACCTGTGGAAAAAAACATTTTTCTATTAACTGACTTCCTATACATAGAAAAAAATTCTGCAATTTTACAGAAACTGTATTACCCATTCCCTTGACATCTGATGAAAGAGACTTAACTTTTAAAAGTAGAGAGCTGGATTTTCAAGAATGCTTTCAACTATCTATACAGTTACTGTAGTGTTTCTTATAAATTCAACAGATGTTTTCAGAATGTAGTTATTAAAATCTTATGTCTTTACGCAAGAACAGCCTTAAGGTTGAATATTTACATTGCTTTATAAAAGTTCCCCTCGGTTTTCAATGTTCACCCACATACCTGGTACAGTAACAAAGATTCTGCAAACTTAAAACACTTTAATTAAATAATACTCAGAGGCACAAAGCAAACCTCAGGAATACATGGGTGAACACTTTCTTAAATAATTACTACATTCTAACATCTTCCACATGTTTACCATTAAATGTGAAACGTTCCCATTAAACAACCAGAGATACAGTAAGAATTAAATGTTTTGTAGTTTCAAATAGAACATTCTTTTCACAAAACATAACAAATGTCTAAAATAGGTTCTTAATCTAGATAGGAAAAAGGTAAGCTTTTCACTTCATACGCATATTTTGTGTGTGTGTGTGTTTCTGTGTATATATACATACATACACACATTCTGTGTGACTACATATGTATATGTATATGCACATATGTCACGTATGAAATATTGCTTCTATACTACTTTTCATCAGGCTAAGAAAACACAAGATTTGCACCACAGTTACAAAAAATTGGCTTCTACAAGAATTTTCAAAACTTGAATGCTGCTCAAACAATTGAGAAAAAATAATTTGCGTTATCAAACTGTTCTAAAAATTCTCTTCTTCAAAAACGTATTCTCCTGCTTTGTTTTTTTTTTTTTAATTTTTAAAAAGACACAAAATATGCATAGCTATCAACAGTATGTCAAACAGCCGGAAAAAAAAAATTAGTGTTTATTGCAGCTGTAGTAATTGAAAAATAAAGTTTAAAAGATGAAAATTGTAAGCCACAGAAGGCACAAGAACAATTGTACTTGTGGGGGAAAAACTGGTATTTTGAAGGATTTTTTTTATCCTTCCGCTGGTGCATTTAAGGTCTAGACTATAGGCACAGACTATAACCTCAAGTTTATATGCAGAAATAAATTTGAATTAGCAGTAAATGAATGGCAACATGGGATTTCTACATGGAATTTGAAATTCTTTCCCTATGTAAGCTTCTCTTTACAATAAAAGTAGCCTCCTGCCTTTTAGCCATTTTAGTGAAATAGTATTGAGATCATTTGGAAAAAAAACACTTTTCTGCTTACAATTTAGTAGGAGCTATGCCATGTATTTATAATTTTAGGTGTGTTCGGAGGCACAAAGGCAATATGGCTATAAAATGCAGAAAAATCACATAACTGAAATGATCAAATTATCATGTGTTCCTTTTTCAGACCAAGGAGGTTTTATTTTTCTTTTAAGATGAAATTTCTACTCTTAATTCCTATGCCTCATTTACTATTGAGATTATGCTACTTATAAATAAATAAATAAATGCAACAACATCAACTGTTGAGTACACAATTTCACTTATTTAGATTATGTGAATCACATTGCAGCCAAATAATAATAATATTAATATTAATAATAATAATAATAATAATAAACATAATAAAAGTAACGGTAAAATCACAGATCAGGATGGTAGCTAGTAGTATGTCCACATAGTATGACTGAAGTATGGCTTTGCTTTCTTACGTCCAAGGTGACAATGCAGTGTTATATTTTGTATCTGATGGTATGCCAATGATGAACTTGCTATATTAAAACTTGAGCATTTTATGCCACTTCTTCCCATAAATCAAAAAAAAAAAAAGTGCATGAATACAATTTTCATCCTTTCTTACTCAGAATTCACTGGAGTTACATCTTTATGAAGTGTAATGTTTACCAAATCATGCACACACACACAAAAAGAAAACCAAAAAAAAAAAAAAAGGGAAAAGAAAGAGAACTAAAGGAAACAAAACACAAGAAAAGAAAGAAAAAGACACATCCTGTCTACTGTGAGGATATGTACAGTATTAGGTACTCTCAGGGAGTCTAAGATCAAGAAGATTTGTTTTGCTTTTAATGCATAGTGAAAATGTTGGCACTTCATCCCATGCTATTGTCTGCATTGCCTATACTCCAAAGATACTGCCAGTGCTTGAAAATACTGACAGGGAATCGTAGGATTGTGCTGTTTAATTTGAAGTCAGCAGGTTTTTAAGGCTTTCTGCTGACAATAATTGCTTTCATACATTTCTGTCTATCAGCAGTATTTGTAAATGAAGTGAAATTGCAATGATCAGGTCAGCTCTTTAGTCACATGGGTAAACTTTCACTCTCCAAAGTCAAAATGTAATTTTAAAATAAAGAAATAAGATATCAATATCCTCGACGGTCTAAATACAATTCTCAGCTAATTAGGAACTTTCTCTAGACTCAGACTGAATTATGTAGGGGAAAATACTATTGACGATAACAATAAATTCTTACTGCATCTGTACAAAAGACGACAGAGAAAATGACAAATACAATAGCAAAGAGTGCTATAGCATATTCAACCTTCCCCCAAACTTTTGGAGACAATACCTTTCTGAAAACGTGAGACAAGGAGAGCCATTGAAGAAAGCACAAGAACTAGCAGCTAGCTTTCTTTCCATGTGCTGACATATCGTGGTATAGCATTCAGGCGAATCCAGATCCATCACGGATTTTTACACTGTAGCTCAGATTTTGGTAAAGACTAGCTCCAGCTTCAGAGGACAAGTGCAGCACATTGCTCAAATAGATTTTTGTTTTGTTTTGTTTTAAGCTGCACTTACAGTAATTTAAAAAATCCAATTTGGCTATCTGAAACCTGCATAGCCAGGAGGACACTGTGATTTTTGTATATGCTTGATTAGATTTTTATGAAAATGTAATTTTTATTCTTCTGATTAGGAAAAGACTAATTATATTTTACAGCTACAAACAAGTCTTTTTTTTTTTTTTTTTTCCCTCAGCATTGTGAGGTGAAGATGCTTTCTTCTACTATATATAAGATCATTCAAAAAGTGCTTTTCAGGACAGATGTCAAATACAGACAGAAAACTTTGTATACTGGAAAGGGGATTTCTGGGGGCAGAACAGACTAAGAAAAGAATAAATTTAGGGACTGATGCCACTTGAAGTAAGACCAAGACATGGCAATTTAGTACACTGCAGGTTTCATTTTTACTCTATGGAGAGTGAAATGCTTCCGTTTTAATAAGCTGACCGTATTCTAAAATTAGAGTGGTTGATACAATATTGTGCATGAATTACTGGCCTCACCCTGCAAGAATGGTATTTGATTTGTGCAAATGTCCCTTGCTGCAATTTAGAAAAACAAAAACCTGGCATGTTGATTACTGGTGCAGGGTATTTCTCATTTCTGTAAGGAAAAGCATGAAGAATAGGGTTTGCTTTTTCGGTACCACTTCTTGGAGTGAGTACCTAAAATAGATGTTGTAGCTTTTTGAAGTATGAAACAAAATCTAGTTATTGGTTTAAAAGTATATAAAATAATAAAAAAAAGAAGCTCCAAGCTCATGAAGTGACTCCACAGAGTTCAGACCTTTAGCAGTATAAACATAATATAAACTTCATTGTCTGTAGTATTGTGCCATGACATTAGTCTCACTAAGACAAAATGCCACTTTGCAGCAAGCAATAAATCTGACAAAGCGTTTTTAAACATAATGCCCTAACTCGCTAAGACAGACTTTTACACGCTTCCAAACTCTTCTCCCTGAAAATTAACCCCATTTATTCTCCAAATGTTAAGGGTCTCGGGTAAAAGTAAACCGAAGGCTGAAGTAAAATAACTATCCCCTTGGAACTGAACGAAAACTCAAATCCAGAAGGGATCACAGTCTAATTTCATATACATATATATGTATGTGATACACATATATATGAAATTAAAATAGAGACACACATGACTTGGGCATCAGAAGGGGACTGCTACTTTCATACATTCATAAATAGCTGCTGAACTCTCTACTCATGAAGAAGCTCTTGTAGGCAGTTTGGGGATTTGAAAATCTCAGGGACCTCACTGTCCAGCTTACAGATGACCTTGTATATGGCCTTCTTCCAGGAAGGATCAACATCTTTGCCTGCGATAATGGCATTGAAAAACTCCCGTAACGTGATCTGAGCCACTTCCAGGAATCTCTCTGGAACCTGCTGATACAAGGAGACAATGGCATTAATACAGTTTTCAATTTCAAGTCTCTGGTTCTTCAAAGGAAACTGAGCTAAGTTCTTTCTTTCAGAAAGAGGCTTACATAGCACCTGCATTTTCTAAATGTGGCAGCCTTCTATTCTCTTATGCAAAGCTGTTATATATAGTAGTATAGCAATAACTTTTATAACATGTGTTAGAGATCTTTGTGAAGTCTACTGACAGAATGTAGGTAACAAAATGTTACTGTCTGAGTTTGGAGAGTGGGGATTTATAGGATATAATTAGCAGGAGGGGAAACAAACACAATTGTCTTTAAGGAGAGAAATCCCAGTCTGATATTTTACCCATGCATTTATGACTATGTTCTCCACTCTACGTGGGGACTAATACATGTCATGCATGCCTAGAAAACTGTCTGTACCTTCATGCTTAACTTTGGTCACAGCCAGTGCTGAAAGCTACCAAAGAAATAGGATATCTCTGAATGTTGTTCGTAGTTGAAAAACAAGCAAGCAAACAAGCCTTCCGCGAACGGTTTGGTTCTGTGGCTGCTGTGCAAGAGACTCCTGTAAGATGGCCTTCTCAGGAGCCACTATGGTCTTCCCTTCTTTTTCAGAAGGCTACAAATAAAATCCCAACCCCTTCACTGGATGCACTGTGCTCCAAATGACGTTACTCGCTTTTTCACTACGGAGTTGCTTCTCTCCTTGTCAATACAAAGATGCTTTCATCATAGATTAGTCATAACAGGAGAAGAGAAATTAGGTGTGTCAAACTCATCTGGGTTTTCTACATGTCACTGTCATCCCACAGGTGAGCCAAACGGCTGCTAGCAGGGGCACTCCACTCAGAAACCCCTAAACAACGAGTGAATGTTAAAAAACACAATTGACTCCAAACTTTGGTAATTTACCCTACATAGTTGCCTCAGACATCAGCACCACCTTCTTACCCTCTTCCTTAAACGACTTGAAAGCCATCACCACAACAAACTGCAGGTCAGTCGCAACGTTGAGGTCATCTCCATAAGGGTATTGTTTTCCATTTTTATCACGGAAATATGGCTTCACTGCGCTAGAACTGCTAATGCACGGCCGGCCACTGGCCAGCACACTTATAATAGTAAGCACTCCCTCAGTGCTATTATTTGCCCACACTGGGTACACCTGGCAAGAGCAATGCTCTGACCTGCAGTAGCGTCCACTCCAACTGTCCCCGTGGCCAACACAGGCCTGGGCAGATCTCACTCAGTCACTGGATGCATGTCGCATCGCCAGATCAGTGCCTGCACCTGGGCCTTTGTTCTTCTGCCTTTAGAAGCCACTTCCAGAAAACTTGTCTGGAAATGTTTATGTTTAGTCTGATACTATACGGCTCTGGGGCCTAGCTCACCTACCGCCGGTGGGGAAATACTAACAGTTTGCTAGCCACGTTCTGCCACCGGGTAAGCATGAGATCAGCTCCCCTGACATCAGCTGACAGAGTCTGTTTCCTGAAGCCTGTGGAAGCTCTCTGTGTACCTCCAAGAGTGAAATCTGGCTCCACGTGTTTTCTTTGTTCCCAAAGACAAGCTGTGGAAATTTTTCATAGGCCGCACAGAAAGAAACACTTGCACAGACATTTCGTTACAGCAGTAATTAGGAGGGAAGAAAATAACTATTACCTTTCACTTATTCCAGCTCACAGAAATAACTTAAAGCTTCACATAACCACTCTGTAGCTTGGGTACTTGTGAATACATCTACCAAAGACACCCCACTCGCCTCATTCTTGCACTGGTATAAAAATGACACTCTCTGCTGTTCATGCACTTCCAACCACTGCTCTCGTACTATTCATGATGTTTGGTATTGCTTGGAGCCAACCAAGGGGAAAGGGTCATTGACTACCTGATGCTAGAAAGCAAGAAATATTGAGCAGATAACCACCTTTTTTTTGTATAACTTCTACCTGTGCATATGTAAGTTTTCTAGCTAGGGGATGCTGCTTTGCCATGGAGTAAGAAGTGCAAAATCCCTGAGCCACCAGCTTCCAGGCCTCCCACCCACTTCAAGACACGCAGGCTTTCTTTTAGGCTAGGAGTTAGCTCTTATGGTCTGACTTCATTGCACCTGAGTCGCATCTGAGGGCTGGGCCCCTCTGGACCCGGTACACCAGGCCGCAGAGAGCAGCTCACAGACACAGCAGTGACTGAAGCCCCACGGGGGCTTAGAAGAGTCCTCCTAATACTGCTGAGCTCCCAAAGATCGTCCCTACTCCTGAGGCACTAGAGCCATTCATAAGTCTTTCCTTTTGGGATGTTATTAGCAATTTTTCATGTCAGACTGGATTACACACGTTACTTTGCATGTTGTAATGTGAATAGCACTGTGATTAATCCCCACAGGATCGTACGTCAGCCAACATTTTTCTTTTCTAGAAAGAGTAACTGCACGGTGCATTTTTCTATTTTTTTCTCTCTTTTTTTTTTTTTTCAGGAAAATATTAGTGAAGTCCAGAGACTGAAAATAAATATTTAACTGGATGGGTAGTTAGATTTTTCAGTGGGCAATTAATCAGTCAGCCATGTTAATTATGCATCTGGGGGTAGCATTTCCCTGACCCTAAGTGATGGCAACCTATTCAGCGCATCTTTACACCTAACTGACTGAACATCTCTGAAGTAGGAACATCTGCAGAAAATGCTTCAGTGACAAATAAACTCCGTCTACGTTTCTTTTAATAGAATGAACAATCCCTAGTATGAACCCAGGGCATTTTCTTAGCATCAGGTGGCAGCAATCAATCAAACAATCATACTGTACGTGCACCAGGAGGAGAGGCAGGGAGGACTGCTAAGGGGGAGGCTAGGTGGGTTTCAGGCTGAAGCTTCCCCATCAGACTGATTTAGAGAGAAATCACACTTTGTCGCACACAAAGGTGTCAATACAACTTAGCTCCACTGCCAAGGGAGAAGTCACAGGCCACACTTTCGGCTAGTGTAAATCAGCTGGCTCTATCAGCCTTGGTGCAGTGATGCTGCTTTACACCTGGTATGCACCCAGCCCGTACCTCCTGCCACAGTCCAGCAGCCACCACAGTGCCCCTTCCCAAGCCTTGGCCATGTTAACACAGCCCCTTCGCCAATGAAAACTGCGAGCAAATTAAAGCTCTTGTTCACTCTGGTCTATTTATGTTGGTTTAACTATTGACATGTTCCTTGGCTTGAGCAACAAACCTGAGCTATTTGCTCCTGGGTCTGCATGTGCAACCACCATGCCGAACGGTCTGGAGTAGGACTGTGGGGGAGTGCCTCATTAAAAATACTCGGCACAAACTATTTCTATAGGAGTAAAAGTACAGTTCCAGTGGCTCAAAAGTTGGAACCCAGTCAGACCTCGCTTACACTTCTTTCATACAGAAGCACATGTAGGTGCAGAAAGCGATAGGCTTTAAAATACTTGTTGAATTTCTTTTCAAGGAAAACACTAGCACA
This sequence comes from Anser cygnoides, assembly GCF_040182565.1. Classification (NCBI taxonomy): domain Eukaryota; kingdom Metazoa; phylum Chordata; class Aves; order Anseriformes; family Anatidae; genus Anser; species Anser cygnoides. Next base: position 20,327,417 of record NC_089875.1, on the reverse strand, counting down.
AAGGCAGTGGTGATTGGGAAGGTAAGGGCAGATCCTCAGCAGGTCTGAGTCAGAATCGCTCAAGGAAAATCAGTGAAGCACCACTGATTTTAAGCCAACAAAGAGGATCAGGTTTCCCTTTCTGGTGGCATGCGTGGACTTTAAAGATCACTATTGGGAGGAAGGGCACACCAGAAGTAGATGTGTGTCTCAAGTTGGTGGCCCATCGGTGGCCCTTCACTGCTTTTCTCATTATTGACTTGTCTTGTATCTTTTATCTTTTATTAGTTAATCTATTTATTTTTGGGGTTGTGCAGCAAAGACTTTTTCTCCCTTCCCTCCCATTCCCCTCATCTCCTCCCCTCCCCGATCCCTCCTCCTCCTCCTCTTCCCAGTTGCTTTACCTTCAAGGATGATTTGTTTTATTAAACTGACTGTCCCCAGCCTCTGCAGTACATAATAAAAGCCTGACATAGCAGCCTGCCTGCCTTCTGTGTCCTGCAGATACTCATCATAAGTGTCAGGACATACCAAGGTTAGCGGTCACTGGAAGTGCGCTCACTGGCTCAAGCCTTGCCAAACATGCTTGGCAGCTGAATGAATGTCACAGAGAATAGAAGGGGAATTACAAAGGTTAGAAAGAAGACAGCCTCTCTCTCTCTCTCTCTCTCTCTCTCTCTCTCTCTCTCTTTTTTTCTGGAGATATATAAGCTGATTTTTCACACTTCTGAAATAAACATCAGCTCATTCACAGTCCCTTTCCAGCACCTAAATCTCTCCCATTGTCAAGCAAACCTTTAATTTCTACCCAAGCCTTATTTCTTCATTAGCGAAATAAGATGCTTAATTCTCTCTTAATAGAAAAGGGGAAAAACACCAAAACCAAATGACAAAACAAGCCTCGGTCTGCTCAAAGATTTATATGTGTATTTCATGTTGTTAATCCTATTAAGGGTGGGCTTCTTTACAGTTAATCTTTTAAACTTTTACAAATTCTTGCTCAAGTGGTAGATTTAGATTATAGAAAAAGCAATACAGATGTAAAGATCGCAGAACTGAGAAAGTCCAGTTAAAACCAATATTCCGGAGAATTGTGTTTTGTTTTTTTACTATAAAAGGGCAATAAAATGCTGACTGTAAGAAGACAATGTCAAGGAGAAAAGGGTATTGGTATTTTGGATACTCTTGACTGCTCGCCTTGGAGAGAGAGTTATTCTTGTCACAAACCCTTTTGTCTGCATCTGCTGACTGCTTGCCTGTAGCCAGCAGCATACTTTAACTGTTTTGTCACCTCCTAACATCACATGCATCAGCTGTTGTGCTTTTGTTACGGGTATTGTAGAGCTAATCCACTGTGGCTGTTCTACTGTGCAGTAAATAAAACAGAAACTGCTTCTCAGACAATTCTGCATGAATATTTCAGATGGCTTTTACAACTCTGATTCACAAAATAAAATACCCCCCCCCCCAAGCTAGACTCAGATGCCTCAAAGCTAATTGCATGCAATGACTTCAGGCATCAGAAACAACTGTTTTAGTTGGATAAATGAATACGCAGACCTTTCTAAAGTTATTCTTCAAAAACATTAAGCATACTTCGTTCCTTGCAATTTTATCTGCGTGAATTTTTTTTCTTTAAAACACTTCAGGTTTTTGGCAGTGGCAGTTTTGAAATACTTTGTGCCAACAAGATGCTTAAAACGTCTTTGAAACCTTTTCTTCTGCAAGTGCACAAGCCTCGGAAGTTTAATTCATTTTTATTTGAGTGTCAAGTATTTTTTAACCATAGAAGAAATTTTATAAAGTTCCTAAACTTCTCCCGCCAAGTTTCCTAGAGCAGGGGATAAACCATTCACTCACACGTCACTTTCTGCAGCTGATTGCTAAACTCTGTCCTAAAGCAGACGAGCTTCTAGCATGTTCACAGGGGCAATGGTAGCAATCCCAGCATGAGGCTTGAAGCAGAAAAGATACCCCAGGAAAGGAGACAAACAGGTGAAGTACTTTACCGAGCATTCATTCACCCTTGCGCACACATGATTCCTCTAAACAAACTCTCCTATCCCTGCTGTTTGTTAAGTAAATATTGATCAAGGAGAGACGTATCTCCTGACAGCGGTAGCACAAGCTGGGGACTTGTACTGCAGACAGAGTGGACTTAAACGGATAAACTCAGATGCTGCAGTAAGGCCACCCAGAGATTACTAGATAAGAAGGGAAGAAGTCAGAGTTGGCTTTCCTTTCCCCTTCTGGGGAGGTCGGGGCTTGGTTACATGGCACCTCCATGCTAGAGAGAAAAGCCATCTGCCCCTAGACACAGTTGTAAAGCAAGAAGCCTGTGTCTTAGGTGCCCAAATGACTTCATGTTTTTCTCTCTTGCCAGCTGATGCATTAATATTGCATGCAGTAAATGTGGAGTTTAAGTCCCTCTCCTTGAACACATGTGGGAGGCTACCAAGGGGCAGCTCCTCAGCGATGTAAATTTTCACTGCTCCATTGGTTTCAAGGGAGAGTTTACATCCCCCGAGGCCGGTCCACCTCTGCTTGTTCGGGGTGGGGGGCATGCATTTTTTTCCCATTTGTACTCAGATCAGCCTGTTTCCTGTGGTGCCTGTGGATAACATACCCAGCAGAAGTTTAGGTTTGCATGTTGGTTCTCATAAGCAAACAGTGAGGATTTTTTTGTACTGATGGGTCTAATGGCAGCAGAGCTGCGGAAAGCACTAACAAAACTGTCAAATCATTACTGGTTGTGATTTCTTTTAAAATTTCAGCAATAGGTAACAGCAACCTCACTGTAGTAAACTACCAAAATTTGGGTGGTTGTTGGAAATAATGCAAGCACTTCTTGGAGCAGATTTGCGAGCCCTCCTCGGGGACGGGATTGAGAGCCTCCGAACAACGCACAAGGCACCCTTAAAACTATTCGCTTGGCTGGGGGCAGAGGGAGAGGATCAGACGCCGGTTTTCAGTACGGGGTCCCATGTTTAGAAGTACCAAGACCAACGCAACCGTTCTAATATTGTAACAGCGTCAGACAACTGCTTGGCTGTAGCGCACAAAGCTGAAGATCCTTCAGACAGGGACAGCTGGGCTAAGCTCGAAACCTTTTCTCATACGATGTCTAATCTGCGTTAAACTTCAGCTCCATTTATACGATTAGGCTGGCCAGAGCGTACCTACAGACTTTGCCTGTGGTATTGTGCTGGAGTCTGATAGTGTGTTGTATTACTAATGTTCCAAGAGTAAACACACTTGTAGGAAACAGCTATAGTTCAAGGCTGCACTTTAAAAAAATAAATGTTTCATCAGTCTTAGCAAAGGAACAAACGGCAATAACACTCTGTATCATATTTTACAAAGCTTCAAAAGAACAATGTCCCGTTGAGTGAAATTCAGTAGCATTCTGTAAACATTAATTTAAGGAAATCAATAGGCTCTGTGAGCTAAAGCCATATTGCAAGATAAACTGGCTGGAGTGCTACTTTGTCAAACAGATTTTAGTTTTCTCGGCTAGATAAAGATGGTTTCAAAATGGGGTAACGTGTTGCAACCAAGGTTTGAAAACTATGTGGCCTTCAAACAGTCTGCTTGTTCCTACTACAAAGCTGGATAAACATACTTTAAAAATGATAAGATTGGGTCAGGATTGATTTTACTTTCAAATTTTATATAAAGTAGAATTCTTGGTGAATGTTTGTTTGGATTTTTTTGATCCTAATTATGAGCAGAAATAAATAAGTGCAGCACAGACAACTCAAGATGTCAGGCTGCCAGCAGAAGTAAAATTACCAAGAGGTGGCTTTTTTTTTTTTTTTTTTTTTTTTTTTTGCAATTGCAGGACTTCATGGATTTAAAAAAATCTTTATTCATGTTGACCTGGTGGGCAACAAGTCGCAATGCCAAATAGGAAAGCCAAAATCTCTCGTGGACTTGGGATCAGAGGTCTTCAGCTGGTGAAGGCTGCTCACGTTGCAGAGCGCAAGGTCATGGGGAGGGGAGGTAAACAGGCTTGGGGGGGGGGGAGAGGAGGAGGCCAGATCGCTCTTCGAGCTCTTCTAGGTGGATGGTCTGGGCAGTGGCAGGAGAGGGGGGCTCCGCAGGGAGCCTCCTAACCCCAGGAAAAGACATAAAGAGCATCCATTATGGCAAGTGGTGGAGAACCTCTCTGGGATGACTAGCGAGTCCGTACTGGGGGAGCAGTCTCACCATGTGCAGCTCCAGGTCAGATGGCTTTGCAGTGTGTGTGCAGTGGTCTGGACCAGCACGGGTGCAGCAAAGGCAGAAGGTGATTCAGGGGAAATATTTCTGCTAGAAGACCTTATGCAAAGAACAAACTAGATGTGCACATGCACTCTAAAGTTGGGGTGAGAACCTGACCTCAGCTGACAATGGGAATGAGATCCAATGTAAAAGAAGAGCTTTGGGGCCACTGCACAACCTTCTGGGAGGAGATGCTTGAGAAAGTCTACGTACATCACCTATACATGGCCCCGAGTCCCTTACTCACACGATGAAGATTTAAGCCTGTGGGCTTTTGGGGCGAGCTGGCACCTAGACGTGTATTCCCATACTCACAGCCTGTCATGGAGAAATCCTACAGAGTGGTAGTCCCTTCCCAGCCTTTTCCTTCCCCTAAGGCACCAACACTGGGGCCAAGCCAGAAGTAACGCAGCAAGGCACCTAGCTAGTTCTGAGGCCATTTTCCTGTGGCTCGTGGGGAGGCTGGTGACACTGGGACACTGGTGTCTTTCCCCATGTGCATCCCACTGAGCCAGTGACCCCCCAGTAAATGAAGAGCTAGAGGCAGCTCATTCTCACCTATCCCACTCACCTACCTATCCCCGAGGCCCTCTGCAGAGCAGGGACTTCCACAGTTTGCAGCTGCAGGCACCGATCTGCCACTGTTTTCCAGGCTAACCCTGCCCAGAGCTGCTCCTGCTCTCTCAAGGGCAGCGTGTGTGCAATACTGCGCTGGTGTCCCGGTGTCCTGGCCCCTCGCACGTTTACCCAGCCCTTCCCCTCCCCTCGCACGTCCACATGCTCTCCTTCCCCGAGCGCAGCGAGCTGCTGCGTGGGACCGTCTTAGTGCTGCGAGTTGGTGTGGCAGCATATCAAGCAGGAGGCTTTGGCTTCTGCACAGAATTTGGAGGCAGGTTTTGGAGTAAGTTGCTACACTTTTTGGCGCGAAAGCCACGGCAGCATATGGCCCAATGTTCTCGGTTTAAGTCTGACACTTAACATTATTTAACAGTTTCTGTGTTAGGTGCTTTATAAGGTAAAGGAAATTAACAATTTTCAGCTAATTAGATCACTCAATTGGCTGAACATCCTGGACACCTCTTAGAAAAAAATAGGTTGGCTCAGGCGATGGAAAGGCTAATGCCTCTTCCATTATCACTTATGAGGAGAGGGAAATAGTTGGAAAGGATGCTTTTACTTTAAAAACACAAATGAAAAATACCTCAGCCATTGGACACTTCCCTAAATACACTTTTCTCCCTGCCAACACCTTTATAAAGACCAGGGCACCGGTTTGCCCACTGCTACGTGTGCCCTAGTCCCCTCGACCACAATGGCAGCCCTCTTGTGCCACCACAGTCTGCGTTTATTGCCTTTGAGTTTTCTCTCACAGCTCTTGCTGTGCAAATCTGTTAAGAAACAGATTTTTTGGGAAGAGAAGAAGGTAGACAAGGAATTGGGTGGCTGCTCGGCATGGTCTGCTGTCCCGCTGCCAGCCCCAGTGCCACTGAAAGGGGAGCTCACTCCTGTGCGACAGCACCAACACCGCAGTGCTGAGCCTGGTGTGCAGGAAGAGAAAAGCATTAGCCCGAGTCCATCTTGGAAAGAAAAATTGGGAAAACAACAGAGGTTTCTTCTTGCAGTTCCTGTTATACCAGAGCTTTTTCAGTCTTTGTAAAAAGCTGGAAAACACATGGCCCTCAAATGATTTAAGAATGCACTTTAAACCTGTTTGCCTGAAATGAAGCTGAGATGCCTTATCCCCCGTGTGGGGTTTGGGGCACTACTAATCTACTGCTGGCTTACTGTTATCTCCTCCGCCAAGCTCACAAAAGGAGTGAGAACGGGCACGGCTCTTACAAGGAAAAAAAAACTGACAGTGGGGCTGCTGAGATGTCTGATAGTATCAGGGAAGTGAAAGTGGTAGCGCAGTGAAAATGGATACTGCGCGATACATTAGATTTAATCACTTGCATTTCAATTAAGCTTTTCCACAAATAAAGCTTGGGAAGTACTTTGTAGGCTCCCCGGGCGGCTGGAGCGCCATCAGTGCTGCCTGCCCCGGCTGGAGGCAGGCAGGGAGCAGCACTTCCCAACTCTACCGGCCGAGATCCCCATCCCTGGCACGGACACATCGTCCCACACCTGCCTCGTATGCATCCCTGCATGGCCACCACCCCCGGAGGGTCTCTGCCCTGGCACTGCTGTGCCCGTGGTTCAGGCACTGAGCCCACCCATTACGGAAACGCACTGCCCACTGCAAACACAACGGCCTCTGCGTGCCAGCTTTTAAAGCACAAAACTTGGTGAGACCCGAGAGCTGAGCGGGCTGGAGTAAAAGTAAAAGACTTCCCATTTGACAATTTATTTAGACTTATTTGCACCTTGCAATTCGGTTCTCCCCTTTCCCCCTCCTCTAAAAATTATCGATAGCATGTAACTGGGGAGATGATTATCAAGCTTCCTTTGCCGCCTTGCTGATGAATTAGAGCTGCAATGAGACGTAGAGGCTTCTAATGGAAACTCTGATTGCCCTTAACGCACTGCATCGCCAATGGCACTGCTGCAGAGTGGAAAAATCACTAAGGCTCCCGCAGCTTGTGATAGCTGGGGATTTAGTATGTGTTGGGGAACGTAAGGAAGGACCGCAGGAGGGGCCACTATCACACCCAAGGTGTCTCATTCCAAACCTGGAGGAGAAATAAGACTCACACACCCTACAGTCTGACTGTAACTCAGCCCCACTGTGGGGAAATGCAATCTGCTGCAAGAGGCTGCCGACAACACCAAGCGGCACATGATGTGCCCTGCTGCCAAATTCTGGCAGGTACCGCGCACAGGCGCCCACAAAAAACCTGCCCAGGAAAGTAAGTACGAGGATGACCACCCAATGCTGGCTCTGCTGCGGAAACAGCTGAGAGGTTAGGGCATGGTCTCCTGGCCACCACAGCCCGGTGGGATGTGGTGTGTCACTTGGAAGGACCGAGAGGCACAGCCTGGTCTGTGAGGAGCGGGGGCATCGCTCCCCAGCAGGACATCCTCTGCTCTCAAGGTCTATTTCCATACCCAAGAGAGCAGGGCAGGCAGAAACTATTGGTTAGACCATGGGTACAGAGGTTTGCAGAGCTCGTAGTGCGTAGGGATTTTTTTTTTTTTAATTCAGTAGAATTTGGCCCTTTAGATGAAATATTAAGAAGCCCCAATTAAAGGCTTATATATCTAAAGTACGCCTCATAATGCATGCATAAAAACATTATAGCAGTGAGTAAACATCTGTAATTGGTGTTGCTTACTCCTCTTCACTCTCCCCACCTCTCTGCATTGCAGTAACCTCCGCCGGCTGTGCCTGCCCCTGAAAAAACCCCAGTGGTTTCCACAGTGCCCTTTCCCTGCTCAGTTTGTGTGTGCTGGGGCCAGGGGAGGCAGGGATGGGAAGCAGGTGGTGCTTAATCAGTCTGGCAGGGAAATGGCTGGTCACTGGGGTCCTTTTGGGGGTGGCATGAAGGTGGTAAGCGTGCCCTCTGGCAGCGGGAGACCTCCCTTCCTCTCTCCCATGGCAGAGGGTAGGGGCTGGGGAAGGAAATTGCGCACAGTTTGTGGGCGTGGGGTGCTGTAAATGAAGCAGCCCCACCAGCCCAGGCTCCCCCCCCAGATTATCTCTGCCGAGCCCCTTCCCAGTGTAACCGTGCATGTCTGGATGGAGCCCGCTGTGATGGGAAGAACTGCTCCAGCCGGAGCTGTGCGGCTGCAGGCATTCAGTTACCAGGTCCAGTGCGGGACCAGTGAGCCTTGTGAGGTTGGAAGACAAAGTCTTCAGCTGTAATGGACTGAGCTGCCTCTCGTTTGACTCCTATTTAGCCCTTGTGGAAGGAAACGGTGCGGCTGCAGACGGCGCTGGATGAGATAACCTCGAGGCTGGGCCCGATGGAGCCAGCCCTCTCCGCAATTGCATGAGATAAGCCACTTCGGCTTCTCCCTGAACACTGATACTTGGCAGTTAAAGGGCTTTTCTTTTCAGTGTTGATTTCCCCTCTCTCCTGTGGAAAAGTTTCTGAAGTTGTAGACTACTGCTTTAAATGCATTTATGCGTCTACATCATCGTTGTCCCCTAAGTCCCAATCAGTCCTGCAGCCTTTCTGCTGAGCAACACAGATCGTGTCTCCCTGCTCTGCAGCTCTCTACATAGCCTTTCCATTGCATGCAGAAGCAACTTCCAGGCCGTACCATTGAGCACTTTTGGACTACTGTGTGGCCACAGCTTCCTCCGATGGCACATTTCCACCAGCGCCTTGAAACCGTGCCCCCCAAGGGCAGTTCACGAGTCCTGCTGGTGGCACAGTGAAACGAGGCAGCACCAGGCTGTGCAACTTCCCCCTCTGCAGATAAGAAGGATGAACCTTGCCCCTTCCAGATCCACAGGGAGAAACCATCTCCAATATGTCGATTACCTTCATTCGGCCAGCCCTTCTGGCTGTCCCTCTCTCTCACCCAGCCACGCGCATACGTCAGGAAGGCGCCAGGCTCTGTCTCTGCACTACAAAATTCAGCAACACGCCAGTCCTGCCATGGGCTCTGCGCAACTACAGAGTGCCCCATGATGCTAAATACTCCCTCTTTCTTGGACTGAGTAGCGTTTTTTAACTGCAGTCCTTGCATTATTGTTGTCGCTTCAGTATGGTACTGAGACGTGGCTCCTTCAGCTCCCAGGTTCTCTCTCATGCAGGTGACGGGGACAGAGTCCCTGTGGACCTCTGCGATGTTCTGCTATTGCTTCCTCTCAGGCTCAGCATTTTGCTTTTACAGATTTAAGCATCTTTCAAAATAACATCTCCATTGCATTAGGCTGGAGATCGCAAGGGGTTGTGACGCTGCTAAACCTCTCCCCCAGTTTCCAAAGGTTATGGAAAATCTCTAATTCATGTTATGAGGACCCGATTCTCGTCCATTTTAAAACACCTTGAGGATACCGAGCAGTGCTCTGCTTGAAGGTCACCTACTCAAAGTCCTACAGGATGGGCAATCCTATCTGTATGACTTCTGTTAAAGTCAGTCACACAGCCCAGACCCTGCACTGCAAGACAGTACCGGCTGGGACCTCCTCTTTTGGCAAGAGCCCCTTACAAAAATAAAAACAACGCCCCCCTCTACCCCACAGCCATAAACACGATGGCTCCGTGGCTCCAAATCTAGGTCTGCAATCAATTTTTCATTTTAAAATAAACAAATGAAACTTTTTTTTTTTTTCAATTAACATTTAACAAATATTCACACACTTGACTGTATAGTGATACAACAAAAGACAGCTCTTCAGCTGGCACGCATTAATTAGCTCCAGTGACTGCTGGAGCTGATTTACACCAAAAACTGAGAATCCAGCCCAGAATTTAGTTCAGTACCATGTAGAAAAAGTGTGGGGTGGGTGGGATGTGGATGGCAAAATCTTAGGAAGCTAGCAGCTAGCCCACTATTTCAAATCTCTCTGGTATGATAGTTACATAGAAGAGCTTCGATAAAGTTTAGAAGATCAAACATTTTCCTCAGTTTTCACAGTACAAAATGTTCTATGCCCTTTAATGTGAAAAAAGGAGTGAGAACACACAGCTTATAAGAAATTTCAGTCAATCGGGTCTTACAAACTCTCTCCTCCTTCACTGGAAGGTGCTGCTTCTCCAGAAGTTCTGAATGAGAAATTTAGCTGTGTTGTCTAAAAGAAATAAAGTCTGGAAGAAGCATGTGCAACTTGCATGTTACCCACTGCCACAACTAATATTTGCTAGATGGTAAGAGAAATCGTTGGTTTTATATTTTTTTTCCTTCTTCCTTTTTTCTTTTTTCCAAATGCCAAGTTTTAAAATATTCCCACTGACTGGAACTGCCTAGCCTAACGAATTCTTTCTGTGCAGGATGAATTAAAATGGATTTAAGCTTGAGAGGGGTAAGACTTTACGCTAGTGAGGAATAACATGGGTTAAAATTCACCTTGCTTCTCACTCCTCATCCAGGATGGATTTTTGGAGAACCCAAATACGGACATCTGGAAATCAGTTTTGCACAGAAAAATAGAAAACAGGGAAGAACTAGGAAGATGAATAAAGGCTCATCACAGACACAAAAGAACAGAGCAAAAAGAAGCTTGGATTTGGGTATTCTTGTCTGGCAAGGAGGCAGGCAGTAAGGCTAATGAAGCATTTGCGATATGGGACGTATGCCAGCGTAACAAAGAAGATGTGCATCAGCTCTGCAGATGTGCCAAAGCCCCCAGAGCAAAATAATGACATAATCACCATCAGTGTCACAGACCAGACTGTACACAAGGTGACATGGGAGAGAATAAATAAGAGTCTTTAGAGGCCTGCAGTACACACACGGGAAGGAATAGCCATTCCTCACAACTGCCACAAGAGAGTGGCGAGAGGTTGAGTATAATGTGTGCAGCTAGCAAAAGAAATCTTGAATTGTGCAAGGCTAGCGCACTATAAATTGGTGCTTTTCTCCATCTCCAGTTGACGTTTCAATTCCCACTACCCCTTGTTGAATGCAAAATGAAATGGCAGTAGAAGTCGGAACAGTTTGCCAAGTTGTGTTTTGTTTTGTTTTTGTTGTGTTTTTTTTTTTTTTTGGAAAGGGGTTGTTTTGTTTGAGAAGAGGATGGGGCAATAAGGATGAGTACCAGTAAATAACTGTAAAAAAAAAAAAAAAAAGAGAGAGAGAGAGAGAGACAAAAAACCTCACCCAAAGCAAAGCACGGCACACCACCGCTCCATGCACACAGAGGCGCACGCACAGAAACCCTGCACCATTCGGCTGGAACAATCCTAGGATTCCCCCAGAGTGAAATTAGAAACAAACAAGGACAGGTTTGGCTTTTTTTCGGGGGCTGCACTTTCTGGTTTACTGTTATCCGTGAACTAAACCAGGAAAAATCCCACTAAAATAATTTTCCACGCTGAAGGACAAGATTACTATTTTATTGATCAGTAATAAAACACCGCTTAGGGCAATTTAGTACTTAACATGTTATTTGCGGTGGGGAGTAATCTGAAAAGCTCTGAGTAGCCTTAAATCATTTCACAACAACTCTTCCTGCGTAAAAGCACGCGCTTGCCTCAGTACGGCTGGGCGATTCGGTGGCGTGTTTTTTTTTTTAAACGGGACTTTTTGACGGATTTTTTAAAGGCAGCATCTGTCTACTGGAGCAGAGCAGCCCTGACAGTCGTCCACGGGGCTGCCTGGGCGAACGGTGACAGAGGAGGAGGTTGGCTGAAGGCACCACCAGGGCTCTGGCAGAAGGAACACTCAAGTACATAATTGTTCGCAGGATCAGGCCCTACAAGAGAAGCTCAGAAGAACAAAGCACTTGGCTTCACCAGTGTCCCTTTTCATTGCTTCTAATGAAAGATTCATAAGAATAACTTTAATTTTTTATGATCTTTTTTTGCATTACTGTATTAGCTGCATCTCCTTTGTACGTAATTTCTTCTTAAATACAGAAAACCTGTTTCCAAATGCCAGGCTTAATAACTTAATCAGTACAATAATTGATCTTGATTGTTGTGCAGTCCTTCTTAACATTAAGGAAGTAAGATGGAGCCCAGAAAATGCTTTATATGATTATCCCGTTTCATTGCAAAGTGATGTATTTTTGTAGAATGCAGGTAAAGGTCCAGAGTGGAGTCCTTTCTTTTTTTTTTTTTTTTAAAAATTAAAAAAAAAATTAATACCTAATTTGCTAGTTAAACTGTTCAGTGGAAGAATGATTGTATTTGTCTTTTTTGGCTTCGCCCAATTAATTGGAGCAGTAACATAACGATTGTTAATAAACAGCCCTAATTTGACTATACTTCTTGCATATCTACTAACCGTACCATATCTTTGTTCAGCGTGCCATCAGGGAAAACGGGGAAGCATGTATATAATTTCGTCCTGTGGTATATGAAGTTTAATAATTATGCCACAGAGGAATCTAAATTAATAGCAGAAGGCATAACAATATTAATAATCTGTTTAGCAAACTCCAGCTTCTTTGCACTTTGATGTTATGAGCAGAGACAGGAGGAACTGTGGCAGTTTTTTAAATTGGGTGAGTGTTTGTTTCTGTTACAGCTCACACCAGCGCTTTCTTTCATGCTTTTTCTACTATGCATCCTTCTTCCCTCTAAGAAAAAAAAACAAACAAACCACAAAACCAAAACAACAGAAAGAAGCAAAAACACAGAGCAACTCAACAAACAAACCAACGCTTATTTTGTGCATTTCGATCAAAGCTGGCTGATCAAATCTTTCATTTATTTACCAAAGTTTCACGGCAGCCATTCTTCATAATTACAGCAGGGTTGCAATTTTTTTTTCCCTTGCATAAAGGAGAAGGGGTTCTGAGAAAGTTTTTAATTAGCTAAATAGGTCTGTGTAATCTAGATGAAATAAACACGCCCGTTTGAAAAGGTTGTTAGAAGTTTTGCAGCCATTTAATCCATAGATGGCTGAACACAATGATACCTTCCGCAGACAGCCACCGCCACCACCAGCAGCTGTTAGAAGAGAGCTTGCTCCCTGCTCCTATTGATAACCCTTTGTGGAATGAAGAAAAAGAGCTGAGGGAAGGAGAACTGAATGTCAGACAATAGACATCGCTACACACACTGTCTCTGAACTTTCCTCATCTCTGAAGGACAATTAATTATGAAGGCCTTTGGGGTAGGTCGAAGCAAGGGAAAACCTACTGCTGGCCCAGCACTCCAGCCGCTATCTCTGTGTTTGTTAAATGGTCCTGCCTGTTGGGGAACCAGAGTAGCAGCCACCAAAATAGCCAATAGATCATTTAGGAAAAAGAGAGCAAAAGATTTTTTTATGTGTGCCTGTCCTTGTATAATTCTATTCTCACTGTGAAATCATCCATACACAAAACACAAGGACAATTTTTTTTTTTTTTTAGAAGAGCCACAGGGTAGGTTACAGTCAGAAACGGCCTCTCAGTGGTGTGTTAAAAAGGATGGTCTTTTCACCAAATCATTTCACAGAGGCAAAACAGACAAACACAAAGAGTTGAGACTTTTTCTCCTACATTAAATAGAGTAACTGATAAGGTCAGACATATGATACCTAAAGACATGAATCTGTGAACTCTTGAAGTCAAAGGACTTCTCTGTGCAAAGGAACAATCTTTCAAAGGAAATAGATCATAGAACTCCACTGAATCCCCTTTAAACTTTATGAAGCAGGAGGAGAAAAAGCTCTAAGTAGGGAAGCTTGACAGAAGAGCCTTGAACTATTTTCTGAAGGAAAGATGAGACCCTCCCTAGGCTGCCACAAAACATCTTTTTTTTTCTAAAGGCTCTTCTGAACTTTGATATGTGCCAAGACACCGCTATTGAAAGCTGTATAATTATGTGCTATAGCCACTGTAGAAAATGCTTTGTTCACCACAACAAAGAACAATAAGCAAAGTAAAGTGACATTACACTGTATCTTTTTCTTTAAGAATGTTGAGAAAGGTCACGGTACGTTATAACTAATAAAGCTGTTGAGTAAGGAAGTTTAAAGTTGATCTTGCTGTGCTTAAATGTAACCCAATGACAAAAAGGCAGAGGGAACTAAAATTGTAATGACATTAAAAAATAGATCATATATCAATGTGCCAACTTCATTATACAAACACCTTGAATCCAGAGGACACAAACATAAAAAATGAGCGTAGTCCTGCAACAGTATTCCTCCTGCGATTCCTCCCTAATAGCTTCCAACTACAATCTGCAGTTCCACCAACTGCAAAAACTGATTAACCAGCATTAATTGATACGTGCGATGCACAGCCCTTCTACTGAAAGCCGTGGATTTTGTTACTCGATTTACAAATCAGCTTCGACTCCTGTGCAGTTTTCAAGGAAAGCTTTGCTGTTTCACAAGAGCACCTCTTCAAAATTAAAACAAAACAAAACAAAAGAAAACAAAACAAAAGGAAAAAGGCCTGAAGGCATCAATTAAATTTCCCGAAAGCAAGAAGATTTTTAAGTGAGAAGGAAGTTCCATCTAGAAATACATGTTTTAGTTTCTCTTAGAGGAATCGGGACAGTTATGTCTGCTATCCTCAAATTGCAAATTCAGCTTTATTCTCCTTGCAGCAGACTGCAAGAGAGAGGCCTTCCGACTTTTTCTTTAAGAATGCTGAGAACGATGTCGAAACACTACAACAATAAACCCCTTGAATGAGGAAGTCTACAGCTGAGGAAAAAAATGCGAGGAGTGTAATACTAAAATAAACAACTGTCCCATTAGCCTGTGCCCACTTCTGGTCCCGTTACAAGTGTGCAGATCGCCACTGCAGCTTGCAGAGAAAGAGCATGCAAGCTTTGAGATGGAAGTTAGCAAGTTATTGACTTGATTTTCAGTTCTCTGGAGACCACTTTACACTGCTCGAGTTGTGTAAAGGAGCATTAGGGTGGTTATAAATTCTCCCTTACAGTGCCTTCATATTGCAAAAACATGCGTACGTGGCCTTGGTTTAAATAAGAATCAGGTTCAAAGGCTTTAATTCTCCTTCTGATGAACCCTAATTCAGTTTGAGATGAATCCTGCAGGAAGGACACAGGTTCCTAAAATAGGCACATGAGTGGCCGGAATTTTCAATAATTTAGGTTGTCTTGATTTTTGGATGCAGTAATGGGCACACGTCATTGTCAGGGAACGGACCATCGAGGACCTCCTGACAAAGTGGCTCTCAATGACACATCTCCAGTTGAGCATCTCAAAATGGACCTGGCCTAAACCCATCATCACTTCTGAAAATTTTGGCAGCCAGCGTTCCTCTCAAGGGCCATGGGCCACTTATGTGACTGGGTTATTACTTGGACTTCATAGGTGGTGTTACTTGAATTGCTTTACATAATCCCATTGATGGTTATGGGACGAGCTCAAAGCTCTTTAAGATAACCATTCTGCTAAGACTTGAGCACAACCAGCCTCGGCTAGGTTTTTCCTCACCACTATGGTCCTCCCCTGCCAAAAGCAGAGCCAACTTCCTAAAAATGGTTTTCACCTTGGTGCGTGCATGTGGGCTACGTGCAGGAGCGTGGTGAGCGTACGCTGGGGGCAGGAGGGAAGGCGTCAAGGGAAATGCCTTGAATGCGGGGCTGAGCCTGGGATTTCAGAGCTGGGGCTGGGTTGTTAAATGTGTACAAGGAAAAGGACCATGCGGAGAGATATTAATGCACGGAGGATGACGGTAACTACAAAAAATGCCAGGGAAAAAGGCTGATGGAGGAACAGGAGCCAAAGCAAGACTAAAATCCAGGTACTACCCTCAGGCTGACTTCTTTGGGTTGTTTTAAGTAAATAAATTGAAAAGAAAAAATAACCATATTTTTATTTTATCTGGCAGCATGGTGTCCCCCTCACTTGAAACCATCCTGTCACAGTTACAACTGTGAGCTCTGATGCTCTCTTTTAGGACAGATTTTGAAAGAGAGTTACAAAATGATTTGGACTATTGTTTCTTTTCACGCATAGCAACAATACCTGACTTTCGTTACTGCAGCTGGCATTCAAAAAGCCTATGGCAACACCACAGATGAGACTGATATCAAGTGGCACTGCAAGCTGTCCTCTCTTTCTGACCAACTTCATTCGGCACTTGTGCTGGGACACTGACATTTGTGGCTTTCATTCACCAGGACAAGCCACCTTGTCCCTCCTTGACAGAACTGCCCCGGAACAGAGAAGCATCTTCATTTTTTGTTAAAAAAAAAAAAAAGGAGCTTTTTTTTTCTCTTTTTCCTCCTTTCAAGACTCTCTTTCAAATTGTTCTGTGCAGCTATGCTCAGCACAAGTTTCTCCAGTGAACCCCACAGCAGGAGAGAGAAGTGTGGAAGCTGCCACACACACGTCCACACACGTGTGCACACAAAACACGGGCAGAGCTGCGCAGCGTGGGAGGAGGCGTTGTATCTCTCTCTGGCTCACAGCCACAAGGGTACAATGGCAAGGCTAAAAACGATAGGACATGTGGTTTGTTAACCATCTTATTTGACTTTGCTAAAAGCTGTCAGTTCCACTGCACCGGGAGAGAAACACAGTATCACAGATTCCTGAGCAAATCAATGGCACAGCTTGATACGGACCAAACGCACGTTTTAGCTTTATCATTTTTTTTTTTCCTAATAGTCAATTTAGGAATATTAAAGTATATGCACGAATTTCACCCAAGAAGAAATAACGGTGGAGGGTTTAGGAAGAGTAGTGAATGTGATTTAAGAGGAACAGCATATCAGACTAATCAGAAGATCAGCAACGCATCACTGAAGTATGGGAAGAAGGAACTTTGATGACGCTAAATATGGCAAATGCTCAGTTTGCTAAATCCCTTTGGATCCAATTTCAGCATTACAGTAGTTGTCATTTTTGCCTTGCAGCTCGTGGGGGAGGGACTGAGCATTTATCGGAAAAGTTACATAGGCTACACTAAAAACTGCACTGTGCAGCTTAATGATCTCGTAACTGCTGGGTCTTCAGAGCAAAACCAAGACTTGAACCTCTGGGAAATTCTCATTATACGAGATAACACACGAGAGGCTGCGTGAAAGGATCTGCAAATCACCGCCGTTTATAACATGCCAGAAGGCCTTTTCCTCCACGACAGGGGGAAAAGCAAGGGGCTCCCGTTGCCGACAGGAGGAGACAGCCACCAGTAGCAGCGCTAAACACAAGAATCGTATTTTCTTATCTGCCTGAAAACACCTATATGCTCCCCACGTTTCTTCACGGAAGTAATCCGTTGACATCAACATTGCAACTAACATTTTGAAAAGCAGACATTAGTGCCTGAAATCATAAAGGACCGAGAATTTTGGAGCAGAAAGATCATTTCAACCTAGGCTCTCCAAAGAGGATAAAAGTTGCAATGACAAGAAGAAATCCAACCTTGAGGGAATTTAACCACACTTTGACAGAAGAGA